>NC_136912.1:48998993-49002123 GCF_949606895.1 Notothenia rossii | reverse complement strand
ACGCCGTTACATGTATTCCGTTACAACCCAACCCTGCTTCTAGGCTACTGTCCCGCAGCTCCTGCCTCTCTGTTGGACTCTGTCGCAGCGGGGCTACTGCTGTGGTGCGGAGCGCATTAACCAGCCTCTTCACAAGAAGGATCAATTCTTCTTCAAGGCAGGGAAGGTTTCGCAGTACGCAGTCTACTAACCCGCAGCTGCTGCCTCTCTGTTGGACTCCGGTACTGCACCTTACTCACGAAACGTTGTAAAAAAAATGGGAGGCGAACGTAGTAGCCACTACGCCAACGCCACAGTGACCCTTGTCGTGCGGGCCGGATGAGAATGTCTGGCGGGCCGGATGTGGCCCCCGGGCCGCCAGTTGGTGGTCACTGCTGTACGGAGTTCTGCACCTGCTGTGCAGAATATCAACATGTGTCCCCTAACGTTTCTTAGGAACCTGACATTTAACATTATATTCTAGTATCTATATACTTGACCTCTCACTGAATTATTTGAAGAATTGTATACTGTACTTTGAATTAAGGTTCCAGTTTCAATAAAACCTGTACTATTTACACCTATGTTTTAGAGGCTTGCAATTTAGAACTAATACACTTTATTGTATTGGGTTACTCTTATTCTGACAATTTGGTGATGTAGTTCAGCCACCTGGTATTCCTCTCTCCAAATATGATGACCATCAGAGTGAGCATTCTTAACTTATAGGTTATTATGCCACTTATCCCCCATTCTGAATTTGACTGTCTCAGAGAAGAGGTAGGCCTATGTCTAAAGAAATCTCATTTGCTATAGAACTGTACCAGATATTTCCATTCAACTACTGGTTAGTGTTCAATAGCACCCTACACAATTCAGTAATGGTATATTTTTTTGAAATTTCTGTTTTTCTGATCAATGAGAGAAAAGTGATTGAGTCCTATGTTCCTATCACCAAAAAGTACAATTTCCGTCTAAACTAAAACTAAGTTTACAGGACTATAATTCAGTATATTTTTAGTTAAATAATTGTTTGACTATTTAGTGATGTAGGACAGCCACCTGGTTCATACCTCAGCAAATCTGAAGAGGAAAAGAGTTGTCATCCTCAAGTTATGGGCTTTTTAGTCACCATCCCCAAATTCGGCCTGGTCTAATTTGGCCCTTTTTCAGGGATTGGGGTAGTTCTAAAGAACAACCCAAAAAACATTTTTTCCCCCAAAATAAAATTTGACAACAATCAATTTCATTAATGAGAGACCCTAAAGATAAGAAAAATCATTGTTGTCATGTTACCTACCTCGGGTAGGGGTATCTCGAAAACAGTGGCGAGCGGTGACTTTTATACCTAGGCCCTCTGACCCCCACCCCTTCCCTTGAGTTATTACGTCACAGCATATACTTCAGCGGAATATCAAAACAACGGCCCAGGGTGCAAAACGCATCAATGAAAGCGACCCTCTACCACAGAAAACAACACCTGTAAATAACCCTATTTATGTTCTTTGAAATTGAAAAGGATATTGCATTGTGTTTGTTACTTTCGTTGCAGTTGTATGTCTTAAGTGTAATTTGGCATGCTTTTATTTTGAAGGCGAGTTAACTATTATTATTTTTTCTGTTTTTAAATATTATTTTGTAGAATATCTTAGGCCCTCTAGAGGGCCCTTACGGCTCGCCACTGCTCGAAAACTAAAGTCTTTTTTGAGAACTTGCTGCTGGACTAAGCTAAATGGACTATTCGACTGCAGCCGAAGCAAGTGGTGCAGTGACGCGTCCTAAAACCCGGAAGTAAGCTGCGCTCGGATTCCCTCGACAGAAAGCAATGGGATTTCTCCATAGGATTTTGGAAAATAGCTGGAAATAAGGTCTGTGGAAAACGAACCTGTTAGATAAATGCACGTTTTGTTCAGCCGGATAATATCCACATGTCTACCCTACTTTTTTCGAATCATAAATCTAATCGATAGATTTATGATCGATAGATTTATGATTAGCATAAGTTTGTTCATGATGGCTCATGTCAGTGATAGTGAGGACATCGTTGCGAAATTATTAACAGAGTCATTTTCAAGATTGAGTTACAATGATAAACTGTAGTGGCAAAGGATCAGCTGCATGACCCGCCATCAATTGCTTCATCCAAAAGGACAGGAGGATGGACTTTGTGTTTAAGTGATTTGATCATCAAAGGTAGGCCTAATCATTTTCAATGTGGGCCGCCGTGCCAACTTCATTCATTGTAATTGTTACTTGGCTGTGGGTGCCCTGTCATGATAGGTGTTTATATAAATGGTGTTGTTTTGTGTGGTAGAGGGTCGTTGTCATTGATGCGTTTTGCACCCCGGGCCGCTGTTTTGATATTCCGCTGAAGAATACGCTGTGACGTAATAACTCTTCCTTTTTGTTTCTTTTTTGAGGGAAGGTGGGGGTCAGAGGGCCTAGGTATAAAAGTCACGGCTCGCCACTGCTTAGCACAGAACTCTAGGAATAAATACCCTTATTACTTATCGTAACTGCACAAACAAGATATCGATTAGCAAGCTGAGATTCCACAGATTCTACAGGTATTAGTATCATCACTGAGCGATCAGAACTCGTGACAGGGGAAGCAAACAATGACATCACAACACAGCTTTACGGAGCATTCACGGTACATCGTCTTAACTTAGCTGTTGTTCTGATCAAAAGTCATATTCAATAGCATTAAAATGATAAAAACACTGCTGAAGGTTAATCCATAGGTTAATCCAATGTGTCTGTGTCGCTTTTAAATGATTTCTGATAATCCATCATTCCATTTTTATGTCAATAACAGAGTTTTCATATTAACTGCTAATGATAGCCACCAGAGTGTATCGCAGCTTCCGGTTCCGGGGCATTCTGGCTAAGCATCACCCATTCACCAATGATGTTTAGATGGATTCGAGGTACTTCCCCTCGATTCTATTGGTTCTGACGGTTAAAAAGAGGTGTCAATAATCAAAATCGATCGAGGGGGGTCAGAGATATGGAAAATGCACCCAAATGACCCCAGAAGTGGGTTTTCTTTTCTAAATCTCTCAAAAAAGTTCACATTTCACTTGTCTTGCATCAATCTTGATACACTTATATGTTATAGTTTGGATTGCTAAAGCTTTTAGTCTCCGAT
>NC_136912.1:48866493-48993993 GCF_949606895.1 Notothenia rossii | reverse complement strand
GATGTTAGGTTATATTTTCATTGTGAGGCGATGTTTACGGCGAGAACAGCTGCTGAGGTCAGTGCATAAAGCAGAACAGTGTGTATAATATATATCGCTCAATAATATATGTAACAGGCCTACATTTCACACTTTATTTGTAGGCTTTAGGAGATATCTACAAATAAACAGTAGATATTTTTCATGAAACCATATAGTGCTTCACATAATAAAATATATAAGGGCTGTAGCCTGATATTTAGTTATGCTTTAGGAGCTGTGTGTGTGTGTGTGTGTGTGTGTGTGTGTGTGTGTGTGTGTGTGTGTGTGTGTGTGTGTGTGTGTGTGACTTTGTAAGTGAGTGTGACTGTGTGAGTGTGACAGCTGCATAGTGTGTGTGTTAGGGATTAAATGAGTAGAGCATAATCTATATTGAATTTATCTTGGTGTCTGTATGAGTATGGAAATATGAATGTAAAAATGTTTGTTTGTTTTTGGTTGATTCTGAATTTGCTTTTGAATGTTAAGCTTTAACTTCAAGGAGAAGCAGTCTTTTTGACTTCCTACAGATGTTGTGAGCATCACCACATCGGGTGTTTTCAGCCATGGTGCATGTTAGTAGCTTGATTATTTTACTACCAAATGGGATTATGATACCCTGCTTATATAAACTTGCTCTAATATTTGTTGTACCCTTAGCTCTTTTCTCTGTCTTTATAAACTCCTGCCTCTCCGACCCCAGCTGACCTTTACTCAAGTGTCCTGTAGTCAATGCTGAAGCTTCACTGTCCTGTGATCAGTGCAATTTGAAACCCAGAATGACAAACGTCTTTGAAATAATTCACTGTCGACTATGTGGTCTACGGCTGTGCACACCAGCTTGATGTTTTGTCCAAAAACCATAGTGAGAATATTGAACCTTTGGAACTATACAGAAATCATCAAACAATGATCGCTGCGATGGGTGAACTGACTGAGACTCACTTTGCACAGTCAGGCTGCTGGGGATCGCAGTGTACACACTGCTCTATATCTAACAGGAGGAGTAGAGAATGACCTTAGACACAGCCTTGAGTCTCTTCTTCTTCTCTTGTGTGCAGCGCGAGGAGGCCTTAAAGCAGAAGAAGAGCTTGTCCCTGGAACTGGCAACCCTACGAGATGAGCTGGGTAAGAGAAGGATCCACACACACACTCTATCACACGATCAATCTCTCTCCTTCCCTCTCTTTTATGCATTTGCATATGACAAAAACACACAAAGCTTATCATAGACAGGTCCACTGCTATTGAGAAGCTGCTGTTTTACTCTAAGCCAAAGCTCAGTCACTGCTCCGTGCACCTTTGTGCACAGGCTTTTATCTGCAAATGAAGACTAGTACAAAAAACACAACACCAATAACTGATTAGAAAACGGGCAGCATGTAGCAGTCTCATCATGTCATCTGACAGTTTGTATGGCAGTGCAATCTGATGTGTTGCTTTGCAGCACAGACAGGAATAGCTCTATGGCACAAAACAAATAAAGAGTTGTACTTCAGACACCTTACTGCACCCAATCAAGCTTTTAAAGGAGATTACTAACCTGCAAAGAGTATTGTAGATCTAACGTTTAGACGTTTTACATTTCCTGTATGTTATTTATGTGGATAAGTGAAGCATCTCAACTTAAAGTGTAGCATTGAACATAATAGCAGCAGATGAGTAAGACTTTAATTACAGGAGAGGATCCATCCAAATATTGCTGAGGAGCTTTCATATAATGAGTTCAGTTTCCATTCCATGTGTGTTTGAGGCGTGTTACTCAGACGTTCTGCAGCATTTGGCAGTCTGACATCTTTTAACTGTCAAATGCTGCGTTCACACCGCAGTACTTTTCCCACTTCAGTTCCGATATGTCGCGTTCACACCAAAACTGAGCTAAATTAGTTCATCAGAACCATTTTGACCCCCTTTTCATTCCCTGCTAGCAGGTACTTTCGTGGGAGAAAAAGGTTCCTCTGTCTGATTGGCTGGGCGGATTGCAAACCACACCCCGTAAAACTCCCAAAAAGTTTTGTGAAGCCGCCATTTTGTTATCCTTGCATTAGCATTAGCATTAGCCCAGCGCAGAAACGCAGAGAGACTATATTTAGGCGCTTTCACACCGCAGTACTTTTTCCACAAAGGTTCATCTATACTAAGTTCATCAGAACTCTTTAGTCCTGATGAACTAAGTACAGATCGCGTTCACACCGGAATAAGTTCCCTGGGGGTGGATTACGCAAATGAAGCCGCTGACGTCACTTCTTCTTCTTCTGCTTTGGGTTTACTGGCAGGCGGCAAACAACTTCACGGCGTATACCGCCACCCGAATTCCCAGGCCGGAAGTCCCCGGAGTAGGGGACTGGCTTCAGTAGTGAGTACTGAAGCCTTCCCAGTACATCGCCAGAACGCCTACACCTCCTCATCTCCACCGCTCTCATGTTTTATTTTGTGTTGCCATAAGTTAGCCCAGCGCACAAACGCAGAGAGACTAATACTAATGCGAGACAAAACTTTTACGGGGCGTGCTTTGCAATCCGCCCAGCCAATCAGAAATAGGAACCTTTTTCTCCCACGAAAGTACCTGCTCTCTAGCAGGGACGGAAAAGGGGGTTAAAAAGGTTCTGATGAACTAATTTTAGTTCCGGCTCTTTTTGGTGTGCACGCAACATTTCTGAACTATATCGGAACTAAAGTGGGAAAAGTACTGCGGTGTGAACCCGCCTATTGAGACAATGAATCAACCAGTTCAACCTTGATGGTTACAACAATGTGTTAACAAGCAGGGTAGGCAGTATACATGTTGAATCCTTCACTTTAATATTCTCCAAAACTTCTTTTAGACTGTCGCAATTCAGACCTCATCTTCACATGTGTGCTAAGGTTGATGTCAGTAATCAATAACCAAATATAAGTATCACAATATAAAAGTAATGCACAGTGATTACTTTCTGTTTTTAATTTTGGATACCCTCAATATAAAATAAAAGTCAGTGTATTATGTAAGACAACACTAGAATGTTAACTTAGAAAAGAAAGTTGAATCTGAAATGTATCATCTTCTCAGAGATTGTATTTATAGGAAAACCTGCCTATAATGAAGCATATTCAGGCAGCAGCCGATACATCAACAATGAAACACACGAGCACATACTACAGTTTAAAAAAGCAGAAACAATTTAATTGATTACCTACAGTTAAGCTCACACACACTGTTTTATGAACATACAGGATAACTGAATACATATGAACCATTCTGTGAGGGAATACAGTTTTCTTATTTGTTTTCTGATTATGTAATCCATTACTACCAAAGCCTGCTTTCAAGGCACATTAACAAGTCAAATAATCTGACAGAGAGAGTGTTGTGTATGTTCTCCTATAGCTGACAGTGCATCATGTCCATCACAACTCTGTTTCATGAACACACACACACACACACACACACACACACACACACACACACACACACACACACACACACACACACACACACACACACACACACACACACACACACACACACACACACACACACACACACACACACACACACACACACACACACACACACACACACACACACACACACACACACACACACACACACACACACACACACACACACACACACACACACACACACACAGTGCATATACTTTTCTCTTTTTCTGCGTGTTTGACCTTTGGCTCATCTCTTTACACACAGAGCTGAGGAATGCAAGCAATGTTTAGAACCCTGCTTTCTCTACACACACACACACATACATACATACACAGACAACACACACACACCGCGTCACACACACCAGTCAGACTGAACAGGAAGGACCTGTTTCTGTCTCATTGGGTAATGTTAGGGGGATTTAATGGTTTTCTTGTGAAGTTGTACAAAGTAGTGTCACCGTAGCATTACTGCTGTAACTGTTCAGGTTCCATCAGCCTTCCTGCGCTGTCTGCTACAGTACACACACACTCATCGCACTTATACTCAGATGCCATTTTGTCCAACAAACAGAATAGATGCAGACCTGTTTGAGAGGTTTGTGCTCAGGAAGAGTCACAGATTTCTGGAGAACCAGTTAGAGTGTCTTCTTCTTGGGTCAGTGTTTGCATATGAAGGATCCTTTTTTGAAACCCAACCTGACAAATGTCTAAGTGTTATGTAGTTTATTCAAAACAAAAGTCTTGTGTCTGCAGCCAACACTATATTTACACTGAGATAAAGCTGTTTGGCTTCCTTTTAAACCAGTGTGGTGCATTTTTATGACCAAGTTGTGTTTTCTTTAATTCATTATCTTTCCTTCCATTCACTCTGTCTCATGAGGGAAGGGACCCCGCCCCCATAGCCCACAAAATGACATCCAGGTAGAAATGTTCATACTCAGTGGCGCAAAAAGTGGGTATGCACTATATGCGACGCATAGGGGCGCCACACCAGTGGGGGCGCCCAACAAGCGATGGTAAAAAAAAATAAATAAATAAAATAAAAATAAAATGGTATTTTCTTTATGTTTCTAAATAGTTTCTGCATTTCCTTAAGGTTTTAAAACATTTTAGAGGAGTAATATGCTAGAGAAGGGCGCCCTATCTCATAAGATTCCATCATAGAATTTTGACATAGAGGAGGGAGCACGAGCAGGGACGCCGTGAACACTGAGGAGCAGGCGCTCGTTGTGAGTTAACGTCAAAAAGAAATCATGGATAAACCAAAAAAGCGGTCGGGGGCAGAAAATAGAAAAAGAAAGAGGGAAAAGGAGACGGCGTGTCAAGGGATGCGACAACAGCTAAATAAGTGGATGTTGAAAGGCAACAGGTAGGAATAGGATGATTTAAAGTGTGACGTCTGTCTGTGCTTGGAAATATTGACTGGCTAGCGTATGCTAACACTGGGCATGTAGCAGCCAAAGGTGGGTGGGTTTATGGCTAGCTTAGAATATGCAAACCAATGTTGCTGCGCCAGCGCTGACATGGAAAGTATGAGGTAGCATGTACAATAAATGACAAGAATCTGGAAAACATAACTAATGCAATAACTCTGGTTTATCATGGAATCATGCACACATTTGCTACCAAATAAGAGGCTTGCAAATGTCAGTTCATGTTAACAGACTGTTCTCAGATTGGCTAGTGTTTGCTAACACTAGCAGCTGAAGTGTGGTTTACGGCTAGCTTTAATGCAAACCGATGTTTCTGATAGCTACATTTAGATTTTGGTTAAACCCCATGCATGTCACGTCCAAATTGTATTAAGGTAAAATAACAACTGGTAAATATAAGGTAGCATGCACAATAAATGTCAAGAAGCTGGAAAACATAGCTAACCATGGAATCATTTAAATATGTTGTGCTGCCATTAGCTGTCTATGTTAGCTGTGCTGTCAGACATACAGGCTATACATCTGTTTGGTGACACAGAAGCTGTTATTACAGGGTCACATCTCTTTACAGGTCTGTGCTAAGTAGCTCTCCGTATTTGTTCTTTTAAAATTCAAAATGTGAATGTACTTTCAACAGCAGCACAACCTTACACGGCATAATAGTGTTTTTTATTTGTTCTTTTAAAATCCAAAATGTGAATGTACTTTCAACAGCAGCACAACCTTACACGGCATAATAGTGTTGTTTTTTTTATTATTAAGTTGCCTTATCACTGGGCTGATATAATAATTTAATTTAGACAGCTGCTTTAACAGTGAATTCATTTTATTCAGGTGTGAGGATGGTGGCTCAGGAAAGACAGGGGAAGGCAACAGGTAGGTCTAACATTAGGTGTAAGTGTAGGGGTCTTGATACCAACAGATTCATTTCTTAATATTATTTTAATATTATTAATAAGGAAAAACTAATATGGAAAATCTATTTCATAATGTTTGTTTGACAATATATCTTAGTGGAAAAGAACACAGGCAAGGAGTGAATGAGACAGACATGAGGTCGGCGATGGCATCAAGTAGAGATGAGACCAGTGATGATGTCAGGTAGTAGGAGTTCTATTAGTTTGACCACACAAAACTCAATGTCCAGTATGGTTTGAAGTTCTGTTGACCAACCTATTCACTGTGTCCTTTTTGGGGATAATAGTGCAGACAGAGATGGAGAGCCACTCACCACAGAGGTGGAATTTGAGGAGATTGTCGAACCGAGAGGTGACGATGAGGTGGAAGAGAATGTCGAACCGAGAGGTGAAGATGAGGTGGAAGAGAATGTCGAACCGAGAGGTGAAGATGAGGTGGAAGAGAATGTGGAACAGAGAGGTGAAGATGAGGTGGAAGAGAATGTCGAACAGAGAGGTGAAGATGAGGTTGTGGAACAGAGAGGTGAAGAGGAGAGGGCTGAGTCAAGGCCTTACTCAGAAGATCCATCAGACTGGCCACCACCACATCAGATTGGGGACTCATTTAGGCAGTGTGTTGTTGAAAATGGCCCACACAAATGTCCTGATGGGCCATATCCAAGATCAGAGAAGTCTAGAAGGTGTTTTTCGAAAGCGTATTGTTTTCGCACAATGTCAAATGGAGAGAAAGTTGCACGAGATTGGTTACTGTATTCTAAAAGTACGAATAAGGTGTATTGTTTTGCGTGTAAACTTTTCGGTGGAGCTAGCGTTGTTGACACACGCTTTGTGGTGGGATATAATAACTGGCAGAGTCTTTCAAAAACGCTGCAGCACCATGAAACCAGTGGTTTACACATCAACGCGTATCTTTTGTGGAAAGAATTAACATCTCGCTTACGCCTTGGTAAGACAATTGACAGTACCTTGCAAAAAGCCATAGAAGCTGAAAAGGCACACTGGAGAAGCGTGTTAACGAGAGTGATCGATTGCATACTCTTTCTCGCAGAAAGGAACTTGCCACTGAGGGGGAAGAATGCTACATTAGGAGATCCTAAAAATGGAAATTTTCTGGGTGTCCTTGAGGTCATAGCACGATATGATGTCACACTAGCAGAGCATCTTAGAAAGGTAGCGGCTAAAAAAACCACAGGATATCTTTCCTGGTGCTCTCAGAATGAATTTTTAGATTCAATTGCAGACTGTGTACTTGGTAAAATGTGTGCCCAGGTCAAAGCCTCCAAGTACTTTGCTGTGGAGTTGGATTGCACTCCTGACATTTCAAAGCAGGAGCAGGCCTCAGTCATAATCCGGTATGTTCATACGGACGACAAAAAGAAAGTCACCATCAATGAGTCTTTTGTTGGCTTCATAGTTGTGAAGGACACAACTGGTAAAGGTCTCACAGAAACACTGACTGGGGTGCTGGATAGCCTGGGGTTGGAGTTGAAGAATTGTAGGGGACAGAGTTATGACAATGGCTCGAATATGAGAGGTATACACAAAGGTGTTCAAGCCTTGGTGCAGCAGAAGTGTCCAGAGGCACTATTTATCCCCTGCTGTAGCCACAGTCTCAACCTTTTCCTATGTGATGCTGCATCATCAAACAGTGTGTCTTACCTTTTTTGGCACTATCCAGAGACTGTACACCATTTTTTCAGCTTCGGTGAAGAGGTGGGATATCCTCAAAGAGTTTGTGGACATTACTCTAAAGCCTCTCAGTGAAACCAGGTGGGAGGCGAAAATAGACTCTGTCAATGCTGTGCGTTTCCAGTTAGGGGGGATTCTTGACGCTTTGGAAAAGCTTGAGGAAGTGGAAAAAGACGGCAAAACAGTCTCAGAGGCAAAGTCGCTCTCTGGCGAGATTGTTACCATGGAGTTTCTGATGTGCCTCTTGATTTGGTATGATCTATTGTCAGAGATCACGTTTGTTAGCAAGGCAATGCAAGCAGTGAACATTTCGATGGACACTGCCATAAGGATGATCGATTCTCTGAAAGAATTCTTCTGTAAGTATAGAGAGGAGGGGTTTCAGAAATCCCTTGACATTGCACGCAGACTAGCCATTGAGATGGATGCTTCCCCTGACTTTAAGGAAAGACGTTGCAGAAAGCAAAAGAGATTTCATGGAGATGATTCAAGCACTGGCCATTTTGAACAGGAACCTGAGACCCATTTTAGGTGCATGGTTTTTAATGTTATTGTTGACACTGTAATTCAGGAGTTGTCTGACAGATTTTGCAATCTTCAGCTTGTGTCCGAAAAGTTTAAGTTCATTTAAAAAATGGAACACATGACAAAAGCTGAGTTGGAGGAATCAGTGACAAGATATGCACTGGCTACCGATGATGTTTCAAGGGATATCATTCAGGAAATTTACCCAGCAAGCCGTCTACTTAGGGGGCATGAAAAGGCTCTGGATAAACTAAATGTCCTCCTACAGGAGAACCTTGATTTGGTTTTCCCAAATCTGACAGTAGCCCTGAGAGTTTTCCTGACAATGCCTATGCCTCTGCCGAGAGATCATTCAGCAAGCTAAAGCTGATTAAAACATACCTTCGTTCCAACATGAGCAATGATCGCTTAACCCAATTAGCAGTCATTTCAATTGAAAACAGTGTGGCCCGAACTGTTTCATTCGATGCAATACTAGATAAATGGGCAAGTGCAAAGGCACGCCATGTTACGATTTAGTAGCAACTAAAGAGTGCTCTACTACAATCTCAGGTAGCAACATTGTTACATAAGCTACATCATCTTTTAATTTTTTTTATTTATTAGCTTATTTGTCAGGGGCCGTGTACAAGACAGTTCAGGTACCAGAGTTAGCTATAAAGTGATTTACATCTGTGGTTGTTGTTAACAGAGTGTGTTCTAATGGATCTTTGTAAGCTTACTTTTGCATTTTAATGTTTTAATGTTTTATGTTGCATTGATTATAATGATTGTAAATGTGTAAATTTGTTTATTATTTAATGATGGTAGACCTACAGTGGCTGATATGCTTTAAAATAAACCCTTATTATTTAAAGGCCATGTCCAGCAGACTTATTTATTTATTATTACTATATATATATATATATATAATATATATATAAAAACAATTTTTTTGGGGGGGGGCGCCAAAATTGTTGCTGCATACCCCCCTGACACAGGGCAGCTGCGCCCCTGTTCATACTGAGAAATGAGAAAAGGGTTCTCTTCGGAAATAATCACACACACACACACACACACACACACACACACACACACACACACACACACACACACACACACACACACACACACACACACACACACACACACACACACACACACACACACACACACACACACACACACACACACACACACACACACACACACACACACACACACACACACACACACACACACACACACACACACACACTTCTCTTTTTCTGCGTGTTTGACCTTTGGCTCATCTCTTTACACACAGAGCTGAGGAATGCAAGCAATGTTTAGAACCCTGCTTTCTCTACACACACACACACATACATACATACACAGACAACACACACACACCGCGTCACACACACCAGTCAGACTGAACAGGAAGGACCTGTTTCTGTCTCATTGGGTAATGTTAGGGGGATTTAATGGTTTTCTTGTGAAGTTGTACAAAGTAGTGTCACCGTAGCATTACTGCTGTAACTGTTCAGGTTCCATCAGCCTTCCTGCGCTGTCTGCTACAGTACACACACACTCATCGCACTTATACTCAGATGCCATTTTGTCCAACAAACAGAATAGATGCAGACCTGTTTGAGAGGTTTGTGCTCAGGAAGAGTCACAGATTTCTGGAGAACCGGTTAGAGTGTCTTCTTCTTGGGTCAGTGTTTGCATATGAAGGATCCTTTTTTGAAACCCAACCTGACAAATGTCTAAGTGTTATGTAGTTTATTCAAAACAAAAGTCTTGTTTCTGCAGCCAACACTATATTTACACTGAGATAAAGCTGTTTGGCTTCCTTTTAAACCAGTGTGGTGCATTTTTATGACCAAGTTGTGTTTTTATTTAATTCATTATCTTTCCTTCCATTCACTCTGTCTCATGAGGGAAGGGACCCCGCCCCCATAGCCCACAAAATGACATCCAGGTAGAAATGTTCATACTGAGAAATGAGAAAAGGGTTCTCTTCGGAAATAATCTCACACACACACACACACACACACACACACACACACACACACACACACACACACACACACACACACACACACACACACACACACACACACACACACACACACACACACACACACACACACACACACACACACACACACACACACACACACACACACACACACACACACACACACACACACCTCTTTTTCTGCGTGTTTGACCTTTGGCTCATCTCTTTACACACAGAGCTGAGGAATGCAAGCAATGTTTAGAACCCTGCTTTCTCTACACACACACACACATACATACATACACAGACAACACACACACACCGCGTCACACACACCAGTCAGACTGAACAGGAAGGACCTGTTTCTGTCTCATTGGGTAATGTTAGGGGGATTTAATGGTTTTCTTGTGAAGTTGTACAAAGTAGTGTCACCGTAGCATTACTGCTGTAACTGTTCAGGTTCCATCAGCCTTCCTGCGCTGTCTGCTACAGTACACACACACTCATCGCACTTATACTCAGATGCCATTTTGTCCAACAAACAGAATAGATGCAGACCTGTTTGAGAGGTTTGTGCTCAGGAAGAGTCACAGATTTCTGGAGAACCGGTTAGAGTGTCTTCTTCTTGGGTCAGTGTTTGCATATGAAGGATCCTTTTTTGAAACCCAACCTGACAAATGTCTAAGTGTTATGTAGTTTATTCAAAACAAAAGTCTTGTTTCTGCAGCCAACACTATATTTACACTGAGATAAAGCTGTTTGGCTTCCTTTTAAACCAGTGTGGTGCATTTTTATGACCAAGTTGTGTTTTTATTTAATTCATTATCTTTCCTTCCATTCACTCTGTCTCATGAGGGAAGGGACCCCGCCCCCATAGCCCACAAAATGACATCCAGGTAGAAATGTTCATACTGAGAAATGAGAAAAGGGTTCTCTTCGGAAATAATCTCACACACACACACACACACACACACACACACACACACACACACACACACACACACACACACACACACACACACACACACACACACACACACACACACACACACACACACACACACACACACACACACACACACACACACACACACACACACACACACACACACACACACACACACACACCAGTGGCGTAGCCACCATAGGGCCAGGGTGGGCCCAAGCCCACCCAGTTTACTCATTGGCCCACCCTCAGAAAGCTTCAGTGTAATTTTTTGATTTCTTAATTTTTTTAATTATTATAAAAAAAATTATTCACCCATTGAGTATATCCAAGCATTCAAATTGAAATTCAAGTGAACAAATATCGAGTTGAATGAATGTTGTATGTGTTTTATCTTCTGAACCGAACTCATACGGTAAAAACTGGTTGTTGGTTCCGGCACGCGCCATAGTAACGTGAGAGAGGCAGAGAGCTGCTTGCAGGGACGCGCTTTTCTGTAAAATGTGCAGACATTTCCCCAGCCCAGGAGCTGAAGGTGCATTTACGAGGGATGGATATGTAGACTGGAAGCACCTGCGTAACTCGTTGGAGAGACATAAAAAAAGCGAGGACCACTGCAAGTCCATGAGCAGGTTTGAATGCTACAACCTATTGTTGCTGTTAGTGCAATAAAAGAGTTACACACTGGTTGTAAATAACCCAATTTGAGTTCTGTGAAACTGAAAAGGATATTACATTGTTTTTGTTACTTTCGTTGCAGTTGTATATATGTCTTAAATGTACTTTAGGTTAACTTCCTGTGTTATTTAGATCCTTTTATTTTGAAGGCGAGTTTACGCTGTTGACAGGAAGTTGTTGTTGCTATGGAAACAACGTGACTGAGAAAAGGATCGGAGATTAATCTACATCTAAAGACGGAGAAAGTAAAGGATAACGTTTATGTTTAGCACCCCCGAAGAGGCACACAGTTGGTATTAACTATAATATAAACATGCAGGTCGTGTCCTAATTCGTTCGTATGCTGTTTTGTAGCTTTGCTGTCTGTTTACAGTTCACTTTTGGTAGTATGCTAAAGTGATTCTAATACGGATGGAGCCTAAATGTATTTGTTCTTTTTGTGCCTTTATAGCTCTTACATTGATATTGGAGATTTCAATGAATTCGTATCATCAGTCAGGTCTTCATTATTCGGAGGGAAATGCTACAACAATGCTTGGCAATGGGCATTATTATTATAGGCCAGGCCTACTTTAAAGTCATTTTCCCCCCTGGAAAACCCCCCCCCCCACACACACACACACACACACACACACACACACACACACACACACACACACACACACACACACACACACACACACACACACACACACACACACACACACACACACACACACACACACACACACACACACACACACACACACACACACACACACACACACACACACACACACACACACACGACCGGCCTGACATAATGTGATATCATGTTTGTACTAGTGTATGTTATGGAAATGAAACACTAATTAATGGTAAATGGTCAAAATTGTAACTCAATGAGGGCTAACACGTCTGACCTTCCTTACCCTCACATCTACCCTCCAAATTATTTTTGAACTTGTGTTGTGTAATATTAAGCTGATTCCTCACAGTCTGTCTTCCTCTCCTTCTACTGGTTTCCGATACCTCTCACCTTGACTAATTGGATGAAGTGGCCTTCGATTTAATAAATTCAATTAAACGTTGTAAAACAGAACATATATTTAGAAGTTGTAGGTTATTGTTGAGTCGTTTATAAAACGTTAAGCTCCTCACTACCTTTAGTCACTTAGTTGTGTTTTTCATCACCTGAATGTTTTTAAAAAAATTCTATGTTGTTCAAAAGAATTTCAGAACTCAGTGAGAATTTGCCCTTTGTGTACTATACCTCTACATTCTTAACCAAATAATGTTTTACAGCAAACTTCACATCCATATTGCTAATGTCTTTTTGCATTATAATGATTTTGATTGTGGTTATTATTAGTATGATTATCGTCCAGTTATATTTAAGGGTCCTTATTGAAATCTTGCTTGCCTCCTTCAGTGGCGTCGGCGCAGTGCTGCGAGCGGCTGCAGCAGGGGAGGGAGGAGCTGCGTCTCCGCCTGGAGGAGGCTCTGCAGCACCTGCAGGAGCAGCACCAGGAGGAGCTGGTGCAGCTGGAGGACAGGTGAGCACTATATAGATATATAACTATAACTCTGTTAGTGTTTGCTCTGTGGATCTCTAACTATTCCTCTGTGGCAGACTGAGAAGCTTCTACCAAACTGAGTGGGACAAAGTCCACCAGACGTACCAGGAGGAGGCAGACAGATGCCGCACGCTGATGGAACAGCAGGTCAGAGCGCACACACGCACGACGCACGCACACGCGCAGAGAGCTCTGACTGGACTCAAAAGGTCTGCTGGATGTTTGAATGAAACTCTGGCGCGGCTCTACTCAACACGACTCGCTCTTTTGGGTTTCCACTTTGCATAGCACCTGCTACTCTTTTTTTAGTTCCAGCTCAAATGGGGTAGTGAGATGAGCTGATGCTAAGAAGAACTTAAGACACTGCAGATCATCCCACTCTCCTCATACTCTCTCTGATTCAGTGGTGTGACTTTTATACCTAGGCCCTCTGACCCCCCCCCCCCCCCCCTTCCCTCGAAAAAAAAAAGAGTTATCATGTCACAGCGTATACTTCAGCGGAATATCAAAACAACGGCCCAAGGTGCAAAACGCATCAATGACAGCAACCCTCTACCACACAGAACAACACCTGTAAATAACCCAATTTGTGTTCTTTGAAATTGAAAAGGATATCGCATTACTGGAGCTGAGCCCTCAGTGAATTCATAGCAGGACCACCAATCAGCTACTGTCCTCACATAACTCGCAGAGACGAACTTCTTTCATTTAACCCTTCACATTCAAACAGACACTGAACAGGCAGATTCGAAGGATTTATGTCTTTGGAAATGTTATTTTAAATACAATTAAATTAAGGTATTTTGGTAAAACTAATACAAAATATAACTAAAAACAATTGTTTTAATGTTTTTAAATATTATTTTGTAGAATATCTTAGGCCCTCTCTGACGGCTCGCCACTGCTCTGATTGGTTACCGGGAGAGATGTGACTCACAATGTGAAGATTTAGTAGCTGCTCATAAAAACAACCTGTGCCAGAGATTTATGAGCATCACCATGGTTACATATCTGATAAAGCTGATTGCAGTTAGCTGTAAACATACTGCAGCATGAGCAGTGTGAGGCTCACGTTACTCATGCATACACTTTTTTAACAATGTAAAAAACATGCTCTAACGTTGTGTTAACTGAAAAGCCCATATAGTTCCCACTTAAAACTTAAAACACGTAAACTGTCCTTATGCTCGATGTGTTACTGCTCACACACTCAGGGTTTTGTGTAATCTCAGTTTTGATTCAACAGTCTGCAACTGTGACAGGAGTTGTAACACCTCTTGATTTTATTCTGCATCCTTCAGGTGGAGGAGCTGAGGAGCCGACATGAAGCAGAGAGGAAGGACAAGGCGGAGAGTCACAGTCAGAAGATGGAGTCTCTCAGACGGCAGCATGAGACCTCCACACAAGGTGTGTGCAGAACACACAGCACATTTTAAACATTCTATTACAAACAGGTAAACCTATTAAAATATTTAAATCCGGGGGAAAAGGGATGTTTCATAACTTAGCCTGCATTCATGAGAATTAACAGTGGTGTTAATGTGCGCCAAGTTGTTATCATGGTCAGCCCTGATGTGTGCTCACTGATGTGTGTGTGGGATGTTTCAGAGCTGAAGAGGATCCAGCACACAGAACTGGAGAACCTGAACAAATCCCTGAAGGACACTGAAACATCTATCTCTGTAAGACATGTTCATATGTCAATATTAACACATAAGTTACAAAGGAAGGTATAAACGGCAATGTCTTAATGAAACAAACTCCACTGACATCTAATGAGTAAGTTAAAAAAAAAGTGTTCAAATGAGTCAGCATTTTAAACATTCTTGGAACCAGATACATTCTGTACCTAAAGCAAGAGTTCAGCTAAGAACAATGAAACTGCAACACATTCTCACTCCCAACTGGTCACATATTGACGATCGGTCAGGGCCCCTTCAAGTCACCTTATTACGCACTGGCTACCCCTCGAGCGTCAGTTTTCAACGGGCAGGGCGTCCCATAGCAACCTGGTCTCACCAAAATACGTGAAATGAACACGACTCCTTAACACCGCATTACGTGGTGGGGACACGGAATCTGCTAAATTACGTATCGGCACCACGGAAACGACCCCAATGTAAAGTGAATGAGGATCCTTTTTCGTAGTGGACACACATTTCTGCAACATCCCGCAGTGAGCTTAATGTTGTTCTCTACTCTATAAAACGTTTTTAAAATCTACTTTATTATGGATTTTATTCCCTATCTTTATTCAAGAGTGTGTTCTTTCAATTTGAGAGGATCATTTATTGATTTCACGTTCAGATTTTGTATTTCTTTCAGTCAAACCCTGTCCTTGCGCTTAGATTTGCTCTGCTTTTGCTCAAACTGTACGCTTGCACTCAGGTATATTGCTGCTTGCACAGATTTCCAGTTTAAAACCTTCTCCTAGCACTCAGGCTGCTTCTGTGCGCTGAATGCGTTCGTCAAATGTCTACTCGTGTGTTTGGATTATTTAGGAATGGGGAAATATAATTTTTCTTCATGTAATTTTTTATTTAAGATCATATGTTGCCCTCACTAAGTATAGGTACAGTTCATGTCACACCATTTATTGTGCATTTCTCTGAAGCAAATGTAGTGAGGGTCATTTATTTTAATTGTATTATATTTCCCCATTCCTAAACAATTAAATAAGAAAAAAAGAAACACATTTTGTTGTTAGTTGCCTAGTAACAGTGTTCACGTAATATACAACACTTGAAAGCCAGTTATTGTCATAGATGTGCCGCAAATATGACTACCAAATTCATTTGCAGGAAGTAAAGTTAACGTTAATAGTACCATTAAAATAAAAAGTCGTAAATAAAGCAAGTGAAGTAGGCTACATTTAATAACGCCGTGGAGGGAGTTTATAAACCTGGTTGAAGAGTCCCTTACGGGACGCTCTAATAAGTAAAGCGAAATCACCAGCAAGACGACCCTTCACCTGGCCTTCAAGAGCCCAGTCAGCGCATAGAAAGCCTAAGTGTGAGGAGAAGGTTTTAACACTAGAACCGCCAGAGGTCGCTGTATACCTAAAACCGCCAACGGGTAAAGTTTACCCGCTACTGATTTCCAAGGTACAATGTACCATACAGAACAGTGAGTTTTGATCGCATAGGGATGATATGTATACCAATATAATCTGTGGACTTTCAGCTTTTCATATTATATAGTTTGAACAGATAGCATGAAGTATAAAATATCGCTACAGTGCTGATTTAAATGCTTGGTGTTAAGACTTGTGTTTTGTTTAGGTATATATCTCTATCTCTCTCTCTATCTATCACTATCTATCTATCTATCTATCTATATATATCTATATATATATATCTATATATATCTATATATATATATATATCTCTCTATAGGAACAGCAGTAGACAAAAGGCGTTGCTATAGCAACACGTCATGTTTATGTTTACGCGCGAAATCAACAGCGCGAGGATCGCTGCATATTCTATGGTAGAAATATTACCCACTCTCGCTAATAAACGCTTGATGTTAGGCTTGTGTTTCGTAAAGGTAAAAATGCTTCATATCGTCTGATAGCCTTCTACTCATAAAAAAACAACAACATGACAATAATATAAATTAATATAATAATGTATTTGTTATATAATTGAACAGCAGATAATACAGAACGTATAAAAATAACAAAAAATATCAGAGAAGAAGAACAATAAGAACGAACACATCGATCACAACGCTTCACAAACACTCAACACAATTGTTGCAAACACTGAGCACCTTGGCTGTGCATTTGCCACACACAGCATCCCCATACTTGACACATTTGCAGAACGTTTTATTCTGCATGCAGTGCGCCTTCACCATGTGTAACCCCCGGTGTAGTGTCCCCTCGGCAACAGACCCCTCAGAGCTGGTAAATACTTTGGTTTATTTCACTGCGTTTGTTTATACCTGCGTTTGAATGGACACATAAAAAGGAAACGTTTCTCAAAAGATCCTCACGCGGTATCTAAATCTCCAACAATACATCAATGATCGTATAGTGGTAGTAAACAATGTGAAACATTAAACATAAACAAACTGGTGTACAAAACTCTAGGGCTGCCCCCGACCAAAGATTTTCCTGGTCGACCACGGGTCGTCAGGTAAGGCCAGTGGTCGACCACTGATCGACCAGTGGCGCGAATGAAAGCGCACGCAGAGACAAACCGTCGTTTTCGCGCAACCGGCAAGTAATTAAATTATGATTCTGAATGTGTTGGAAAAATCAACAAGGAGACTGTCTTAACATTTTGTTAATTTATTTCAACACAACACACCATATAAAAACATCACACAACTTATGAACTTTTAAAACCAACACAATAACTTTATAAAAACAAAAAACAGTCTTCTGTTAAAAAACTAAATTTAAACTATATTTTTCGTTTCTTTTAAACATGTAAAATAAACATAAATTATATAAACAAACGAATAAATAAATATAGGCTCAAGCCAACTTAAATATTTAAATATCAGTGCAAAAGTAAACAGGCCTACAGAGAAGTATTCTCAACATGAAAATACAACTTTCAGTTTTTTCCTGAGGTCGGAATGCAAACAAAAATTATAAATATACCGCAAAACTTAACTTTAACACTTCAGTTGAACGAACGAAGAACGAAAACTATAAACTACAAAACTATGGTGTTATATTAGGCTAGGCCACTACCTGACTTTCAGGGTTTCCCTCCGATCTTAGTCTTCTCATATTATGAGACAAGAACACGAGTTTGTCTGTGTTGTCCGGGAGAAGTGAGCTCCGTGTCTTGCTCACAACGAAGTCGGCTTTGGAAAATATCCGCTCCGATGGCGTGGATGTGGAAGGGATGGAGTGGATGCGCTTAGCTGCTCTGGCAAGCTTGGGATAGCGTTCCTCATTCATTTTCCACCAAATCAGTGGTCCCTTGTCAACCTTGGTTCGGTCCTCCAAGTATGTCTTCATTTCATTTTTCTCTTCTTCCGTCTGTTGATCTTAATCAAAGGCCATCAGCATTGATATGTCCTGCTGCTTTTCCCTTTGCCTCTTTGGTGTGGGCTCACTTTCCTCTGCGCCGCAGCTGTCCTCTCTCTGAGCAGTAGCTTCTTCTGCTGGAGATAAACTCTCAGCCAGATCCCACACCGTTGTGTATGCATCGTCCCGTTTCTCTGCACCGAGGAATGACAAGCTCTTGAACCGTCGGTCAAGGACTGCAGCTTGAATATATATGCTGCCCTCCAGACTCCCTGTGAGCTCCCACCTTTTGTCGATTTCCTCTGTGATTTTTTTCTTAACTGCCTTCACGGTCGTGCTGTCATCATCACGACTCAACAAGTGGCGCCTCTTCATGTTGACGAGCATCGGCAGCGTAGCAGACAGAGATGCGTTTATATCTTGTGAGAGCAGCTCGGTGAGGGTGATCATGGGCCTCAGCACGGAGACAATGTCCTCCGCTGTCCTCCATTGGGCAGTTGTGAGATCCAGATCTCGGTCAGACTGGTGGGTGGTCCCGGGTTCTGAAAGCACAGCTGTAACCGGACATCTCTGTTCCAGAAGACGCTCCAGCATTGAATAAGTGGAGTTCCATCGTGTGGACACATCTTGTATCAGTTTGTGTTCAGCCACATTCTGTTGCTTCTGTTTCAAAGTGAGAGCTGCTGTTGCCTTGGCACTTTTTTTGAAGTGTCCCACAAGGCGTCTGGCAGCAGCAATCACTCGGCAGATGGGATCTAATTTAACAGCCGCGTTTATGCACAACTGCAAGGTGTGCCCCGCACAACGAATTCCCTGGACATTACCCCAGCACAGGTTTTGAGATAGCTGTTTAGCGCACAACACCATATTAGCGGCATTGTCGTGTACCACAGCGACCCTCTTTTCTGGCGGAATCCCAAACTCCTCCATCACTTCGCTGAATCGCTTTGCTATGTTGGCAGTTGTGTGGCTCACCTCCAGCACTTTAGTCTCCAACACAAATGAATGTAATTGCCATTTTTGGGAAATAAAGTGTGCCGTCACAGTCATGTAACCATCCATTTGTTTGGAGGTCCATGTGTCAGTAGTGAAGCTGACTGCTGTGCAGGCTTTAAGTTTCTCCAAAAGTACCTGTTTGGTCGTGTTATATTTGTTTTTAATGGCGTGCATTACGGTGTCACGTTTGGGTACAGTGTAACCCGGTTCGATGAACTTCATCATCTGTTTGAACCCTTCCCCCTCGACAATGTTTACAGGTCTCATGTCCAGTGCCACAAAATCTGCAATTTTGTCGGTGATGTCTCTCTTCCTTTTCTCGGAAAGAGGGGGCTTCAAAACGAGTGTTGTCTGTGAGAGTTTCAATGGCGGCTGCGAAGATGAAGTTGAGGTAGATGCGGTGGCCCTATCAACGTATAGTGGATGAGCCTATTGAGAGAAATGCACATTAATTTAAGTTTACACTAAGCCTAATAGCCCATAATATGACAATACATTTGATCTAACAGGCTTTTTATTAAGGCTAGAGCCGCAGAGCGTCCATCTTTTAATGGCTTGAACGGTACTTACATGTTTCAGGTGATAAGTCATGTTTGTAGTTGATGAATGATAGGAGAATATTTGCTTGCAAAGTTTGCATATCACCTTCTTCGGGTTGTCTGTTACTTTTTCGAAATGCTCCCAAGCTCTTGATTTTACACCTGACATGGTTAAAACGGTCAGCTTATCTGACGTGAAAACAAGTGACTCACTGTCACCTCCTGTTTCCCGTTTTTTTTTTTTTTTTTTTTTGGCGACCAACGACCAATTAAATCTTGACCGACCAAAGACTCTTTGGCCGACTAACCTTTGGTCGACTAATCGGGGGGCAGCCCTACAAAACTCACATACCTGCGTTTGAATGGACACATAAAAAGGACACGTTCTGTAGGAGAGATAGCACCACGCTCACGTTAGCTTATTCGCTCATATTAGCTATTGGTGATCACATTAATAAATCATATAAAACAAATAGCCAATCACACAAAAACATGCTGCTGTAAGCATTAAACGACTAACATTAAACGAAACAACACAACAGAACGTTATTGTCCTAATAAAATAATAACATACATTTTGTCCACCGAAATAATACAATAGAACCTTACTCTCAAAAGATCCTCACGCGGTATGAGAATCTCCCACAAAGCTACAGTAATGTAGGCACGCGTTTGTAACACCAGATGGCGTAATTCTCCAATTTAACCCGGATTTTACACCAACCTTTATAACTCTGTTACATACACCCCCCTAAAATTCTGCTAAATTGGGGCAAAACACAGAAAACAACAAAACACACAGTAGATACAAAATACAAGCTGTGTAGAAATTGAGCATAACCTCTTTTAAGTCAGTTTGAAACTGTCCACTTGGAACAAGACAGCAAGAGATTGGCCAAACCCCTTCATAACATAGACACAAAAGATGCCGTGTACACCTCTTATAAAATAAACATTACTCTTCTACATCTTGAAATTACTGAGGGACACTGTAAGACAGTGCAAATACTGATTGAAAAAAAAAACTAAAACATATATATATATCTATAATCACTATCAGGAGTCTAACCAAAGAATATGTCTCTCATAATATAAAACACAGAACCACTTGTTGACACTGAGTCATCAACAATCTGCTCATTCATTTCACAAATGAGTCGAGCTGGAGGTTTTATAGGTCTACCTGCCCTAGTGCAAAGTGGAAGAGGCTGTTCACTAACTACATGGCCCTGTGTGAGTGCACCTAGTTGTGTATCTGTTGCCATGTCAGGGGAGGGCACACAATGAGCTCTTTCTGCTGAGGACTGTAAAGATGCATCTTGGGGCACCTCACATTCAACAGTGTAGGGCAACTGTGCAACACATACGAAAGAGTCTGAGGAATTCAAAACCTCACACACAACATGTGAGATCAAAGACCCTTCTGCTTCTGAAGGTGCTGTGCTCGCATCCACAACTGAAGAAGAATCAAGCTGACTGGCTGTCTCATCCCCATCATTTGCATCCTCCATCTGCAGGAGCCAGTTAACTGTCTTCGTCTCACTGTTCTGTACAGCAAGAGAAACTACTGGGTCACTTTGTCCACTTCCAGCGACAGAAGAGCAGCTTGACTCAAGATCTTCATCACCTCCCACGGGGAGAAAACTCACAGGAAGCAGGAGATTCCTATGAACAACTTTTTCCTTTGACGTCACAGGGTCTCTAATGCAGTACACATTGATTTCTGGCTTCACAGATATCACTTCATAAACTGTGGAAACCCATCTGTCTGCAATCTTTCTTTTCCCTCTCTCACCACGATTTGATGGCAAGACTCACCAATAGTGAGAGGTGACCCTTTTGCTTTGCGGTTGTAGTTCTTTGCCTGACGCGCCTGCTCAGTCCGACTGTTCTGCCGGGCAATGTGAGCAGCTTCAGCCAGGTCACGTTTCAAGCGGGAAACAAACTCACAATGGTCAACAACAGCACTGCTAGAGAGGGCATGCTGGAACACAACATCAACTGGCAGACGTGGGATCCTCCAAAACATGCGAAAGAAAGGTGCAAAGCCTGTTGTCTCATGCTCAGTGCAATTGTAACAGAATGTCAGCATTTGGAGCATTTGTGGCCACCTGGCCTTGGAATGTGGAGGCAGGGCCCTTATCATGCCCCCAAGTGTTCTGTTGTACCGCTCGACAACTCCATTCCCCATAGGATGGTAAGGGGTGGTGTGTAACTTCTGGACACCAGCTACCTCCATGAGCTCTTTAATGAGTTGACTCTCAAAATTGTCTCCTTGATCTGAATGGATGCGTTTGGGGAAACCATATATGCAGAAAAAGTCATTCCAAAGTCGACGAGCGACCTGTTTAGCTGACTGATTTTTACATGGGAATGCATGAGACATTTTAGTAAAATGATCTGTGACTACCAAAACATCCACACACTTTTTGTCAGCCTGTTCAGCAGTCCAGAAATCAATACAGACTAGTTCCATCGGTTCAGAGGTGCAAATGCTTTCAAGAGGAGCACGGTCGTTAGGCTCAGGTGTTTTTCCAGCCACACATCGGAAGCAATTCCTCACATGATTGATGATGTCACGTTCCATTCCTATCCAAAATAATTTCTGCCTGGCAAGAGAAAGTGTGCGGGCCTTTCCCTGATGACCAGCTGAGTCATGTATGCCATTGAGAACTTGGGCCTTAAGGGAGTCTGGAACCACAATTTGGTGGATTGTCGTGTTCATTTGTCTGTCTTTCTTTACCTTGCACAAAATGCCATCCTTGACGGAGAGTTTGGGCAAGTGTCTTAGCAGTTTTGTCACTCCCCGAGACTCAGCAGCACGCTCACGTCTCGTGGGTCTCCTGCGGCGCTGGATGTAGTAGAGAGCCCTGCCTATGACATCATCCTGCTCTTGGAGATTAACAAGTTCACTCTTCGGTAGAGAGGAAGTCTGGTCGACACCAGCGACCTGAAAAACAGCTGGTCCTGTTCCTCTCACTTGGCCGACACCTCCAGTGTCGTGTGCATCCAACACTGCTGAGACTTCATGTGATGACAGGGACCCCTGAGAAGGAGGCTGGGTGATGACGGCGACTTCCTCGGACCAGGGATATAGTTCAGGTCAAAACTGTATGCTGCGAGCTTTGAAACTCACCTCTGCTCACAAGCATCCAACCTAGGCATGTCAATGGGTTATTATCTGTCCAGACTGTGAAGTGTCGCCCTTTTAGCCAATGGCTAAATTTGTCACAAACTGCCAATTTAAGAGCGAGAAACTCAAGTCGATGTGCTGGATAGTTCAGAGTTCAGCTGAGAGTGGGAAAGTGTCTTGCTAGCAAATGCTACAGGTCTGGCCATCTTTCCATCAGGAGGCAACTGTGAAAGGACGGCCCCTATGCCATCAAAGGAGGCATCAACTGCAAGAATGAATGGAGCGTTAAAATCTGGATGTGCTAAAGTGACACTGTGCACCAGCTCATACTTCAATGTTCCAAATGCTTCTTTGCACTCATCATTCCAGTCTGTTGGAGAGAGTCTGACATTGCCTTTTTTAAACTTTGGTTTGTGGCCTCTCCCTCTTTTGTATGGTGTGGCACTGGCAGGCTCAGACACAAGGTTGAACAGCGGCTTAGCTTTGGCAGAACATCCCTCAATTAAATGGTGGTAATAGAGAACCATCCATAAGAAAGACCGGATTTTCTTAGCACACGGTGTTTGCCCATCTTGCTCCATCAAGTCAGCTTCCTGCATATCATTTATAACCTCCACTTTACTCGGGTCGGTCTTAACACCATCCTCACAAATAATGTGTCCCAGAAATTTGACTGACCTGCGTAGAAAGTAGCACTTCTTAGGGGAGAGCTTTATGTTGTTGGCAGCAAGACGTGAGAAAACCATCTGTAGACGCTCAAGTGCAACCTGTTCAGATGGAGCATAGACCATGAGGTCATCCATGTAGCATAGCAGAATTGTGAAGTTCTCATCCCCAAAGATGGACATCATCATTCGCATGAAAGTGGCAGGGCTGTTCGACAAGCCCTGGGGCATCCTGTTGTATTCATGAAGACCGAATGGGGAGGAGAACGCTGTATATTTTCTGTCATCTTCATGCAGCCCGACATTGTAGAACCCTGACGTGAGGTCCATTGTGGAAAAGAACACATTTCCACCAAGCGCAGCAAGGGCATCAGTCTGATGGGGCAATGAATTTGCATCTTTTACTGTTCTTGCGTTCAACCACCTGAAGTCATTGCAGAGGCGAAGGTTTGGTTTGACAACAAGGACAAGGGGTGATGAGTATTCACTCTGAGATTTGCGAATGATCCCTAATTCCTCCATGTCATTCAGAGCAGTCCGTAGCTTGTCATAGTGGCATGGCGGAACCCGCCTGTATGGAAGTCTGAAGGGCTTGTCATCAACCAGGTGTATTCTGTGCACAAAATCCACTGCCTCGCCACAGTCCATTTTGTGCTTCGAAAATGTTGATTCATACTGCTCAATGATTTTCATCAGCTTATCTTTCCACTCGAGAGAGACCTCACAAGATGAGAGGTCCAAATCCTGCAAACCCATGTCACTCAAGATGCGGGACATCTCCTCCTCTGACCTTGGCTAAGGCGACGGGCTGTGTGTGTACTGTGCACTGGATTGGACGCGAACTGGATCTGGTAAATCCTGCACTGAAAGACAAGGGGACACATCAGCAACCTTTGCATTCTTTTTAAGGGTGAGCGGCTTTCCAGTGGGGTTTACAATTTTGACAGGAACCCAGCCATTTCCCCATAAGGACGTGACAACCCTCCCAACCAGAATTTGTTCAGGTCTGGCTTTTGACTGGGTGGGCTCAATGATGACTGTACTCCCTACTGCAGAGACATCAGACTCAGGTAATTTCGCTCACACCAAACTTTCAGACATTGGCTGCAGAGTTACACATCTTTTCAGTTTTGCCGTGCCAATTTTGTTAGTCCCTGCTCCACCTTTGCATTCATCTGAGGAGGACAGCAGAGACATCAACTTAGGAAAACTATCACTCTGAACACTTGTCACAGGAGATGTGATATTTTGGCAACTTACAGTTTTTTTCATCTGCGAAATGAGCCACTTGATGGCATTGCTGCCAAGAATCATTTCATCAGTCTGGCCTGGCACAACTAGAACAGGAATTATTACCTTATAGCCATAAACTGATGCAGTAAGATCATACATGGCAGTTGGAGTAACAAGGTGACCACCACAACCAACTATGACAAAGTCTTCAGCTGATTTCCTTTCCATGTTAGGGACAGATTGTGAAAGTCTTCTGTCAGCTGCCTCACTAATTGTGCATGCCATAGATCCACTGTCCACTAATGCTTTGAGAGCATGTCCATTATCGGTGGTCACAGCCGTGTGGAATAGACTATCAGTCTCCGGGAGTCTTTGCAGCCTTTGTACAATCAGTGTCTTATTTGATGGCACCATGCTGCTGTAGGTGTCATACAATGTTTCACAATCATCAATGTCTTTCATATCCAAGGTGGAAGGCTCACTCACATAATCTGCACTATCCTCCCTCTTGCACAGATCATTCAGTTTCCCTGCTGGTTGTAGTGAAGAGGACGTCTCCCCCCTGGGCAGTCACGTCTGGGGTGACCAGGTAAGTGACACAGAAAGCAAAGTCTGTTCTCTCGACAGTGTATGAAAGCAGAGTGAGAGCTCTCATTACATATAGAACAAGGCATGTCCATAAAGCCCTCACTCTTTGGTGGCTTGTTGCTAGTATGTTGCCTCCTATTAGCTTGAGCATACCAAGGGGCCTGAAGCAACACCTTCTCCAGCATGCAAATCAACCTCTCGAAAGCAGGGTTGTCCTGGCTCACAGCTTGTGCCTGTTTGGGAATGTCTGACACTAAAGCAGCATTAGTGCTCACCTCAGCTACATTCATGTTTATCCTGCCTCTCTCTGTGGAAGACCTCAGTCCCTTCTCTAAATGGTATTCATCTAGCACTTCCTGAACTTCTCGTGCTGACCATTTATCAATTGTCTTGGACCTAAACGTAAGAGCTAAATCTCTGCTGGGGCAGTGTCTGATGAACATACGTGTGACTTCAATACTGGGATTATCAAACACCTTATCCTGTTCCCTAAGACAACTGTCAGCCATATCGACAGCTCTGTTTAGTCTGAGCCAGTACTCATATGGGTCCTCTTGTTCTTTTGGTAGGGTGGAATAAAAGTCAGCCAGAGGCACAGAAGAGCAATGGCTGGAGCTGAAATGTTTGCGGAGGAGTCCATAGATGGCCTGCGGGTTCTCTTGGACATCAATTCCACTATTTCTTATCCCAAACTTCACAACATCCTTTGCTCTGCCCCTCAGGTGAATCAGAATTTCTTCAGCTTGATGCTCTGGCTGGATACTGCTTTTCCTGATGTAATTTCTCATAAAATCCTCCCATTCATCAACAGGCAGTGTGTCTGAACTCTCTCCTCTGAACACAGGTGGGTCTTTAACTCCTCTCTGAGTAACTAGCTGAACTTGGGAGAGATCCAGTGTTTGGCTGGGGAGTGTGTCTTTTTTAATGCATTTTTCTTCATGACTCGTGTGTACAGCAGCTGTAGTGTTAATGCGTGACATAATGCTATCAGCTGCCCTATCTGCTGCACAATAGTGCTCATTTGGTCAGCTTGTCCGACATCATCAGGAGGGTTGGGGACTGATGTGCTAAAACACTGTGTTGTAGATAACTCTACTGTATGCTGGATGGAAGGTGTCATCACATCTCCACTTCTGATAGGACTGTGCACTGAATCCCCATCAAAAGTTTTCCTATCCCCCACCTTAAAGTCACCTAGTGGAAATGGAACAGGTGTGCTACATAGCCCTCTACCCCTACCAACATTGAAAGGAGTGATTTCAAAGGTATTAAATCTACTGGAACTCATGTTTCATCGATAGTAAACCAAAATAAAATGACAAGTTCAAAAGAATAAGGCTTATATCAACAAAATAAACCTGAGAGTCCAACACACTGAAGGAATTGAAGCTCCAAAACGTTGCAGCGGCGAGAAGACATCCACCCTGGTCCGGCGTAGTAAAGAAAGGGTCACGGCACCAATGTAACCCCCGGTGTAGTGTCCCCTCGGCAACAGACCACTCAGAGCTGATGAATACTTTGGTTTATTTCACTGCATTTTTTTATACCTGCGTTTGAATGGACACATAAAAAGGACACGTTTCTCAAAAGATCCTCGCGCGGTATCTAAATCTCCAACAACACATCAATGATCGTATAGTGTTAGTAAACAATGTGAAACATTAAACATAAACAAACTGGTGTACAAAACTCGCATACCTGCGTTTGAATGGACACATAAAAAGGACACGTTCTGTAGGAGAGATAGCACCACGCTCACGTTAGCTTATTCGCTCAGATTAGCTATTGGTGATCACATTAATAAATCATATAAAACAAATAGCCAATCACACAAAAACATGTTGCTGTGAGCATTAAACGAAACAACACAACAGAACGTTATTGTCCTAATAAAATAATAACATACATTTTGTCCACCGACAAAATACAATAGAACCTTACTCTCAAAAGATCCTCACGCGGTATGAGAATCTCCCACAAAGCTACAGTAATGCAGGCACGCGCTTGTAACACCAGATTGCGTAATTCTCCAATTTAACCCGGATTTTACACCAACCTTTATAACTCTGTTATACATGCAGGTCATTCTCCTGCGCTCTTCTGCGCCAGCACCGCTGAAGGGCAGGTCCGCAAGTGGTGGCGCTTTTGATGCCATCCACTCAGCGCGCAGCTCGTGTGCCAGCTGGAGCATGAAGTCCCTTCTCGGTATGTTCTCCTTGCTCATGCAGTTCCTGTACAGCACCCAGGCATTGATGGCAGCGAGATCCAGCAAATTATAAAAGACAGAAACGGGCCATCTACGCGTGCCACCTGAGAGAAACATAGGATTTAGTAAAAACGATTGACCAATGCAGTGTTTTCTATAGGCCTAAAATAATAATAATAATAACAATAATAATAACAATAATAGCCTACCTTTCACCGAATATTGGCGAGCCATTTGATCGAGCACGTCAACCCCCACTTTTGAGTGGTTGTAGTATTCCACAGTCTCTGGCTTTTACTTTCTTTCTGTGGAGATGGCCACATGCTGGTGTTGCGTGCTGAGTATTGTCACGTTTCTCCTCGGCTTGCACTGGTAGACTGAGAGCACCATTTTGTCGCTCTTCAGCACCTTGGTGCTGAACAGCTCAGATCTCCCTTGCACAGAGGGTGGGAGCTCCCGCTTGTTGCGCTTGATGGTTCCAACTAGGCTGGTATTTTTGGCGAGAAGCGCTTTGGCGAGAGCGAGGGAGGTAAAGAAATTGTCTGTGGTTATATTTCTTCCCTTACCAACAAAGGGCTCCACCAGCCTCAGCACCACGTTCTCTCCCAGCCGTTGTGTTGCTGGCCTGCTGGCATCTTTTCCCAGGTAAGGGAAGCCATTCAGCATGTATTTGCTGTCAACGTCAGCTGCCAGCCAAAACTTGATGCCAAATTTGTCCGGCTTGTTGGGCACGTACTGTGTGAATGGACATCTTGATTTGGTCGGGAATAGCTGTTCATCCACAGTGATGTTGGACCCTGGCCTGTAGGACGCGATTGAATTTTCGACAAAACGATCCCACACCTTCCTCACGTGCGTAAACTTGTCGGTGGTCAACCGGCACCGGCGGGTCTCCTTTTTATCAAAGCGCAGGTAGCGCATGATTTCCGAAACCTGTTCCTCGACAGTGTTGCGTTGAAGAACGCGTTGCCCCACTGCTCGGACCAGAAACTCTCCATCTCAATGTTCTTCCCACAATATGCACCTCTCACATAGAAAAGCACAATAAAGGCCTTCAGCTCCATAATAGAGACATCCCAGGTGGCTCTGTCTCTCCGCGCTTCAGCAATTGTGCAATCACGGATTTCCTCCAACATCACATTATCACACAGACATATAAATGCAGTGAGTTTGTCAGTAATGTTGTGACGTGCGTGTGGTGTGGGGCCAGCAGACTCCGTGACCGTCCACACTGTGCCATCTTTCCCGATCTCTTGGGCTGGTGACGGCTCAGTGGCACACACTAAATAGGAGAGAGGAAAACACTACTTTAGACTAAAGTATATTTCATAAATGTTTATTTGATAATATTATATCCTCGAAAAGGCAATGAAAAGATCATTTGTAAAACAGGGTGTCCGCGGGGTCTTAAAAAGTATTAAAAGTTGATAAATCAATTTAGCGAAAATTAAGGCTATTAAAAAGTATTAAACGGCATTTTCCAAGGTATTAAGAAGTCCCACAGCAACGACAACATGAAACACCCTTTAATTTACTGAAACGACATGTCGGGAAACCCCCTCAAGGCGGCCCCATGCATAGCGCGCCGTAAAATGCTGCTTCTTATTTTAAGTTTCGTTGCCTTGCTCCGCTCTGTGGGGGGTTGGGTCCCAAGGTGGGTAGACCGGCATACGCAACGCTCTGGGGGTCCAACGGCTCCGTGTGTAAGCCCTATATGATCATTTTCTGATAACGATGAAATAGCCCGCCTCCCTCTCCCCTCGTCTCCAGCTGCTGCTGGGCTGTCAGAAGAGGGGGAGGAAAAGAGAGGCATGTACCGTTTATTAAATATTATTATACAGAGAACAGAGTCGTTATCAATTTGTTTTAAAGCTCAATAAATAACACAGAAGGCCTCTGATTGGAACTTTTCTAATTTTGTACGGAAGATTTAAACTTTAACAGACATGTTGAACGGCGGAAGATTTTTTTTAACGGAAACTCTCCCGCACGGTTCCCTCGTCCCTTGGAAGAGGAAGAGAGCTGGGTGTTTTTCATCTGCTGGTGGACTACCTGAGAGATATACCGCAGGAGAACACGCCATCCACCGCGGAGAATAAACAGAAGGGCAACCATGGCAACCATGCTCCGGGGTCTTCTTCGCTGCTTTTGGTGTATTTTGTGGCGGCAGCAGCGCCATTTACAGGCCTGGCATATGTACTACAGCGTTTCCAGCATTTCCAGCGGTCTAGTGTGAACGGACACATTAATGAATCGAATGCGTGTGAACGGAATACTTTTTTGCGTTTGCGTATGCGTTTTACCGTATGCGTACTCGTGGGGCCGGGGTCTAAGCCAAACTATATCCGGTCACAGAGATGTGCTATTTTAAAGTAAAGTCAACACATATAGACCCTAAATATAGTCTATATTAAGAACGAGAAAAGTCTGAACACATATATTGTTTTTTGTAAACATATGACAAATGTGTGAGGGTGATGACGTCAGAGCATCGTCCTATTTGCCAGGGCTTAGCCCCGGACAGACCCAGCCCAATTTAACCCCTGGGTATTTGTGAGGGAGCTCCTATATGGCATTACCCCGCTGAAGCTCACCAAAGTTTAATATATTTCATAGTTCAAAGTTTTGTCAATTGTTTTGTTTATTGGTCAAATACTGGTTTCTAATGGTTTCTGAGGAGTTTTACTGGAATGAAAGAGCACAGAGTACAGAAGCAACAAAGCAGCATACTGCATTAAACCTGACCTTCACAGAGAGGTTGAAGTTCATGTGGAGAGGAGGCTTCAGTAGTCTGTCTGCACTCTGTTTAGTTGTGCTATCTTACAATCAATATAGTAAATGTGAGGTAAAGTGTGTAGCCAATGTAACCGGTTAGAACTCAAAGTTGCGATGAGGTCTTAATGTATGGAAAGGGTCTTAAAAAAGGTCTTAAAAAGGTATTAAATTTGACCTCAGGATTCCTGCATATACCCTGTAAAAAGAAAAGGCATTATCTATATGCCTTGATATCTTATAGCCTACGATTTGTAGAAAAGTAGGACATAAAAAACAAGAATCATCATACCTTCTGCATGGGCTGGTACAGTAGGCCCATCTGCAAGCGGGGGATCAGGATGGGACGGCCTCACGTTCCGCGGAGGATCGCTGTCAGATGACCCATCAGAGGCAGAACAAACAGGACACATCACTCAGTCCTGATACTTCCCCACCATCAGACTCTGCTTCGCTCAGACGGTTTAGCAACGCTAGTGCCTCCTGTACGTTCATGAGTCTCTTTCTTTTGTCCATTTTGGAAATATAACCGGCTCTCTCTCTCTCTCTCTCTCTATCTATCTATCTATCTATCTCTCTATCTCTCTATCAATATATCTATCTATCAATATATCTATCTATCTCTCTCTCAATCTATCTATCTCTCAATCTCTCTATCTACAGCAGTAGACAAAAGGCGTTGCTATAGCAACACGTCATGTTTATGTTTACGCGCAAAATCAATAGCGCGAGGAGCGCTGCATTTCTATGAGGTAAATATTAACCGCTGGCGGAAATAGGTATAAATAGCCATTTCTTTGGCGATTTTTTTCTATCTGACTTCATATTGACAATTTTTAACAACACAGGGTGTTACATAACACACTGTCAGGAAAAGTCACGGACTGGGAGACGTTAATATGTTATTGAAAAAAAGTTACATACAATAAAAAAACAGCTGCGGGTAAAATTTACCCGTTGGCGATTCTAGTGTTAAACTGGAAAACAGGAAATCTGTGCAAGCAGCAATATATCTGAAGAAACTATCATTTGTTGGAGTGGTGGTTCATGGAACATCCCATGTGGTGTGCACATTTAAACACTGGATCCAGCAGGCCGTTTTAACAAAGGTTTCACTGCTGTGGATGATTTTATCTAAATAAAAAAGAATATTTAGAAACTATAAGCAGTCTTACAATAACCACAATAATCATAATGATAAATAAGGTTCAGTATTCCACTTACATCATTTCATTCATCCACAAGATTAAACTCTTTTCTTTAACACAGGTATTGGTCAAAGGGCATCTAGAAGGCGGATCTAACAAAAACAAAACAGTCTGTTAAAGTCAAGCTAAACATTTCATCAACTGATTTAAGAACAAACAATTCAGCTCCATGTGCCAACTCACAGTTCCTTTGTTCTTCAGTCTCTGGTGGGGAGGAAGTGAGTGACCGGCCTGAAGGGCGGAGCTTTAAAGACTTTGGTGGGGGAGTGGTCTACACTTGATTGGCAGAGGTGGTGATGCAGGTTGAGAGGGGAGGGACTCGTGATTTCTAACAATATCTGAGTGCAAGCGTACAGTTTGAGCAAAAGCAGAGCAAATCTAAGCGCAAGGACAGGGTTTGACTGAAAGAAATACAAAATCTGAACGTGAAATCAATAAATGATCCTCTCTAATTGAAAGAGCACGCTCTTGAATAAAGATAGGGAATAAAATCCATAATAAAGTAGATTTTAAAAACATTTTATAGAGTAGAGAACAACATTAAGCTCACTGCGGGACGTTGCAGAATGTGTGTGTCCACCACGAAAAAGGATCCTCATTCACTTTACATTGGGGTTGTTTCCGTGGTGCCGACACGTAATTTAGCAGATTCCGTTTCCCCACCACGTAATGCGATGTTAAGGAGACGTGTTCATTTCACGTATTTTGGTGAGACCAGGTTGCTATGGGACGCCCTGCCCGCTGAAAACTGACGCTCGAGGGGTAGCCAGTGCGTAATAAGGTGACGTGAAGGGGCCCTGACCGATCGTCAATATGTGACCAGTTGGGAGTGAGAATGTGTGGGAAACTGTTATAACACACAATTATTTGTTAAATAACACAGTGAGATTAACCAGTGTGTGCGTGCACTGAGTGTAAGTGACAGCATGGCCCCAGTTTGCTAAGAAAGTCTCCTCTTTACTCAACAATATTTTTTCTGCAATTTCTTTTAAGAAACATTTCATAAATTGCCCATATTCCTCTGTAAGAGTGCTGATGATACAGTATATCAAAGACAACCATGTCTCATAACTGTGTGTGAGTGCTATCTTCCATATCCAGTTGTGTTAGCAAAAACAAAGCAATGTTATGATGAACACAGATGAAATAAAACAGATGACTGCAGGACAGTTGGGTTGAACACATGTCACATCATGGAGCAAACCTGCAGTCTTTGGCAGTAAAGTGATTCAGTCCTCTGCTCCTCAGGTCACAGCAGAGAAACAGCACGAGTTTACCTGCTGGTGTTTCTGAATCTGAAATGCCTGTCTTACTAAATGAAACCAAAGCTCAGTGTTCACTAAAAGATTATTCTGTCTCTGTTTCCAGGAGAAGATCTCTGAGCTGTGTGCAGAGAATGAGGCTCTGAGTGAGAAGCAGAGAGCAGAGGAGGAGCGCAGGAAGCAGATCCTCACAGACAAGAACCTGGTAAAGATTGTCACTCCTTTCATTATGGAGCGGTGCGGGAACGAGTCTTAACAAATGAGTCAGCATTTTACCACTCTTGGTTACCTTGTCTCAAAGACAATGGTTTTCTGAAAGTGTTTTTGGTTGTTATCCTGACATAATCCTACACAAGCTGAAGAGATTTTAACCTTTTGTTCTCCGACATAAAATAGTTCAGGAAATACCCCACTGGTGAATGTCTGAAGTTTGTTTGTAGACATACAAACAAACAAATGACTGAATGAGAATACTTAATGTCATCACACTGAACATAAGCTACCTTTAGCTTAGCCGGGGTGACATGAAGTCACGTGACCTGTTGTAGTTCCTTTGTAGCTTAACGTTAGCTTTTAACTTCTGGTGATTGCATTTTTGCTTAGACCTTCGTGTGTAAAAATATGGAAATCATCCTTATTTAAAAAAAAACGTTTAAGTATCCTAAACTATTTTTTAAAAGATGTTATTTTTTGCAATTTTTTTTTAAATCCAATGGAAAAATTCCATTGCTTTTTGAGGAGGGAGCCAATGTGATGCTCACTACCGTGTCGCTTACCAAGACATGTCATCACTGCACCACTCTGAAGCTTCCTAATATAGAGATAGTGGAGGGGGATAGAGACAGTTTGTTCTGCTCAAGAACGCCCCCTGCTGGTTAGGAAGGGTTACACATTCTGACCCGATCTCTAACCACTTGTGCCATATTATTGTCTCATTTTCTCTGCTGCTCTTTCCCCACAAAGGCATTGAAGCTTCACACTTCTCTAACGTGTGTGTTCTCGCAGAAGAACTCCCACACCGTGTACCTGGAGCAGGAGCTGGACAGTCTTAAGGTCGTACTGGAGCTCAAGAACAACCAGCTGCACCTGAAGGAGAAGAAGCTCATGGACATGGACAAACTGGTGGGCAATCACTCTTCCTTTATCACATATTATCACATGCTTCAAACAAACCCTGGAAAACCAGTCATAACACATCAACCTGAGAGAGAAGTTAAATCCGCTGGAAATTGTGGTGTAATCCTGGAAAATGTACCTATTTTGGTTCAGCTGAGAATGAAACTCAGGGCTCCAACAACATCTCCACCTGACATCCGCCTGTATTATGTTCTTATCCTTTTAGCTGTAATTTCTTTACGCTTTATTAGCATAGTCTGCAAATGTAAAGCTGCACTGTTTAGCAAAAATGTACCATATAATGACATTAACTTCACATTACGAGTAAATAATGGACATAAAGTGAAACACCTGTAAGAGTCAATGGCTGTGAATACTCCCAGCAACTCATCACTAACTTTGAATCATACATTTTGGTAGGTTAACTTCTGTCCGTCCAGCCTGAACTGCCCATTTCCTGAAAAATAATGACTAGAAAAAAGTGGGAACTCTGCGTCATTTTAGAGTGCCGGTTTAGACTGTGATCCAGATCCTGTTTCAGAGGCTATTTCATTCTCTCAACACCTGATTACTTTCACTTGTTTGTTGTTTTAGGGAAAAAAGGTCATATATTGACAGTGTTTAGAAAAATGTATGGATAAACAACCTCACATAAAACTAATGCTTGTGTGTGTGTGTGTGTGTGTGTGTGTGTGTGTGTGTGCAAACATGAATAGCATCTCGTTATTAATATTTAGTCTAAACTTGTTGAGAAGAATGTGATGTGAGAAGCAGCCACATGCTTGTTGTACATAATGGTGGGACAATACATGGTCACTTGTGAAATCTACTCAACGTACAGCAGCTTGGGTGGACTGGGCAAAGCTGAACTCCAGTAAGTGTGGGTGTGTTAGTGGAATCCCCTGAGGGCTCACTGACTGAAGGCTAATGCTGTCTGTTCCTCTGCCCCCTCTACCTCATACAACACACCCAGTCCAAGAGAAGAGAAGGAAGAAATAGCAGATCTATTCAAAGTGCTGATTTCAATTATGTGTGTGTGACAGTTGGAGACAAATGTGAAACTGCAGGAGTGTCTAAATAAGGTCCAACAGGAGAACGAGGACTACCGGGCCAGGATGGACAAACACGCTGCTCTCTCAAAGTACGTACAAAGTGTGCGTGTGTGTGTGTCCTACTGCCTTGTTTGTCTTCAGTTGTCCAGACTAGCCATGAATCTGTCCAGCCATAGACAGTGTTCTAATGGTAAACCCCAGAGGTAGCGAGGTTTAAACTCAGTATATTTTTCACTGACACACATTGGTAAAGATCTATATGGTTTAAATAATGGCTTATTTGTGAGATTCAGCTGGCTGTGGACCTTTAATCCCTGTACAGTGCTTTTCTCTGGTTTGATGTCACATCTGAACTTTCTCTCTATAACATTGTGTTTCAAGCTTAACAATATCTCATGCCAACATCAGCCACATAAAGGTAGTGTCTTATTGTGAGGCCATGAATTTAAATAGCTTAACCCTGAGAATAAACTTAAATAAATACATAATGTGATCAGATGCTTGTGACCAGCAGGCAGCTCTAGCGGCATTGGCTCAGTCTGTAGGGACTTGGTATTGAAACCGAAGGGTCGCCGGTTCACGTCCAGATTGGACCAATACAATACAGACATGGAGTGAGCTGGTAGCTGGAGAGGTGCCAGTTCACCTCCAAGGCCACTGCCGAGGTGCCCTTGAGCAAATCTTCTTCTTCTTCTTCTGTATGAGCACCTCTATCACCTGAACAGTGTGGCCTGTGTTGGTTTTTGTTTTCAAAGGTCAACAAAGAGCTACAGTTCTGGCAAAGCAAATCTCAAGTCCCGAGCTCCTCGAACAATGCAACATACATGTGAGACTGACCGTTGAGCGGCCCAGACCAAGCAAGGAGGCAGAACTTCCAAAGATATAACCCGACGTGGGCATTTATTCAAATATGTGTACAAAGTTCACAGCCTCAATCATGCTGTTCTCCTTCCTCATATCCTGCAGCCACAAGGATCTCACACACACTTCCAGCCCAACAAGAAACAGCACTTAAATACACAGAGACTAACAAGACACAGGTGAGGGGGAGCAATTAAACACAGGTGGGGGGGGGGAGGAGACAACACAGGGCACCAGGTGCACACAATCAGCTACAACATACATGGGGAACAGGGAAGTTGTCGTCAATATACCCCACACAGTACAATGATTATATCCACAGTAACGGCGTCTCGTCTTTACATTCCCCCCCTCTTCTCCTAAAGGGCACAGTACCTCAATTCTCATGTACCGGGATAGACAGTCTGCCACCAAGTTGGCTTTCTTCAATTCCTTGAGTGTCTAGAACGGACAATATAGATCCCTCCCCTGAGGCTATGGACACACCAGATCCCTCCCCGAGGCCACGGACCCAACATATCCCTCCCCTGAGGCCATGGACACACCAGATCCCTCCCCGAGGCTATGGACCTAATAGATCCCTCCCCTGAGGCTATGGACACACTAGATCCCTCCCCTGAGGCTATGGACACACCCTCAAATGTCGTCAAACATGTCGTGCCGCCACCCATCCGGAAGCTGTCCCGGTCTGCTGCAAGGCGCTGGTCCGCCTCAAGCACGACCCAGTTCCTGCAGACTCCCTGGGGTTCCGGGTGCGCCTCCTCGGCCTGCAAACGCCGCTCCAATGGCTCGCTCGTCTCCTGCTGCTTATCTCTCGTCTCCTGCCGCTTGCCTCTCGTCTCCTGCTGCTTGTCTCTCTTCTCCTGCTGCTTGTCTCTCGTCTCCTGCTGCTTATCTCTCGTCTCCTGCTGCTTGTCTCTCTTCTCCTGCTGCTTCAGCAGCCGTGGCCCCCTGACCAGTTCCAGGCCTAGCCACCCCCAGCCGCGGTTCCTCTCTTTGGTCCCTCTTCTTTCCTCTCGTCAATTTTACCTCCTCACTTGGTCGAATCCCACTTCTGACACCAATTGTGAGACTGACCGTTGAGCGGCCCAGACCAAGCAAGGAGGCAGAGGCAAAACGTCCAAAAATATAACCCGACGTGGGCATTTATTCAAATATGTGTACAAAGTTCACAGCCTCAATCATGCTGTTCTCCTTTCTCATATCCTGCAGCCACAAGGATCTCACACACACTTCCAGCCCAACAAGAAACAGCACTTAAATACACAGACACTAACAAACACAGGTGAGGGGGAGCAATTAAACACAGGTGGGGGGGGGAGGAGACAACACAGGGCACCAGGTGCACACAATCAGCTACAACATACATGGGGAACAGGGAAGTTGTCGTCAATATACCCCACACAGTACAATGATTATATCCACAGTAACGGCGTCTCGTCGTTACAATACAATATACTTAGAAGTCAATAGAAATAAAAAAATTCAAGAAAAATGGTGCCAAGAGACTGGTGCAAGGGACAAAAACAGAATGTAAAATGAAATACTCTACGGTAGAATCGAATGAAATACTTTATATTGTAATAATGTAAAACTAAATATGACTGTAAAAAGATGTCTATATGCTTCTTACTTCAGTTGTTGTTTGTTGAGACTTCCCCCTTGGACAGTTCTCAGTTCACCTGGGTAAAGCAGTTTGTACAGATAATAGAATCAGCTCTCTGTCTCCCCCTGCAGGCAGCTCTCCAGCGAACAGGCCAAACTCCAGCAGACGCTGCAGAAGGAGTCCAAGGTCAACAAGCGTCTGTCCATGGAGAACGAGGAGCTGCTCTGGAAGCTGCACAATGGAGACCTGCTGGCCAGCCCCCGCCACCTCTCCCCCACCTCACCCTTCGGCTCACCTCGGAACTCTGCCTCCTTCCCCACAGCTGCACCCTTATCGCCCAGATAACCCCGACAACAAGCCTCCTGCTCCACCAGCCTGGAAAAGACAAGACAGAGCTGTTCCAAACACAGAGAAAGACTTCAATCACAGCAATGTTGTTGGATATTAATGATAAACTTGTACATTTGGAACAAATTGCATAAAAGACGCTTGTTCTGAAAGCGTTGCAGTGGCACCGATGCACTTATGTCTGACAGTGGAATGGCCATGCTCTCTACCAAATGCCTAGTTCTCCAACAAGCCTTTCTTCTTTTTCTGAAGAAAGCATACAACAGGCACACCTCAGGGTCTGTACATGGCGCCTCACTCTTGTTATGACTATCCTTCCATGTTTGTTCTGATATGTTGTACAATTTAGGATCCTTTTATCCTGTTATTTTATACCGCTCTTTCTAAAGAGGCGGGTGAGAAGAAACCTTGGACTTGAGCCTCTTGCAGGTTGTGGAAACACACTCAGAGTGGTTTGGGTGTTTGGTGGCATGGATTGTTTTGCCTATTCCCCTTCTTTTAAAGAGGACCTTTTTCCCAAAGAGCGAAACTCAATCCCTCATCTGCTTTGGAGCTCTGGAAGAAGTGAACAACGTATTGTCCTTCTGTTGATCTGAGGCACTGACCTCTAGATCTGTTCCTCTTTGTAAGCTCCTCACAACCTCTACCTGAAACTACTTTGTGGAATGTGATCACCCTTGGATGTTAGATCTGAGCTGTCAGTTCAGAGACTTAACACATCATCTCAGAGCCAAATATGCAGAAGTGTGTTTGCCCCTTTACTTTCCCCTTGAAATGGCTCATTGACCAACAGAAACCAGGCCATGCTCAGCTACTGGCTGATCGACATCTGTCTTTACTTTGGATCCCACCAGAAAAACACACACGTTATCATTTCCACAGATAGAATCTCCCACAATCTCATTGACTGAGCGATTACTGGCTCATTTTACTGAATCCAAAATACCTTTATATGTCTGGTGAAAAAACTCAGATGTTCCTAAAAGGCCTCAGTTCACCATGTTGTTTTATTTTGGACATGAAATAAATACAAAAGGATATGAGATAAAAGCACCATTGTTTTATTTGGATATTGAAATAATTGCAGAGTTGACATACAAGTCAAACATTAGATGAAAGACTTTAAAGAGATGACATAGAATGATGTTTGATGTGTGGGATTTCAGGAAGCTGTTGGGCTGCAGTAGGAGACTTCCTCTCTTGCTTTCAGTGTTGAAGTCGGACATGATGATCTTCAATGGTGTCCCCCTTTGCTTTGCTGCTGGCCTGTCGTCCTGGTAACGGGGCAATGACCTGTTGCCGAGGCTCGAGGTCAGCGGCTCGTACCATCATGACCACAGATTTGATAGAGTACCACCAGCCGTGCCACGTGTACCAAACCACCCCGTCATCAGCCATGGCTTGGTCCGGGCCTCTGTAGTAGTGACCGTTCAGGTTTCCTGAGTCACACCTGCAGCGAGGAGAGACAGAAGAAGACCTGCAGTACCTTCTGTATAACCTGTGTGTGTAAATTGCCATTTTGACCTTTGCCCCGTGGTTGTTCCTCTCTTTGCGTGTGTGGTTCTACTGAGTGACGGACCCACCTGCTGAACCACCAGCCGGACCTGCTGTGTCTGATGCAACTGGTGTGGTTCTCCGTGTCTCCGTTATTAAGCTGGTCATAGGTGCTGAACTTGATCCCGTTTGACCCAGGGAGTTCCTCTGTAAGAAATGGACCAGTCCGTTTCTTCCCGGCAGAGGGGGGGCTGTGGACATGAGCCAGGGCGTCCCCAGCGTTCCCAGTGTACTCTCCCACATGTAACTGGTACTGGTCCTTTGAGTGAACACAGGGGACAAAACACTTCAGGAAAGCCCTTTCATAGGAGTGTAGCAGCCAAAATGCTTATTTTGCCACAGCTTATTATTTCTGTTATTGTAAATATTTGTTTACACGGCACACAGGTAGTATTGGTCACTTCTGACAGTTATCACATGGGTGTGGTGTCAGGTGTTCAGTGCACCTGTTGTGCTTGTGTGGGTGACAGAGAGGGTGAGACCGTATGGTCCTGCTAAGATGATTATTTATGTTATTTGCTTTATTAAATGATCAACCACAACTTCAGCACGGACCCTTCTTGCAGCGCGGCAGAGTATAAGCCACGTTTTAGCATAATTTATCGGGATTTTTGCCGTTACAATGAGGAACCAACTTTTAATATAGAAATACAAAACATTTAATTTTTCAAAAGAAATTACTGCAAGAAATGTTGGCACATGATACTGTGGATTGCAGAGCTGATGAGGCTTAGATGGTTTGAAATGACTTCAGAATAGGCTAGTAAAAGCCTTTATGATAAAGATAAGAGTGAAGAAAGAAATCACGTAGCAATACGGGCTAAACGTTTGAAAGGAAAGAAAGAAGAGAAAGAAAAGTGATGAAAGGAGAGAAGGAGAGATGCAGAGCAGCTGGCCTGAAGCAAAACGGCCTTGCTGTGTTTTCCATAGCAGAGATCATCAAACACAAACAAAATACTTAGTCTAAATAATAGCTCTGTGTTATGGGAAATAAAGGGAAGGCGAGGAGAAAGACAGAAAGAGACACAGAGAGAAGGTTTCAATACGCTCACAGTACAAACAGATGTGCAAAATGATTGACTTATTCGATCCAGTATGAAGACTTCTATTGTTCAATTCAACAAAAGACAATCAAATGATCTCTTTTCTGCTCATTTAAAATCTGGACTCCTGTTAAAGGATTTAGTTGTTGTTGCAATGAGAAGTGACTTTTTCTTTTATTAAACTTTTTTATACTCATTATTTTATTTTTGGGTAGTTTTACCTTTTCGTCATCAACTTTGAAGTTCTTGTACTCTGCATAGCGCTGGTTACCCTCAAAGTCCTGCATGTCGATCCGCAGGTCGTAGTTTCCTAGAAGACACAGAGTTACACAGGCAGCCATCACACACACACACACACACACACACACACACACACACACACACACACACACACACACACCTACACACCTACACATAGACACACACCTACACACGCACCTACACACACACACACACACACACACACACACACACACACACACACACACACACAAACCTGTGGAGGTGAGATTGTGTAGAGCTGTATTCCCCAGCCAGAATTCTCCATCAGGGGAGTAGAGGTCACCAAACCCATGCTTGTACTCCACCCACGCTCTGCTCACACAGGGCAAACACTGCTTATACAATTACCTGCATTCTCAAATCATTTGACACATGCAGAGTAGAACTCCTATTTTTGTGTGTGTAAAAAAGGATATACACACACAGACACACCTGTCAAAGCTCTCCTCGCCGTCTCTCCTCCTCTGGAAGACGGTCCACCCTCCCCCGTTGTTCATGTCGCAGTAGACGCTGAGTGAGGAGGGGGAGCCGTGTGGACGGATCACATACAGCCCGCTGGCCATGTTACCCTCTGCAAACAGCTCGGAGCAGTCTGAACACACACATACACACCAGGTGAATTATTCAAACTGTTAGTTAAATATATTTGAGTTACATTAAAAGCCACATAAAGGTAGTGAGAATCTCAGCGGCGTGACGTTTTTTCCTGTGGAGCAGCTGCAGGGCCATGACTAAGCTACAAAATGCTAACTGCTGATTGGTAAGCAGCACATTTATTATGAATGAATACATGACACTTGTATGCCGAGGAACTCCATACAAGACCTGACAGTCTTCTGTTTACAAACCAGCAGGGGAACAGTGTTCTTTGATTCTCAATAAACCTTTTCTCTGTTCTTCTCTCAAGGGTTACCGATATAAGAAACCCCTTTTAACAATACAACTAAATATAATAATATATTAATATAAAAATATATTCATTTCATCCACTGACTATAAAATGATACTAATTAGCATGGCTTTAACACAAGCTAAGGACTCAGGCTGGACATACTGTATGGTAAAGAGGGTTGATATCTAGAATGTGACTAACTTGGTGTGTAGGTAAAGAAGCAATTAGGTTGTCACGTTGTAGGAAAGTAAAGGCAGATACAGTTTATTCAAAGTATGTATCTGTCATGGAAATCTCTCCCCACCTTTAAAGAGTTTCTCCGGGCCCAGATGGGAGCTGGGTATGAGCTCCAGCTGCCCGGCCTGGCTGTTGTGGAGTGCCTGGATGTAGCCATGCTGGTCGCTGATCAGGGTCTTCAGACCTTGGATTTGTGCTTCCAGATGAACCACCTTCTCTTCACACGGCACCGGGGCCTGGACAGAGCCAGAAGGACACCATTAGTCACCGCTACACATGGGCTAACATGGATTTTAAAGTGGTAGGATGCAAACAGTCAGAACCAACATCTCGCTCATACTTACTTATCTCTGGATGCAAACAGCATATGAAAAGATGAAATGCATAATGTTTCATTTACTGTTGAGTTTGTATGCAACCTTCAACAATCCAATTGAATGGCTCAGGAAAGAGAAGTTGGTCTACTTGACAGTTTTACTGATGAACAAAGAGCTGAGGGAAAAACAATGAAAATCCCAAAAAAGGCAGAGGTTGTTGCTGACACTCAAAGATTCATAGTCAGAACTGCAGTGTAATAGAGGCATGTTCTATTTGATCAGGAACCACACTCAAACATGTTTAAGTACAATAAGCAGCCTGCCTAACTATCAAGATCAAATGTCACAGAACCAAACACAAGGAATGGTAAACAGTGAAGATACACAGTCCTTCTATGACTGTTTGGTTTTCAGGTATTGCTTTAAATTTGAAAAAATTACAATAAATACAACTAAAATAACATTAACATGTTTTTCAATATGAGCAGGTTTGCATAGGACCTCCTTCACCAAAGCAGGAGGAGCAGGATTTGTAAATAGCCACCAAAAAAGTCATTCCAATCACCTATTTTGTGTTAATAAATAAATATCCAAAAGCTGCACATGTAAAAGAAAAACTATATGCGTGGAATGATTAGAATGGTATCTTGTGAGATAAAGTGGAAGTGAGCTTGTGTTTCTTACCGCCAAAGAAGCAGCCACGTGAAGAAGAAAGGCCACTGATGTCCTGAGCATCCCCATGATCAGTGATCTCTCTCAGACTCTTCTCTCTGTCTCTGGTGCACTCTGCTCTCTCTGTTGCTCTCTGCTTTGCCCTCCTCTCTGTTTGACTTGGGATGATCAGACGACACTGTAAATTAGCCTCCATCTAGTGGTTGGAGTACGTAGTGTCTCCGGCTGATATACTGAAGCTACAAACAGCCCAAGTGTCTTCAGTCATTTCAATGTTTCACTTATTCAACATTAGCGACAGAGATGTTCCAGTCATGGACGCATGTCGACATTTGAAATGTAATTTTTTATCCTGTGTAACACAAACGCCTATTCAACAAAATAGCAATTATCTTTTTGTACAACACATTTCAAGAATGATTAAATAAATACTAACATGAATAAATCCTAAAATAAATAAACACACACACATTATTGTTTTACAATGAATGCACTGGATACATTAACAATAACAAATATATTGGTTAACGCCATAAACTTTGCAAATGTTGCATTAGTTTTTATGTCTATATTTCTTAAAATATCTGATGAGAAACACTTCCATCACTAAAATAAAGATAACATTTATTCAAAAGGGCGAAAAATCACTCAATCAGAAACAAATACGTACAGTACATGAATAAAACCTAAACAAATTACATGAGTCAATTATACTTCAATTATTGAAATAAACAAATTATTCAAACATCTATTTCAATAAAACCATCACTAAATCAATCTTCAATGAATTAGTGAATTGAAATATTCAAGTATGTATTTCAGCAAGTAATTTGTATTCCTCCATAGCCTACGATGTCGTGTGTGTCACACGCTATGCTAAAATCAGAGGGAAAGGAAGAGGGCTAGGATAGCCAAACGGATTTAACCCTGATCTAAAACCAACCACTCGGATAGATATACCGGCCCGTCCACACAGCAGCGTTAAAAAAAGCTTCCAACGCTTCTGCCCATTCACTTTGAATGGGGTGACGTGACTTTGCCTCACTTTTCGCCGAACTGCATTGTGGGAAGCAAAGCGGAGATTTACAGGCATCTCAGGCTTCAAAAGTTGAGCAATGTTCAACTTTTGAAGCTGAGGTGGAAGCATCAGCCAATCAAATCCTGTTTATGCAAATCTGACAGTACAAGCGCTAGCCAATCAAACCGCGTGTAAGCTGGGAGTGACATTCATTTTCTATATTCCTAACAAAATGGAGGAGAAATTAGTTATTGCGGTAGCAAATCACCCGGTTCTTTATGACCAGTCCCTATTAACTTGCCGGGATACAAACCGGAGGAACCAGGCATGGAGGGAGGTGGCAGAGACAGTGGGTGAAACTGGTAGGTTTTCGCCTGTTTGGGGATTTTATATCCAGTTTACTTCATTTTAACATTGCTAGCAAGCAGGGGGGCGGGAGCGTCATGTGATTGGCTGTTGGTCCCGTTGCTCGCAAAAAATCCCCAAGCTTCAGATACGCCCACCTTCAAGATTTTTTAACGCTGCTGTGTGGAAGTACCGACCAGTCTGCTAGCTGCATTTTAGGTAAGGGCAACATAAACCAGTAAAATCGTGTATTTTAAAATGGCATCTCTAACGGCCCGTCCACACATCGGCATGCGTTTAAAGCTTCACCATTCACTTTGAATGGGGTGACGTCACTTTTCGCCAAACTGCATTGTGGGAAGCGAAGCGGAGCTTTGCTGGCGTGGCTCGCTGCAAAAGTTGAGCAATGTTCAACTTTTGAAGCCTCGGCAGAAGCGTCAGCCAATCGAATCATATGCCAGTACAAGCTCTAGCCAATCAAACCGCTGCTTGTGTGTCAAGGGCGGGAGATTCATGTGATTGGTTGTTGGTCGAGTTTCAGACACGCCCGCCGGCAAGCTTCAACGCACTTCATGTGGACGCTGCGTAATATGCCTCGGCTTGCTCTTTTGGCGTGTAGTCTTCGCAGCTAAAGAAGGAAAACGTTGACTCTGGTGGGACTCGAACCCACAACCTTTGAATCACTCCTCAAGAGTTTAACTAGAAGTCCAATGCGCAGAACATTTAACGTGTTACCCCCAAGCCCCCAGGAAGTGCTCCGGACTCTGATGAGAATATTCGTAGTGGCCAAACGGCGGTACTACACTTCCGTTAGGTTGCTGGGTCCGGAAACACTTTTTCCCATTGACTTACATTGAGAAAGAGTGGTCTGTAAATCGTTCGATAATTTTTTTTAAACTAAATAGACTACCCAGTATGAACATTTGTATAGCCCTTTACATTCGGTCCACAAGTTGTAAAATGTGCTAATAACGTTATTCTGAAGTATTTCCCTCGGCATTATAAACGCGCATCTAACCCACGGGGCTGTGGAAAGCCCAATGTGCCACTATTCGCCCGTTTATTTCGCCCGTTTTTTTAATATGATAATGAGCCCCTCCTTCTGATTTCCATAGCCACTAAGTTTAAAGTGCATTCAAAGTGAATGGTGAAGCATCAACGCACGCCGCTGTGTGGACGGGCTGTAACGGCCCCTACACACGGCGGTGTGCGTTGCCGCTTCAACGCTTCTGCCCATTCACTTTGAATGGGGTGACGTCACGATTCACCGAACTGCATTGTGGGAGCAAAGCGTAGCTTCTCTAGCGGTGCTCGCTGCAAAACTAGAGCAATGTTCTACTTTTGACGCCTCGACGGAGGCGTCAGCCAATCGAATCATATGCCAGTACAAGCTCTAGCCAATCAAACCGCGTGCTTGTGTGTTTGGGGCGGGAGATTCATGTGATTGGTTGTTGGTCGAGTTTCAGCCCCCCCCAGCCGGCAAGCGACAACGCACGCCGTCGTGTGTTGGGCCGTAACACATTTTTTTGTCTGAAACGCTTAATGAACTACATCTCTGGTCTCGCAGACTCTCACAACGACACACGTCACCAAGATGGCCGTCACTATGGTCTTGTCAAAAAAGGGATTGACTACCCTCACTATTATTAGCTTATTCATTATTCTCGCGTCCAGGAGAGAAGCTTTAAAAGTAAGACACAATGGAGTCTCTGAGAAAGGTTCAAATGGATACTTTAATTAAAATGGCGTGGTAATTTTACAAGCAGAGATATGGTTCAGAGAGCTGCAGCTTCCGCCCTCCTTTCACCAATGTCCGATATCGCACATAACAGAGGATTTTGACATTGTACATCCAATACATAACTAAATATGCCTTTTCTCCTCCTTATCTCTTTCATGACTTTTCATTTATTGCATTTTAACGGCTGTAATTCGTTACTTTAACAATACTGGAAATACTTTACGGCAGTTATCATTTACGGTAGTTCCGGATGTTGTCATACAAACTCACGTCTGTAAACAAAACTTATTAAAATAAACTGTACCTTCATTTGATATTCAGCAATTGTAATATCTCTATGTCTATAGATGTAGTGTTAAAGTCAGTAGGCTTTGATGCGCAACACTCCGTGTACATTTTAAATTTACATTCACAACTCTAAGAAAAGGAATATTAGCCACATGCTAAATGCTAACCGGAGATGAAGGATTTTCAGAATAAAAGCTTGGCATGTTCATTGTGCGAGAACTTCTGGTTTTTCAGAATAAAACTGCATTTAAGCTGACGGTATGTTTAAACCATAGACTGTATATATAAATGGACGTAGTGTCCGTGACGTCACCCATAGGATTCTGCAGAGTTGCCGAGAAGCCCTTAGTAGACGGAGTCGGCCACTAACGCTTGACAGCGACGTCAGGGTCTAATCCCGGTCTGCTCCAAATAAGGGCAAAGAGGCGGAGCCTAGGCGGGACCTGCTGCCTCCGAGCTGGAAGTAAACAGAGCTAGCTCAGGCTAAGAAGCTAAGCTAACATGAAATACATGCTTACCAAGTTACTGCTAACAGTGTAGTTCCCCTATATAAACGTTACATTCATAATCAAATGAGACAATCTGCAAGAGAATTAGCTATATTTTGTTATTCTTAATGCTTTTCATTCACACGTTAAGAAAAGAAGTACCGATACATAGCAGAACAATTGCGGCGATGTTCAGCTTAATAAGCCTTGTTCAACATAATTTATTTAGCTAATACTACAGCAGGCGAACCAAGTCTGCGTTTCGCTGCATTCCTTGATCTCCAGTTATAACGACGGACTCCATCGCCCGGAACTAACGGAGCCGCAGTGTGCTAGCTCCGGGACACCGGCTGGAGCTAGCCCCCTGCGGCTCCGTTAGCTCCGTCGGCCACCACTGGGATAATTGGGTCCCCTATTAACATGTGCTCCCGTTTAGCATTATGGGCGTCATAGCCATAGACTATAAAATCTTACCCAAGGCTGAATCATAAACTAAAATGTATATGTATGTATAAAGGGTTAAGTCCTTAGCTGGCTAATAAGTAACAAGCTAAGCTACCAAGCACACAAACACCTGCGAATGGGATTAACATGTATAATATTATCATTTTAGACTTCTTGGAAGTTCTGTTAGTACATTCAAGCGCACAGCACGACATTTTAATTAGGGATGCACCGAATATTCGGCCGCCGAAAATTATCAGTCGAAAATGGTTAAAAAGGCCCTTTCGGCACCGAAAAAATATAACGTGTTGTTGTGATGACGTAATCAAAACGCGGCGACAAGCACGATGCGCGACCATGCTCGCGGCTGGCTCACAGCCAACATGTCTGCCGCTTGGAGATATTTAAAAATATCAGAGAAAGAGGCGCGGATTGCGATTTGTAAAACGTGTTCAGCTGACTTTTCTCGAGGGGGTGTAACTTCAAAGACTTTCACCACTTCGGGATTACTCCACCACTTGAAATCAAAACACCCGGACAAATATGCGGAGTAAGATCAAATCACAAGCACTGACAGCGAGAGACTGTTCAGCGCTGCCTCTCATGTGCTTGATGAGAAGAGGAACAGACTTATGGCTGATAAAGCAGAGAAGCTACTGTTCATTAAAAAGAACCTCCCACTTTTCCTTAATAAGTAGACAAGGCTGGCTTATCATAAGCTTATCTACATGTCTACTCTATACCCACTTTCCTGAACAATTTTCATTGTGAGTTATAATTCACCATCTCAGGTAGATCATTAGGGGGAAATGACAGCAGCACAGTGTTCAATATATTGTACTTTCGGTATCTAAATGATACAATGCTGTTTACATTGCTCATGAGGACAGACCACCTTATTTGCAGATTCTTGAAATTGTAATTTCATTTGTAATTGATTGTGGTTTTTTATCCAGTTTTCACTTTATGTATCTTTATACAATGTTTACTACTTTGCTTATGAGGACAGAGAGCCTTATTTACAGATTCTTGAAATTGAATTGTAATTTCATTTGTAAATAGTTACATTCATGTGGATTTATCCAGTTTGCACATTTGTATGCATGCACTTATAGGTGCATTTGTTGTTGTTGAAGGCCTGGCTGTTACAGTCTTTATTTACACTATTTTGTTGTAGGCCTACTGGCCGAGATGTTTATGCAGTTTTAAAGCACCTTGGCTTTTTTCTAAATGCACTTTGTTGTAGTTATCCTACAGAGAAAAGAAAATGCACTTGACTTGGAATTAATGTACTGTATGCATTCAAAAGTGCTGAATAAAGGTTTTATGGAGCCATAATAGTTATTATTATTTAAGTTAAGTTTTGCCATAATCATTTATTTTTCCATAATCAGGTAGCTGAACAACATTGGTAAAAAATGTATACATTATATATATATTTCTATTAATCATTTTCGGCCTTTCGGCATTCGGTTTTCGGCCAACTGTTTCCTATTTACGGTATCGGTTTCGGCCAAGAATTTCCCATTCGGTGCACCCCTAATTTTAATTGTCTGGTATTTGTAACAATATTCCCTAAAAGGCACAATCACCACGAACACGGCTAAAGCTAAAGGGTCAAGCACAGTACTATGACTAACTAACGTTGTAGCCTCTATGGTTGTAGCCTAGCAGAGTGGAAAAGTTGCTGTTAGTTGACAGTGAGGCATGTACATGTCCATCAAAGTGACCACGCTCTAATTTATGCAAAAACTTGAAGCCCTAATATAAATAAAAGGGTCGTGTTAGAAAACAATTCACTCACAGATTCATAATCATGAAGGTGGAATCTAACTATATCGATGATAATATTTATTGCATCCATGGGTAGAAACACGTTTTTTTCTGCTGCAAAGTTAAACTCATATTTCTCGCATCAAATGACATCAAAACGCATTTTAATGGCCAAACTAACCTTAAAATAGGCATTTTCCACCGAGAATAAAACGAATGTCGGCCATGTTTTTTTTTTCTGCAGGGAAAAATTTGAAGATCACGTGACATAGACGCTGTCGTGTTGTTCAATAATACACGTGAGTTCAACTGTCACAATTACGTGTCTCTTTATTGGTAGCTCACATGCTAGAACACACCTAGCTTACCGTTACCCTAACATGTCGTCTCCCTATGACGTCACTGAACCGTGCCCGTAAGGCTTCACTCCTATTGGCTAACACACACACACATATACAATAACACCACATCTCCCTTTTTATGAATAAATGGGTAGACTGCCATTGACTCCACAGACCTTAGAGGATTATTCTGCCTCTGTAGGGTGGAAGGTCTGTTCCTATCTGAACCAGATATAAAATAACAGTTAACTCCAGACCTTCATGAACTAAATGGAACCCTATGATATTTTGTGTATTACACAACATTAATGCACAACATTAATAATAACCAGTTTTTGTTACTCTCTTATAAAACTCTATATCTCTTAGGCTTCTGGTTGTTTACAAGTCCAACCTAGCCGGTCTCACCACGGCTCTCCCAGACCTGGTTCTCGGGGTAGGTGGCAGATCTTGAACACCGGGCTCCGGAGGTTCTGCAACACGCTAGTCTGGCACACCTCCTGAATGCTGCTCAGCTGCATCCCTGCCGTTCTGCTCTGACAAGGAGTACATGGGGATGAGATGATGGCGATTACGCCGGTCTGTCCCATGAAGTCCCTCAAGAATGTAGGAATGCGGCGTGTTGTGACTTCCCATAATCGTTCCACTCGCCTTCTGATCCGTGACCCAAACCTCTTTTCCCGGTGCAAGCCTCTCGAGACTTCTCACTCGATGACGCAGGTTGTACCGCTGTGCATTCTTTATTCTCCTCTCTCTTTCTCGCAGAACTACAGCCTCGCTGTTGGGAAGAGCAGGATCCAGCAGCGCTAGTAAAGTTGGCACCGTCGTGCGAAGCCTCCTCCCCATGAGAAGTTGCGCAGGGCTATACCCGTTTTGTAGTGGGGTGGTTCTGTAAGCCAGCAGAGCCAGATATGGGTCTGCTGCTTTCTTAAGGAGACTCTTCACAGTCTTTACAGCCCGTTCTGCCTCACCGTTGCTCTGTGGATATTTAGGGCTGCTGGTGACGTGTTTAAATCCATACGACTCTGCAAACTCTTCAAATGCCCTTCCCGAGAACTGCGGCCCGTTGTCTGTGACCAGCGTCTCAGGGATATCATGTCGTGCAAAGATGGATTTGAGATGGTGGATTATATCTGTTGATCTTGTGGGTGTCAGCAAAGCCATTTCCACATACCTTGATGCATAATCCACTACCAGCAGATATGACTTGCTTCCCAGCATAAACAAGTCGGCACCCAGTTTCTGCCATGGTCGGCCTGGGTATTGTGTTGGCATCGCGGCTCTTTGGGGTTCTGTCTCTCCTTGCTGCATTTCCGGCAGTTGAGAACCAACTCATTCAGCTGCTGACTTAGCCCTGGCCACCATACAGACTGTCGGGCACGCTCCCTACACTTCACCACTCCTTGGTGACCTTCATGTAGTCTGGCGAGCACATCATTTCTCATTGTTGCGGGGATGACGAGTCTGTCCCCCTTTAACAGTAGTCCGTCCTACAGTTATGAGTGCTTGTTCCGCCCAGTATAACTTTATGGCTGGTTCGCTGTTGCTGTGTGCTGGCCATTTCTCTTCGCACAACTGCATCACTCTTCCGCATACACTGTCCTTTGCCAACTGCTCTTTTAGCTCTTCCAGGTAAGCCGTGCTTGCTGGCAAACTATCGATAATCATGTCCACATAGATATTCGTGCTCTCGAGGAACTCTTTTTCATCTGGTGTGGAGTCTCTTTTCACAGGTGCACGTGACAGTGTATCAGCCATCCACAGGCTTTTCCCTGGCACATGTGTGATTGAGTAGGTATAACGCATCAGGCGCATCCGGAAACGTTGAATCCGTGGGGGAAGCGCATCCAATGCCTGAGACCCCAGGAGACTCAGTAGAGGTTTATGATCCGTTTCCAGCTCAAAGTGTCTGCCGATGAGAAAGTCGTGAAACCTTTCACACGCCCAGGTTAAGCCTAAAGCTTCCTTTTCTACCTGTGCGTATCTCTGCTCCGTCTGTGTGAGAGAACGTGACATATAGGCTACCGGTCTCCAATCCTCTTCCCATTTCTGCAGAAGCACACTCCCCAAGCCGTATGATGATGCATCTGCTGAGACCTTGGTTTCTCTGTTTGTGTCATACATGGCTAGCACTGGTGGAGATATCAGAGAGTCTTTCAGATCTTGGAAGGCTCTGGCCTGATCGATGCCCCACAGCCAGCAGTTGTTTTTAGAGAGCAAGTCTCGAAGTGGCTTGTCTCGCTCTGCTAGCTGCGGTATGAACTTCCCCAGCTGGTTGACCATGCCTAGAAAGCTTGCTCACATTTTTCGGCTCTTCCATTTTCCTTACCGCCTCTGTCTTGCTCGGGTCTGGTCTAATGCCACTAGCAGTGATCACATGGCCCAGGTATGTCACCTCCTGTTTGGATATGTCGCACTTTTCCACATTCAAGGTGATTCCTGCCTTTTAGATCTTCTCCAGCCCAGCATACAGACGAGCGTCGTGCTCCTCCTGTGTTTGGCCCCACACCAGTACATCGTCCATGTGACAGACAACCCCCTCTAGTCCCTCGGTTACCTCAGTTGTCATCCTGTTTTGGAAATGCTCAGGGGCTGAGGCTATGCCGAAAGGTAGCCGATTGAAGTGGTATCGGCCAAAGGGTGTAATGAACGTTGTGTACTTGGCTGAGCCTTTTGTTAGAGGTATTTGCCAAAACCCCATTTTTGCATCCAACTTGCTGAATATTTTTGGCTCTAGCCAGCTTTCCCAGTGTTTCTTCCACTGAAGGTAGAATGTACTTTTCTCGACACACAGACTCGTTCAGTTTAGTTAGATCCACACATATGCAAACAGCCCCTGTCTTTTTAGGCGCCACCACCATGCCAGCGCACCAATCTGTAGGCTCCTCAACTCTGCTGATCACCCCCAGGTCTTCCATGCGGGACAGTTCCTCTTTGACTTTGTCCATCAGTGGCAGTGGAATCCTTGTAGGCGTCTTCAGAGAAAACGGTTGAGCCCCTGGTTTCAGCTTAATGGCATAATGCTGCCGCACCTCTCCAAGACCGCTGCATACTGTTGGGTAATTAGTCTTTAGCGTGTCCATAGTGACATTGTCTAGTCGTGCCACTAGCTTCAGCGCTACACTGGCAAGCCTCCCGAGCAATGCTGTTTGCAAGCGTCGAATGACATAAACATCCTTCATAAGTTCTCTCTCTCTTTTCTTCAGCAGCATACTAGCAAAGCCCACTACGTCTAAAGGATTTTTCCCTGGAACCCAAAGTGGCTTCCTTGGCTTTTGAAGAGCTGGTGGAGCTTTGTGCTTATAGACCTCCTTAAACACGGAGTGAGGAATGTCTGTAACATCAGCCCCAGTGTCAATTTTGAACTGCACACTTTCGTTGTTAATGTCAATGTCTGCCATCCACGGATCATTGTCGGCCTCAATGCTGCCTAAGAGCAAGCTTTCCTCTTCTTCATTAATCTCATGCACGCTTTTAGCTGCTTTACACACACGCATATAATGTCCCATTTTCCCACATGCATGGCATTTTAAATCCTTGGCTGGACACTCAGTCTTTACATCTGAAGGAGAACAACCACAGTTATAACACTTTGCATCATTACCCTTGTTGTACTGTGGCTTGGCTTGGTAGCTATTATCAGATTGAGCTTTGTTTTTAGCATATTTGCTACTGCTCTTAAACACTCTGTCCACTAATTTAGCGTCACTTACCTCAGTTCTATTGTCACCTCACAGAGAAGATTGTTGCCGTTTCACCTCTTCACTCTGCCGAGCCATGGTAATGGCTTTTCCCAAGGTAAGGTCTGAGTCCAGTTGCATCCGTTCAGACAGCCGCTTATCCGTCAATCCGACAACAAGGCTGTCTCGAATGAGTTCATCATGTAGTACGCCGTAGCTACAATGCTCTGCTAGTGCATATAGAGCTGTGACGAACGAGTCCACTGGTTCACCTTCTCCCTGTCTGCGCATATTAAACTTTGCCCGCTCATATATGACATTTTTCTTGACAACGAAGAAGCCTTGAAAGCCATCCCGCATACCTTGGTAAGTGTCTCTCTGAGCCGCTGTGAGAGTCAATCCACGTAAAATATCATCTGCTTCATCTCCCATGCAGTATATCAATGCGTTGACTTGATTCTCTTCTGAGCTACTGTTCGGATTACTTGCCAGGCGAAATCTCTCGAACCGCCGTATCCATTTGGCCCATTCCTGCGGTCTTGAAAAGTCGAAAGGCTCCGGTGGCTGGACGCTAAACGTAGCACTCGGTCCCGCCGCGGGTCGCGCTGCATCTCCGTTAGCATTCTCGTCTGCCATGTCCTCTTTCTTCCCTTTTCACCGTCAATTTGCTCCAAACAATACTTTTTCCCGGTCACACTCCACGTACTGTCGACAGGACTTCTGACACCATGTCGTGTTGTTCAATAATACAAGTGAGTTCAACTGTCACAATTACGTGTCTCTTTATTGGTAGCTCACATGCTACAACACACCTAGCTCACATGCTCCGTTACCCTAACATGTCGTCTCCCTATGACGTCACTGAACCGTGCCCGTAAGGCTTCACTCCTATTGGCTAACACACACACATATATACAATAACACCACAGACGCCAGCCATTGGAATGAATGGTGAAAAAAAATGGTTAATGTTATGGTTATGTTATTTAGCAGAGACTTTTATCCAAAGTGACTCACAAAAAACATAAAATAACCATAATTAATTAGAATATCAATACAAATAGTTACATAGTCAGTTACATTACTTATTACATTTTTAACAGGGTAATTAGTCATCTGTAACCTACTACATTTAAAAAAAGTAAACTTCCCAACCCTGATCATTAATTATAGTCAGCTAATTAATTAAACTTCAAAGAATGACAAAAGCATGTCAATATGATCTGTCTGTCCACTACATTAAATCAGCAGTACACTGAAAAAAAGGGAAAAGTGGGGTTGATCAATTTGCAAATATGCAGTTAATATATGAGACAGAATTTATTCATGTTTCTCGTCGAAACATCAATCAATCATGTAGAACTATTGTAATCTTGAGGGGTGTGCGTTCTATAAGTCTCAATCATGTAAGAAAAAAGTTATGTTTATCTCTGTAACCCCGCCCACTGAGCACATACGTCAGCAGCTTGCTCTGCAGCCGATTACTCATCAAAATGGTCGGACTCAAACCCCTACTTTTAATAGTTTCGTAATTGAACTTGAACAATATGGCACTTTAATGGACAAGATGAAAAGCAGAACAAATTGCAAAAAATCTAATTGGAAAATGTTGAAGTTTTTATTTTTTAAACAAAGAGGAGGGGGAGGGGGGAGGGGTCCACCATATTTTCTTCCCGCATCGGAGGAGTAAGCTGGTTATGTTCCGAGGAGATCTCTACAAGGTAAAAGTTCTTAAAAGTTATTTAATGTCATCAAATGTTCGTCATAGTTACAGGTTATCACAAGTCACATGGGCCCTTTCTCATTTCTCTAACTCCCCTCCTCGACTCCCCTCCTCGACTCCCCTCCTCGACTCCTATCCTCGAGACTTAGTCCCGCCCACAGGAGATGCGAGCCGAGGAGCCGAGGAGAGAGGAGGGGAAGCAGCAGGCGGTTAGAGAAATGAGAACTCCTCTCCTCTGAGCGGTCATTTTAAAGAGACGTCCATTAATGATGACAGGAGGCACAGCAGCCCTCTGTCTGATGGACAGATGTGTTCATGACGACTTATATATTTACTTTTAATTCACTGATGTACACACACATATGTATATATTTATATAAATATATACAATTTCAGAATCAAACAGAGCACTCTCATAATAACATAAAACTATCAGAGACTGGATATATACAAGTTGTGGCATATACTTGCCACGGCAAGTTGTGGCTGCTTGCCACGGCAAGTTGTGGCATCTGTGGCATTTACTTGCCACGGCAAGTTGTGGCATATACTTGCCACGGCAAGTTGTGGCATCTGTGGGAGATGCCACAAATGCCAAGGCACATGCCACGGCGAGTAGTGGCAACACTCATTGTGTTCTAGTATGATAAATAAAATAACATTGTAACCAGTGCTTGAATTGGAATAAAAAAGGTGCCAGTACTCTAAATCAGCAACAAGTATTTGGCACAAAGTCATAGTATCCTATAATGCTGGTGGGTTTGTCTCTTTACTGTATATTTTAGAAAGGCTCACTGTACTTAAACAAAATGACTCAGGGTGCATCTGAGATTAGAGGGGGTGCAGTGCTAAAGTGCTATTTTTATAAGTGGGGAGTGGACCTGACACCCTCTAGTCTAGGGGGGTCCGGGGGCATGCTCCCCCGGGAACATATTTTTTTAAATATTGAAGTTAGATGCATCAATCTGGTGCAATTTGAGAGAAAAATGAAGAGATATATGGATACCTCTCAACATCCATAATGAAACAACTGTAAACAGATTTACTTTTTCTTTATTGATATAAAAGAAAGTAAAGCTTGACTCCTACTGGCTGGTTAAATGACTCCTCGTCCCTGAGGTCACTACCAGTTTTTTGTGCCATTTTGCTGGATTTATTTGTCAATAGCGTTGCTGCACAAAGTGATAGCCCTCTAGTTTAAATCTACTACCCAAAAAGAAACATATGGAGATGGGTTACTATTTAAAAAAAATTGCAAATCTATTTGGGAACAGTAGAGCCGGGCCTCAAATCCTATAGGGGGGTCCGGGGGCATGCCCCCCCGGTAAGATTTATTTTTAAATGTTGGACTTAAATGCATCAATCTGGTGCATTTTGAGGGGGAAATAAAGAGACTACACCCATATGAAACAAAAATGTATACATTTAAATAATCATAAAATCATAAGTACATGGCCATAACCAATAACATACAATATCCAATATGAAAAAACATTGAAACTTGTTTATTTATTTGTTTTTGGTTCATTTACAGTTGTGAGTGTGTCTGAGCTCCTGAATCGGCCTCTCCTGTCTCCCTCCTCTCCCCCCTGCTCCTCTTTGAGGCAACAGCAAAGACTAGTTTTAGCTCTCAACAAGTTTATCTTACCTTTTTTCCCCTAGTTAACATTTTGTTTGTATTATTCATGCATATTTTACTAATCACTACCCCCTCAAATGGAAATATGTGTTTACATAAATAGTGACCGAACCGTTTGAGACCCACTGAGATAACTTAAACTAAGTTAACTATCTAAAGACTCAGAGAGTAATTTACCTCACCAGAGCTGTAGTTTCAGCCTCTCAGTCTGACAGCAAAGGACTCTCCCTCCACCTTGTTGTTGAAAAAGCTCCTTATATCCGTTAGCGCAGCTAGCTAGCACCAGATGCTAACAACAATACACGTAACCGGTGCGCGCGCTTTCTCGCTCGCTCGCGCCACACATACACCAACACACACCCTCCCGAGCTTGAATGACACACAGAGACCAATCGAGGGCATTAGTATGATCTGTATGAAAGTGGCAATGTCGGCAGGCCACGTCATGTAGACAGCCAGTCACCCTCTGTGAGGCAGAGTCAGACCCACATTTGCGCTGCGTTGCGTTTACAATATATATTGCCGGCGGCTGAGTACCGGCATTTTACTGAGTACCGGCAAGGTGCCGGTACTCAGTAAGAAGTGCCGGTACCACATGGGTAAAAATCAGAAGTGCCGGTACTGCGTACCGGTGAGTACCGGCCCAATTCAAGCACTGATTGTACCTTGAAAATCAATGCATTCGTTCATTTGACACGTTGGTGATTTTAGGTAGGCTATACAGCGACCCCTGGCGATTGTAGTGTGAAGTAAAAGTAGAAGTAGCCAACCTAAATGTTGGAATACTCTGTTACAAGTAAAAGTCATGCATTAAAATGTTACTCAAATAAAAGCGCAAAATGATTAGCATAACAATATACTTAAAGTGCATATTATATGTTTTCATGATAATGACTGATCATGAAAGTGTTCTCAAAGCTGGTAAAGGTGCAGCTAGTTTTAATGACTTTGTATACTGTAGTAGGGTATCTTGTGAATTTACTCCAGGAGTAACTATAAAGTCTGATTTAAGACTTGATTATATGTATCATCATTAATCAGAATCTGTAGTAAGTAACTAAAGGTAGCGTATTAAATAAATGTAGGGGAGTAGGCTACAATTACACAATTTACCTCTGAATTGTAGTGGGGTAAGTAGCCTACTACGTAACATACCATTTACATACTCAACTAAAGTACAAGTAGGCTATTTCTAAATCACAAGTACAGTACTTGAGTATACAAGTTAGCCTATTTCCCACCTCTGGTCAACAATGTTAGATCTTTATGTCAACTTACTAATAATATATCTTGAGTATTATCATAAAAATAGCACGTTTATTTATTTGAACAAACCACGTTCTCCAAGTAAAATCTATAGAACATATAATGTTTAATCTTTTTGAAAAATATGATCGGACCATCAGTAACAGATCATCAGTCTTGTGTACAGATCAGTCCGATAAAGTCATGCCAAAACAGCGACATTTTACGCGATAAAGACGGGTTTAAATATCAGCATTTGCCACGGAAGGCGAGTGGCAGCTACCGTAAACCTTCTCTTAACTCTTAACTTGTGGCATTTACTTGCCACGGCAAGTTGTGGCATATACTTGCCACGGCAAGTTGTGGCATATATAAGTTGTGGCATATACTTGCCACGGCAAGTTGTGGCATCTCTGGCATATACTTGCCACAGATACCACATCTGTGGCATATACTTGCCACAGATACCACGGAGTAGCGGCCTCCGTGGCAGATGCCGGAAGTACTTGCCACTGCCCGCAGATGCCACGAAATGCGCTTGCTGTCTCTCCCTCTCTGGTCACTACAATGAGGGAAATACATTACGGGCCAAAAGTTTTATTTACAAGTATTAAAAATAAGCAGAGGACACCAAACCAACTGAGTCTGTCCGCTGCATCTACGCACACACTGTACCACACGCACCTACAGCTCCTAAAGCATATCATCAGGCTACAGCCGCTGTGTATTTTATTATGTGAAGCACTAAATGGTTTTAGAAAAATATTGACTCTTTGTTTGTAGATATCTACTAAACTAAAGCAAATAAAGATAGTGTGCCTGTTATACCAAACCACTCTCTTCAGTCTGCGTACAATTGACTAGGGGTGCACCGAATGGGAAATTCTTGGCCGAAACCGATACAAAAAATAGGAAACAGTTGGCCGAAAACCGAATGCCGAAAGGCCGAAAATGATTAATAGAAATATATATATTTTTTACCAATGTTGTTCAGCTACCTGATTATGGAAAAAGACATGATTATGGCAAAACTTAACTTAAATAATAATCACTATTATGGGTCCAAAAAACATTTATTCAGCACTTTTGAATGCATACAGTACTTTAATTCCAAGTCAAGTGCATTTTCTTTTCTCTGTAGGATAACTACAACAAAGTGCATTCAGAACAAAGCCAAGGTTCTCTAAAACTGCATAAACATCTAGGCCAGTAGGCCTACAACAAAATAGTGTAAATAAAGACTGTAACAGCCAGGCCTTCAACAACAACAAATGCACCTATAAGTTTGGTAGCCTAACGTGTTGTTGTGATGACGTAATCAAAACGCGGCGACAAGCACGGCGCGCGACCATGCTCGCGGCTGGCTCACAGCCAACATGTCTGCCGCTTGGAGATATTTAAAAATATCAGAGAGAGAGGCGCGGATTGCGATTTGTAAAATGTGTTCAGCTGACATTTCTCGAGGGGGTGTAACTGCAAAGACTTTCACCACTTTGGGATTACTCCGCCACTTGAAATCAAAACACCCGGACAAATATGCGGAGTATGATCAACCTAACCCTGTTCTCTGACAATCGGTGATATTTTGCCTTTTTAACCATTTTCGGCCGATAATTTTCGGTGGCCAAATATTCGGTGCATCCCTACAATTGACACAACTTTACACATTGGAAATGCGTGCAATAGATACGCAGAAGTCCTATTTTGCGTGCATATGATACGCTAACCATTCCCATTGAGTTCTGAGGCCGAGTTTTGCGTGCATATGATACACCACGTTTTGTCCGTCGGGTCTTGGTAGACTGGAAGCTGTGCGGTTCATAAAAACATGTTCTTACCGGTTCTTACTCAATCAAGCCACGATTATTATAAAACGTATAATGCGTGACCAAAGGTGACCAGATTTTCAAAATGAAAACCGGGGACATTTTGAGTTTTGCGGTCAATATATCATTAACATATCCAATTGTCTTCACTGTTAAAGAAAAAAGGGGGACAATTCTGGTTTAATGTAATTCGAACATTTGAGCTGTTGGATACAAACAGAAGGAAGATAGCTCATATATGAGACTTCAAAGGTCTTTTATTTTTAAACTGTACTTCAGATTGTCCAGATTCTTTCTGAGTGACTAGATGGGGTGTCCTGCTATCACCCTGAAGTGAAATAAGTATTTGATACTGGATAGTTTTTGTTTTATTCTCATCTAAAAACAGAGGGATGATATCCCATATATGAGATTTCAAAAGTATTTTATTTCGAAATTCTACATCAGATTGTCCTGATTTTCTCTGATTGACTAGATAGGGACTCCTGCTATCACCCTGAAGTGAAATAAGTATTTGATTGACTTCGAATGATTCTTTGATTATGGACGGTTTCCATTAAATAATAATCAAAATATAGTTGGACAATAGAACTAATTAGAGATTTTAAACAGCATACATTTTAAATTGTGCTTCAGAAAGTAATGTTATTTTAGGAGTGTTGTGAGATGGTGTCAACCTCAATTGAAATTAGTCACCCAGTAGAAATGTCAGATATGTCTTCATAACTGTATACTTACATTTTACATTCACTCAGTTATAATGTGGTAGTTATACATAGTTTGTTTTAAATTATTATTGATCACATTATATATGACATATTTATTAATTTAAGCTCCAGTATATATGAATATGTTTGGTGTGTTTTTTAGGTATATTTCTTATTGACCGGGTAAACGCTTTTATTTTGAAGGCAGTTTTTACAGGCCTCTACCGTAATCCATCCATAGGATATTCGCGCACCGCAATACAACGTGCTTTTGACTGTGTTTTTCAAAGTGGGGGCTGGCTTGACCAGAGTCTGTTTACCCAGTGTTTCCTGACATGAAACGTTTTATTTCACCTTGCCATGTGTTTTTAACATATATTAAAAAACGGGGACATTTTCGGGGACAGTTTCAACCGGGGAAAGGCCAATACAAACGGGGATTGTCCCCGGAAAACGGGGACATCCGGTCACACTAGCGTTACTGCAACGCAAGTACTTTTTGTGGTAACTAATAACGTTACTAGTTACCTATTCACATTAAGTAACGGCGTTATAGTTACTGTGATTTAAATGGGTGCGTTACTGCGTTACATTATGTGATGGAACTGAACCGAATCTCCCTGCGGATGTAACTTACAGGCGAATACAGTGATGTCCTCTCACAGTACCATGGAAAAGTGAAATTAACCAGAGAGGAGTGATGATTGGTTAACGCGGGGTAACATTTCAGGGTAAGCCAATCAGAGGCAGAGTTGGGCGGGTCTTGCCTTATGGAAAATAAACACACACGAACACTTGCTAATGCTAACACACACACACACGGCAACGCTCACCACCAGCACACACACACACAATGGCAGATGCAAGTATCAGCGAGAGCAGCAGCGCATTTGCAACTTGGAAATATAACCACTATTTTCAATTTGTGGGGATAAAGGACGCAAAATATATTACGGTCAAATGTAAACTGTGTGCAGGACAGAAAGCATTGCCCACTTGATTGTTGAGGCTACAATAAAGATGCCTGTCAAAATGCCTAAACATATCTTTTTTGTTTTATTGTTCCGCTAAATTTCATAATGATAATTGCAACAATGATGGGGAGATGTCTTTTCTCTTACCGTGCCACAGAACAACACAAAAACTTGTATTTGTATTGTTATTATTTTTAAATTAAAGTAACGTGTTACTAGTTACTTTTACAATTTAGTAACTAATAAAGTAACTAGTTACTTTTTGGGGAGCAGTAACTATAACTATTACTAGTTACTTTTTAAAAGTAACTTGCCCATCACTGATAATGTCTGACTTTTTTTCTCGTCTGTGAGGAAAAGAAATGGGGCACGGAGCCTCAGAATACTGAAATATGTATTTTTCCTTCTAATCTGTTATTATTTTCTAAATAACACACTGTTATTTACTCAACAATAGCACACAATTATCCTTGTTTTTATTTATTCGTTTAATTCTATAATCTCAGGCTTTTTAGCCGTTTCTCAGGAACTGAATTTCAAAATAAAGTCACCGGAAACAGACATACTGTAGGCCTATAAGGGACATTTCGAGCATCATCGCGATACACAACACAAACCACAAACCCACTGAACCCATTAACCAAGATCTTCAGCTAGAAGCTCGGTGATTGGATTGTTTAGCCGCAATGCACGTTGGGATATGGTGTTTATGCGATATGAAATCCGAAAAACATTTTAAAAAAGAAAATAGTACTTTATTCCGAGTGTGCTTGCTTTTCTCTTTGAAGGTCATCACATAACGGCATTGTAATACACGGTTTGGCTGCATTCCATATTACACATCTGCCGTAGTTCTTTATTTATAGAGCCCTGATGAGAAGACTTCGAGACAAACAGTATGAACAGCCACGGAAACTGAATATGTGACGTGGACCATAAATATATCAGCAATTAAACAACATCTTCCATTTCTTTTCACACAATACGTCTCCTCGCAGTATCAATAGTAATTCGGCTGACTTTTATATTTGATCCAATTGGTAGATAGGTTATATTTACACCGGTGCACAGCTGATAGAAAAGGACTTGTAGTTTTTAAAGATATTACTGATTTTCTTTGAATACAAGAATGTAAATACTGAGTTGAGAGAATAGTCAGGGGATTTGGGTGATGGGAGACACATCTATGGAATCACAATTTCAATAGCTTACCATTAAATGATGGATATACCTTTCTGTCTGTGATGTTTTACAAATCAGATATTAATGTTAGAAGTAAAACATAAGAAATAGTATAGCAATATCCTGTAAAATTATGTAAAAACATGAATAAAACTACACATCTTGAGAAGTTATACATACATAAGTGTCCTACACTAATAATACAAAATTATTATTAGTATGCTGTGTGTACAGTGTGTGTACCTTGTGTGCACCGCCTAGTTGTTAAAGCACGTTATTGAATTATTTTTTGTTGAATAATGTTATTTGATGAACAAAATATTAAGAGTATATACTTTCATAGGGGGGAAGTAGAAGGTCAATGATAGAAATTTAATATAAAAAATCAAGAAGATACTGTAAGACAGTTTAGTGCTGGATGTACAAAAATATTAATACGAGGATGTGCAAAACAGACAATCTAATTAACCTTTATTAACACATCAAATAATACTTTAGGTTAATGTCTTCTTTCAAATAAGAAAAAAGCTTTGGGGGTATCTATCTACAGATAAATATTAAGCCTGACAAAGTACTTAACATCTAATATATTGCTTTCCTGCAATGTTAACTATGTTGAAGCACTTATTTTAACTGATATTATACACATTAATTATACTCTTATGTAGATAGTATAAGAAATGTGCAGAATATGACAGTTTAATGGTGGAGGTATACACACATATTGATAGATGTCTTGTAATGCACTGTTGAGGAACCTGCGACCCAAGCTTTTCATTCATTGCATAACTACACCGTAGTTGTGTATATGATATGTCAATAAACCTTAGAAAATCTTGAAATCTTGAAAGGGATGTGCAACATATTCATCATGTACAGTTTTTAATTAACTATTAGTAGAGAATAATGAGTAATGAATATACTTTATAGAGATCTGCAGATAAATGTTTAGTCTTCTCAAGCGACTGTGGCTGTGAGGGAGTGCGGTCGTCTTTCAACCAGAAGGTTGTGGGTTCGATCCCAGCCCATGCAGTCAACATGTCGATGTATCCTTGGGCAAGATACTTAACCCTGAGTTGCTCCCGATGGCATGGTCAACGGTGTGTGAATGTGTACGAATGTTAGGTCCTATAGAGTAAGGTACACTGCTCTGTATGAATGGGTGTGAATGGGTGAATGACATGTAGTATGTAAATCGCTTTGAGGGGTCTTAAAGACTGGATAAAGCGCTATATAAGTACAGTCCATTTACCATTTATCAAATATCTCTCCTGATTGTTGGCACTTGACAGTCACCTTTCCTAAATGTTACTCAGGTGTAACTAAAGTCTGCTTTAAGGGTTGTTTATATTTCACATCATTAATCAGAATCTGCAAAGTAACTAAAATAAATGTAGTGGAGTAAAAATACCAGGTTAACCTCTGAATTGTAGAGGAGTAGAATTACAAAGTAACAATGAGCTGTCATGTGGGTATATATTAATGCTGCCCATTATGGATACAAGTGATTTTCACCCATTTAGTAATTACATATTTTAAATTTGTACACACCAATGTGTTTCCTATCGCCTAAACCTCCAGGGCTGTACACAGTTTAATAATGTCAACTTCTAATTTTGGGAAAAACGAAAACGTCTTTTAAAACTACAATTCCCAGTAGAGACGTGCCATAGAGAACATGTTGCGAAACACAATAGCCAGCATGCGTAGTTCTGGGGGGGGCGTTCGAGTCCAGTTTTGAATAGTCTGCCGTGGTTTCGTTCCATTTCAAAGAGCTTGACGCTCGGCGTAACCTTGGCGCACTGCCACTCCAACATCCAATCCCAGAGCTTGAAGATTAATCACGGGCAGCGCCGTATAGATAGAAGAGTTACGACAGCGGAAGTCCAAAAACGGTTATCGTCACGTGGTTCATGCAGACGAGGATCGTTCCCCGGAAGTTCATGGCAGGCAATGTGAATGCATTGATAACAGGAGATAGAACTACGATTTTTGGTAATTATTAGTGAATAAAGGTTTTGATTTGCAATATTTGTAAAACAAATCGATATGTGTATGTATTTACATCAATATGTTTTAAAAAATAAAATAGAATTTGCTTATATTAAGTTATGATATTAGGATTAGTGTGAACAACTAGTTTACATGTTAGGCTAACAGTGCCTTGGTTAAAGAGCCTGTTGCTGTTTATAGCTTTGAATTCTTTAAAACCAATATTATCTTCTTAAACTTGTATGGTAGTCAGGAGCATCACTTTCTAATGTTTGATATATTTAGAGGGAGGGGATCTAAAGGAATGCTTCAAAATTCAGATTAGATTAATTTCTACCATTTTCTTAAATTTATGGTAGTTTCAGTAATCCCATGGTAATTGAGGACACAAGTTATCTAAATGACTAATGTCATCTTTATGGCTTTCAGAAAGGACAGGAGACCGGCAGGTGACTATCAAAGGACTAGCAGCAGCAGCAGCATGATGATGATGTTAAATGTGTTGTTTTAGGAACATCCATTGCAAATACATGGAATTCAATAAACATTGAATAGCATATCATGCAGTTTGTCTGTGCCTTTTCCTCCGTGTTGTCCTGGTTTGCTGTGCTGCCTCCTAGTCGCCACCATGGTTTGCTGTGCTGCCTGGGGATGCTCAAATCGCTCCGAGAAAGGAGTACGAATGTACGGGTTCCCCACTGACACAGAGCGGAGGAAAAAATTGCTTGCTCAAGTCAGCAGGAGCAATTTCACGACCAACAGCAAAAAAATATGTGAGGATATTATATACAAACACTGCATTTGCACTTTTTCACAAAACGAAAACCACACCATTGGGAAAGCTTAATGTTTTGTTTAATAAAAAAAAACAGGGAAAGGCTTGAAAAACACAGAGCTGAGACTCAGGGTGCAGGGTGAGGGTCTCAATGCAGGTATTCAGGCTCCATTGAATCCCCCTCTGGTTCTTGTGCTGAAAGAGGGAGTAACAGACAGGAGAAAGGGTTATACACAGGGGTGCACACAACTTTCTCAGTGAGGTACTCAGATGAGTACCTGGAGTCAGTGTTTGGTACTCCAACTTCTGGCTCCCCTCAAAGTTCCCATGAAGCCCTCTGTATCGCGAATGTCAACGGGGGGTGGGGGGGGGACCACAGAGCGTGTGAACGTTGTGATCAGCTGTTTTAGCGCAGTGCTGCTGTACAGGCCGACGTTAACAGCAGCCCTGTCTGTGCACACGGAAACCGACTGTCGTCCGGGGATCTAACCGCCTTCTGGAAAAGCTTCACAAGTACGTCGGTACGAAAATGCGCTTTGTGACACAAGTGACGGTACGCATTTCAGATTGTTGCCGCGCATGCGTACCTGCGCACCACTTATGTGCACCCCTGGTTATACACACCTATATAGCACACCTATTGGATGGGAAATTGCCTTGGAGAGATAAGGTGTGGTCTTTGTTCCCAACTGAAGTTATGGAACTTTATTATTTGTGAGTTTAACAAAGTATGACAAATGGCATCAGTAACAGATGTGATATGAATTTCTATAAAGTTGTCTCACATTCTTGGTCATATTTTATATACAGTATGTAATGAGTATAACATGTCCAGTAAGTATAAAGTATTTCCTAATACTGTGTATTCAACCACTATGGAATATGTATGTGGGCAGACAAAACTGAGTTGTTCTGTGTGTGAAATAACCTCAAGTCACTCCGCAGGCACATTTTGATGCAGACCAGTTTGTCAAGACAAAAAAGGGCAAGACTAGGCTGAGAGCAGAGGCTATACCCACCATCTTCGTGCATCGCCCTGTGGTCAAAAAGAGAAGGGCCCCTGCACCACGATTCACCCCGGGACCTGTATCTACAAAGCCCATAGCTCATGATCACAGCTATAGTGTGAAAGGTGACACAGGTATAATAAGTATGAACTCTTAGTAACAAAAGTCATATTTCTTATTTTTAAGTGGTATAATATTTTAAATGTTCGAAAATCTACAGTGCCATGTCTTCTACTTACATTAGTCTCAAAGATTGAGGGAAGAAGGGATGAGGAGACTGAGAGAAAGGAAAGTGAGGGTGAAGAAAGAGAGGACATGGCTAGTGAGGAGAGACAGGGAGGGTGGACACCACCCACTCAGCCAGCAGCCAGTCAGCATACGAGGGAACCAGCAGCCAGTCAGCATACAAGGGAACCAGCAGCCAGTCAGCATACGAGGGAACCAGCAGCCAGTCAAACAGATCTATTAAAAAAATTAAAGAGAAAATTAAAGAGCCAAGAAGGAATCACCAAAAAAGCAAAGTCTGCACTAAGAAAAATCAGGAAGGAAAAGGCAGCTCTCAAGAAAACAATGAAAATTAGGGACAACAAATATAAGAAAACGTTTTAAAAAGACCAACCTAAGGCATTAGGCAGACTCACCACAAAGGGGATGAAATGGAGCAATGAGACAATTAAGAAGGCTTTAAAAATGTGCTTTGCGTGCGGACCAACGGGTTAGAAAACTCTGCAGGAATTGCAGATTCCCCTTCCAGGATTAAGGACACTGCAAAGAAGGATGCAATGTGTTAAGCTTGAGCCTGGTGTGTAACAGCTAACATCAATGTCCCTCCACCCGTAACATCACTGCCCTCCACCTGCCAGCACCCAGCCAGAGGAGCGCAAACAACAAAAACAAGCAAGGTGTCCCGTCATGTACCTGGACATTTGGGTTGGCAAAATGGAGTAAGAGAGGGACTTGAAAAACCTTGGTGGCTCTCTACTCATGTTGTTACAGTTGTCTTGGTTACAGCTCTCAAGTTTTTTTTTGTTGCCATTTCCACATCTTTAGAAAATATGAAATAAATGAAGTGAAATCAACCTCTTCTCTGGAGAACAAACTTTGATTTCTCTGTCTTGTGAGTTTGCAGTCTTGAAGTTTTGCTCCTCCACCTGTAACATCACTGCCCCTCCACCTGCCATACAGTAGGTTACTAACAAGATTACTTATATAATACAGTGATAGAATACATGTTTAGTATGCTTACTTATATAAAACAGTAGTATTAAACTTACCTTGTGTTTTCACTCTCACTTAAGTCCCTCTCCCTTTGCCATCAATCCAAAATCAGCTGAGCTGCAACATTATACAGACAGGTAATAATCAACATAATCACAAGGACACAATATGGCTCTGCTAAAAACACTCACTCTTACACGCACCAAAGTTATATTTATCTAATATTTAACTCCCTCCACCCCCGCATACAATCCCTTTTAGAAGACCCTCTTCTCTAATAGAGAACCGCAGTGACGCGTCGTAAAACCCGGAGGTAAGTTAGCATTTTTGGCACTTCCGGTTCCTTCCTCAAAAAGCAAAGCATTTTTTCCATAGGGTTTTGGAAAATAGCTCGAAATAAGGTCTGTGGTTGACACAAATTTAAGAGGTAATTGACGTTTTGTTCTACGACATTAAATACATCAGCAGTGACCCCACTGGGGATTTTTGAAGAGTTTACGTGCCTGAAAAACGATGGTTGTTACCGAATGGCTGAATAGGACTACAGAAATTGTCGAGGACGTTGTACGTCATTACGCAGAACACGTAAACACTCCCGCTAAGTTTGTTTTCCCCTGTGTTCTGCTTAAAAGCAAGTACCTGCCTATCTTTAGTATCTGTATATCTATATCTGACCATTAGAATCTGTATTTTTGAAATTGTAGTTTTTAACACCGTAGTTTTACAAATTATAGAATAATTAATTACCAGTGTTTTCCAATTTTACTCGGCAGTTCGTTTCGTTGGCTAACGTTAGCTAAAGCTAGCGCTACTAGTTAGCTACGCAATGGTTTGTTGCTTTGCTCCGGGTTGCAGCCACAGGTCTTCGCATGAAACGTGCTTGTTCTATCGTTTCCCGGCCAATGTTTTCCAAAGGAGAGTCTGGATTCGTGCCATGAGGTAAGCTGACGTTACATTTTTGTCCATGTCACGGTGAAATGTAAATAATGGGTAGTGACTGTGTCGCCGTTTTAGAGATGGCGCTGCTGAAAAGACCGCAACACAAGCAAAGATAATGAATACATCCTATTAAAACCTGTGTTGCTTATATGATAAGTCTAATTAGTACAAGCAGCATAACGTTTCACCATGTAACTAAAGATTGTAGTCAGGGAAATCAGTTTGACATATTGAACTAATAACAAATCACCTCTGGCTGGCAGAGAACTCTCTGCTCCATAGCTTCTCTTGGACGTAAAATCACATGTACATTTTACATTTATATTCAATTTAATATTCCATCCCTCACATACTTTTGTATATATAATAACTTATATTTTGTTTTTCTTGTTATGCTGCTGCAACACAAACATTTCCCAAATTGGGATCAATACAGTAATATCTTATCTTAATTAATTAAGAAATATAACTATTATAATTAGTGTAGCAGCTGACACCTATTTTCAATATGGATTAATCTACCATTTATTTCTTTAGTTCAATTTTCATCTATAAAAATGTCAAAATAGTGAAAATGTTCATGAGACTTATCAAAGTGCAAGGTTATATCTTTAGATGTTTTGTTTTAGCCTATGTACTGTATGTCTTAATGCTCTTAGAGTATATGTGACGGTGTGACTTCCATGAAACTATATTTTATATCTTCCCAACAGACGAGCTGACAGAAAACCTAACACTCTAACAACCACAACATTGCAAAGCCGAGTAAATGTAAATTAAAAACAATTCACAATTTTATTATTTCTTCTTCTTTCTTGCAGTGAGGTGAAGCTGACCTTGCACTTGGTGCCAGTAAGGATGTTCCTCACGCAGGCTGAATGTTTCTCCTTCCTTACTGACAAAGAAGCCCTTGATTTGCAATGCTTCACTAATTGTCATTTCCCTTGCTCCGTAGGGACACTTTACCTCAAGCACAGCGGAAGACCCTACCAGACCATCTGGAGATGCCCCCAACATTCCTGATTGGGAGAGCCACAAATCTGACTCATGGACCTGCATCAGAGTTGCAGTGGTGAATGCCCTGACACCCTCACATTCATTCATAGTCCCCCACTGTACAGACAAAACACCATCAAGGGCCTGTTGTTGCCTTAGCACCCTGGCAATAAAGGAAGCAGTCACACGCTTTGACCTCAGGACAGCTCCAAAGTTGCTGGCAGTCAACCTTCCTTTCCTGAACAAATGCCAGTTTGGGCTGGTTCGCTGACCAGTGGTAGCCACCTGAATTGCCCTCTGTTGCTCTTCAGACAATGCCATGCTTGCCACAATTGCCTCAGGTCCCTGATGCCCAACATATTTGATCATTTCAGGAACAGTAAGTGTTTCCAAGCTGTAGTGTTCCTCTTCTGGCTCGGGGGAGAGAAGCCAATAAATTCCTGAGAACCTGCCCCCGAGTCTGTCCTTCAGCCAGTCACGATCTTCGGAGGTAGGCTCTCTTGTCAGCGGGTTAAATTAGTTATTGGTTTCAACAGTCACATTAAAACAGTTACTAAATCAGCTTACTATCACCTAAAGAACATATCTAGGATTAAAAGACTAAAGTCACAGCAGGATTTGGAAAAACGTGTCCATGCTTTTATCTTCAGTAGACTGGACTACTGCAATGGTGTCTTCACAGGTCTCACTAAAAAATCTATTAAAAAGCTGCAGCTGATTCAGAACACCGCTGCTCGAGTCCTCACTAACACTAAGAAATTGGATCACATCACTCCTGTTCTGAAGTCTTTACACTGGCTTCCTGTGTGTCAAAGAATAGATTTCAAAATACTGCTGCTGTTTATAAAGCACTGAATGGTTTAGGACCAAAATGCATTTCTGACCTCCTGCTAAATGATGAACCATCCAGATCTCTCAGGTCTTCAGGGACTGGTCAGCTTTCTGTCCCCAGAATCAGAACTAAACATGGTAAAGCAGCGTACAGTTATTATGCTCCAAATATCTGGAACAAACTCCCAGAAACCTGCAGGTCCGCTGCAACTTACTACTTTTAAATCCAGGCTGAAGACTTTTCTTTTTGTCGCTGCTCTTAATTGAACTATTAATATCTTAGACTGCAGTGTAACTTTTATCCATGTATTTTTTCTTTTAATGTTTATTTTATTAGCTTTTCTTTTTAATGACTGATTTTAAATGCCATTTTCTTAATGTCTTTCATTTTTTGTAAAGCACTTTGAATTGCCTTGTGTTGAAAAGTGCTATATAAATAAACTTGCCTTGCCTAATAAAGATTTCATGTGACACATAAAATTGATTTGTTGATGGGAATTAATGTGAATAAATTAACTCGGTCTTAAAAGGTTAACGGTACTCTTGCTATCACTACTCACCGACACTATAAACCTTGTCCCTCATGCTAGCCCTGACAACACCGGTAAGCACACCTTCATCTAGGCTGCACTGTAACGTGTCCTGACTTGTAGTGGTTCTCTCCTCTATCTACACTCTTTTTGTCATCTTTGTAAAATGATATCAGACTGGTAATTGACACAGCCATGACTTCTAGTTAAATTCAGTGTAGCTAAAATGAAAAGCTTTGTTAAAATATGCAAGCATGCGAAAGTCAAATTCAGCTTTATTGTCAAAAATTCTACATGTGTTATACATCCAGAAATATCGAAATATCGTTTACCACACTGTGACATGTATACATAAAACAAAAAGGGCCTAGATAAACGTGGTATACATTAAACAAAACGGGCCTAGATAACCAGGGTATACAGTTTAAAATGTTAATATATTTAAAGTTTTCAAAGTGCAGTCTCAGTGCAAGTCAGTTGAAACGATCTTAAGTTGGCGTGACGTTGAAGTCGTGCGACCCTGCTGCTGTACTGGCTTGTAGTTCGTTTATAGCATAACGTTAGTATTTTGCTTCTGCCGACTAGATTTATTATTCAAAAATTATAAAAGTAGGGTTGACATGTGGATATTATCTGGCTGAACAAAACGTGATCCATCTCTTAAATATGTGTCAACCACAGACCTTATTTCGAGCTATTTTCCAAAATCCTATGGAGAAATTGCATTGCGTTTTAGACGAAGGAACCGGAAGAAGTTTACTTCCGGGTTTAAGGACGCGTCACTGCGGCTCTCTATTCAACAACGTTGGACGAAATGACATTAAGAGAACGGAATTTACAATTAAAAGGCTGTTCAACGTGTGTTGCTAACTTGATCCGGAATCCTAGCTTTATCTGTTATCTGTAAACGTTCCCTAAATCTACTAATTTAGGGATAATCCACTGACATCCTTTAATACACATGTTAATTTGAATCAGATGTACTCATAATATCCGCAATATAAATCTTTAAACTTCTTCTTACCTTTAAAAGTCCGTCACGAACGGTCTATTATGCTGCAACTCTACAGCTCTGCTAGCCTTGGCGCTAACTTCCGGGGAACAATTGAGAGGCTCCACGATCCGCCATTGCTGTGAAAAAGTGGTCCATTGGAGTGAACGGAGATGACGTAACTCTCAGTCTATAGAAAGGCGAAGTCCCTCCCCTTCCGGGAGCCTCCATGGGACCCCGGAAGCGGAAAATTATACATAGAAGTCAATGGAGAGAGAAAAGTTATCTTTTGATCCCGTTTGAATTATGCCACGAATGACACATATGATGTTTGTCATTCTTAAACAATCATTTCCATGCAAAAAAAGTCACAGTTTGTCGTAAAACTGCTGAAATATAAGACTATGAATAATACGCAACTAGAAAGACTACAAATCCCAAATGCATTCTGGGTCGCGTAAGTGATGTCATAGGCGATAATGCTCCAAGACTGGTTGTGACTCGCAAAGCGAAGAGGAAGAAGAAGACTGATTTATTCCCTCCAATAAATATAAGAGATTGCTCCAATAAATTCACTTTTACAAGATGCCTGTGTGCTTTGTACGAGGTTGTAATCACAAAAGAGATCATACCACTTGCTCGTTCTATCGCTTCCCGTCTGATGAAAGGACCAGGAGTCGTTGGACCAAACATATCAGGTAATATACATGTTTTGCATGGAACATAGTCAAGTTAGCTACCTAGCTAGTAGCGAGCATGTTAGTTAGCATTATATTACATTACTTAGCCTTGTCATTTGTATTAGCCTTAACACGAAGTAAACCGAAATGTTAAACAGTAAGAGTATTCATGATGGTAAGTATTTTGTGAAACATTTGAAGAGTAGCCTATCGCCCCCTCCACCAGGTGCTAAGGGGGCGGGAGGTAGGCTAACCCCACATTAGTATCAGCGATCTTTTCTACTTAATGCTATCTGCACAAATGGTTAACATTGACCATTAAAAGATCAGGCAGTTCAGGGAGAGTCGAAGGAAGGAAGGCAGGCAGCTTTGCATGACATTCTTCTGGATGTGTTTCATTGTGATGATAGTGAGAGTGAGTCAATCTGTTTGTTGGAAAGACAGTAGTTGAGTGATTACTGAGAGAAAATTATTAAAAGAGATAATTATTCAGTGTTGTTACTTTAAAGTGTTGTTACTGACCTTTTTCTCTTTTATTTTCTTTACCTCACCTGTAACTGCTGAGACCCTGAGGAACAAGCACACTGGACTGACCTGCTCTGGCAACCTGATTTCCACTGTACGTAATAGTATTTGGTTATGGTATATTATTTATATACATCAAAGGCACAATGCACCCCCCAGAGACACACATGTATTGAGTGTGATATTTTGCATTGGTCATGTGAAATCATCTTTACATACTAGAAAACTGTAGGAGCGGCAACTTGTTTTGAAATTGAATTTTTAATATCCGATAATAAAGTTGATCTGTTTTCTTTATTCTTCTCTCTTCCCAGCTCCATCCATCACCATTCTCTGTTCCTGCAGGTCCTGCTTGCTAATCAATATTCATATTTTTTTACACAATTACAAATAAAGTCAATGTATTGTATGACATGAAGTTGTGCTTCATTCTGAGTCAATAATAAATTCATTCTGCCTTCAGCTGCAAAATTATTGTGGACTGCACTGACATCCATGTAGCTGCCCCCCAGTAAGATGAACCAAGCAAAGTTGACATACTCAACATACAGCTGTACTCTTAAGTTTACATGAAGAATTTGTGAAATATTGGTAATAACAGGTTTAAATGATTATTAGTAATTAATTATATAATTTTCTCATCGTAGATGAGCAGACAGGGAGCAGATGAGAAAAGCAGAATATGCAGCTGCCATTTTCCACATGGAAAAGAGAAAGGGCCAAGTGTATTTGAGTGGACAAAAGAGAAATCCCAAATACGAAAAATAAAATTATACAATTTACAGATATGTATACAAATAAATATATATCCTATATACACCATCATGTATAATGATGGTGTATGATGTAGAAGGAAGTGTGGTAGATAACAAGTAAATATAGAGTTACATACAGATCCATGTTACAGCAAAAGATGGAAAAACTAAGAAGCACGCAGTATAATAATAATTACACGCAACAATTAAATAACTGCTCAGCATCTCCACCACAATCCCAATCTGCTGTGTCCTGTTTTCCTCCCCTCTGCATAACACCCCATCACACATACGAAACACAACGCAGAGTCCGAGGGTGTTAAGAGTATGTTTATTTAAATGTCCTCCTCTCTACTGGCCAACACAGGGAGCATATGCTGGGTGTAGAATTGTTCCAGGAGGAGGAGATTTCCATGCCATGCAGGGTCTTTGGGGATGGGGAGGATGATCGCCTCCATCGTGGTCCACAGCAGCAGAGACTCCGGTCTGTGATGTGCAGCTGTTATATAATATACAATACATTTTTTGGAAAAACTTTTGATCAAAAAATAAAGATTTGGTCAGGATCTAGAGTCAGTGTGTAGTTTATTAATTAATCAATGCTCTCTACATTAGGAAAACACATACCAGTGTACCAGAGGGAGTCACACACAGCTGTGCCTAGATAACCAAACAAATTGACAACAGGGATGCAAACTCATCAGGTATGAAAAAGGTGACAAGGATCCGAGCCCCCTGACCCCACAGAATATCGGCTTTAAAATTAGGAATAACAGGATTTTAGCAGTCAGAACAACTAAAGCAGCAGTGTTAATATTAACAGAAACGCCATAGAGTCACATCTAATAGAAATATATAAAAAGCATTTATTTTAATTGTGTAGCAGTCAGTTTATAATTTTGGCAGCACTGTTGAGCATTTTGAAAATGTATTTTCATGCCTCTGTGCAAGGCTTAGTCTTTCTATCTTTATAGCCACTGGTGTAAAGTAACCAAGTTCATAAACTCAACAAGTACTATACTTGGGCACAATTTTGAGATACTTGTACTTTACTTAAGTATTTCAATGTTTTGCTACTTTGTACTTCTACTCCACTACAGTTCAGAGGTAAATGGTGTACTTTTACTCCACTACATGTATGTAATACCTTTAGTTACTTTACAGATGTGGATGAATGATGTGAAATATAATCAAGTGTTAAATCAGACTTTAGTTCCACCTGGAGTAAATCCAAAAGCTACCGTGCCTGCAGTATACAAAGTCATTCAAACTAGCTGCACCTTTACCAGCTTTGATAACACTTTAATGATCAGTCATTATAAAACATATCATATTATTCTGAAATGGACCAATCTGCAAAATGACTACTTTTACTGTCGCTACTTTCACTATATTTTGATAATAATAATTGTCTACTTTTACTTGAGGAACATTTGGAATGCAGGACTTTTACTGTAACAGAGTATTCCTACACTCTGGTACTTCTACTTTTACTCAAGTACAAGAACTGAGTACTTCTAATTTTAATCAATTTCAAGATATATACTTATACCACCTCTGTTTATAGCCTATGAAAAAAACGATTAGAAAACGAAGGCTAAAGCTAACGTTAGCAGATAGTGACAATGTATGCTAGTTAGCTAGCTCAACGATAATATTGCGACGGGGAAAAAAAACTTTTCAGTGCATATCACGCTCTGCCGCTCCGACAGGGAGCTCTACTCTGAACACCTGAACGGCCCGTTCTAACAGCTGTTCATCAGCGGTCCAGTCTGTGCCACAGTGACTCCGGACGCACAGTTAATATTAACGAACGCACCGTAGGTAATGTAGCTGCTGAAGCTAGACCATCATCGCCGAGCAGCAGAGGCTTATTATACATCATGAGCAGAGCCGACAGGCAGGAAGACTCGAGCACACAGCTCGCGCTTCATTATAATATATAAAAAAAAGCTCGCGGCCGCACATTAATCCGGGTCCCAGACCCCCTCCCATACCCCAAAAATATTTTTATTGCAGATCTACAGGAATCATAAAAACGACCTATTTTGGATTCAAAACGGAGAATTTCGCCGAAAGGTGACAAGTTTGCATCCCTGGACAAGATAACCAAAATCCTTGAATCTACACACAGCAAATAAACTCAAATGACACAACGAGATGTAAAAAGGAGATCACACATATAGTCGATATAGAACTGGCCGCTTCAATCTGAAGAGCAACTAAAACAAAACACGGTAGTGTATCTTGTTCTTGTGCACACTAATGTTATCCACAGCATACACAGACACCACACAGTTCTTAAGGAGAAAACTAGTTGCTAAAACAAAACACGTTAGTGTACCTTGTTAGCTAGCTGACATTAACCTTAGACATTGCACTCATATTACTCACTGAAACCTTGTAAAGCCGGTCCCGCATGCTGGCTCTTACAGAACCGCTCCCTTTCGTGTATGTACAGCTCTCAACATGCCCAGACTTGTAGTGATTTTCACCTCTTTTTATACTTTTTCGCCTCATTCTGAAAGAAACAGGTGAAATTTACTAACGTGACAGCCATCTTTGTGATGGTGACGCGTATTGTGCGAGACCAGAGACCTGTAGTTCACTGAGCGGTTTCACACAAAAAAAATTGTAACTTCACAGTTTTACGACACATTTTTATTTTTTTGACTTGCAAAATGTTCTTTTAATTTGACAAACATCATATGTGTCATTCGTGGCACAATTCAAACGGGATCGAAAGATGACTTTTCTCTCTCCATTGACGTCAATGTATAATTTTCCGCTTCCGGGGTCCCATGGGTCGGAAGTAGATGGGCGGGACTTCGCCTCTCTATACGGCGCTGATCACGGGGTTTGTCAACGGGACTGTAGTCCCAAACGATAGCTGGGGATTATGGGTAGTGTAGTGTCTTCGGCCATCCTATACTCTGAATTTTTTTTCGGATATCATATCGCATTAACAACATATCCCAACGTGCATTGCGGCTAAAACATACTGAGCTTCAAGCTGAGGATCTTGGGTAATCAGTTTACCGTCTACATCTGTTTCCGGTGCCCAAGATTATAGAATTAAACGAATAAATAAAAACAAGGATAATTGTGTGTTATTGTTGAGTAAATAACAGTGTGTTATTTAGAAAAGAATAACAAATTAGAAGGAAAAAAAGATTTTAAAAAATACAGATTTCAGTATTCTGAGGCTCTGAGCCCCATTTATTTTCCTTACAGACGGCAAAAAAAGTCAGACATTATACTGTAGCGACCCTGCAGTGCTGAACTGGGAGAGACTCACAAGGGGATTGTTGGGGGGAAGACGTTGCCCTAGTTAGCCGGATAGGGCGGGGAGAAAAAGGGGGTGGGGTTTACAAGTGACCGGAAGAGGGTCAAGCTACGGCGGGAGAGCTAGTGAGGGATCCTGAGAGAGCTAAGAGACAATACCGCTACCTATCTTTGTTGTTTTGGGCAGTCTTCCAACCCCGGGGTTTAGTCTGTTTGTAGGGTAATAAAACCCGGATAAATTACAGCCATCGTGTCCTCCTCATTTAAGTAGTTAGCCACCCGTGCGGCGGAGCCGCGAACGCTACATTGGTGTCAGAAGTGGGATCTCCCCAGCCCCCAGTCCCCGCACTACAGTTGGCTAACTACGCTAGCATCGCTAGCCACCGCCGGAGGACCGAAATGGCTGAACACGGTGAGAACACGGACTTATATGCCCCATACACCCCCCCAGAAACACCACGGAGGAAGCCAACCAGCGATGCACAGGTGGTAAGGAGAAAGGGAAAAAAAACAACCTACTCACCCCTTGCTACTGAAGGATTATTTGAATTATTTGAAGGATTAAAGTAACGTGTTAGGGCAGGAAAGTTCAATCTGTTATATTCCTTTTAATGCCACCTTATTTATATTCATGTGTGTTAAATTAGAAAGGACAAAGTATCTTTTCCCTCCCCCAATATATTGAGGTGAAGTCCTTGTGTATGGAGAGAGAGGTGAGAAGGGGACACCATATTTGGGAATAGTGCCAGACGCTGGAATGTTTCCCTCGTAAAAGAAGGGTGTGTTTACACAGGCTTGAAGCAGATGTGTGTGTGTGTTTTCATTGCAGTAAATAGATCTGCTACATGATTACTGGTCAACTATACCTCTGTTCTTATTCTTTCATGTGTGGGTACTAAATGGCTACAAACATTGTGGAGAAATTAGCTTAAACATCTTTTATTACTCTATATGAAATGGAAGCAGTTTTTATGACAGGGACGAGAGAGGTGGGGGAGGAAAGCACATTCCGAAGAGGTTCAGCAGGTCAATTGTCAGGGGAATCGACTTGTTTTCAATAGAGGTGTGTGGTTAGTTACTTTGTGTTAATAATAGCAGTATGTGTAAAGGAAGCTGGAAATATACAATGTGAAACCTTTTATTTGAAGTAAAGATGTGAACAATAGCTCAAACAAATGGAGGGGCTATAGGTAAGCCTGTGAGAAGTTTGACTATTTGAAAAGCATCTCTAATACTGCTTAAGAGCATAGGTAATGTGTTCCTCGTTGTTATTGATATGAAAGTAATTAACATGTATTACGTATATTTAGCCAACTATAACAACTATATCTTAAAACATACTTTTAACTTGTGTGTGGTAACCTGAGGGAGGGAGATGGACTCAGGGACCAAGGGCCATAAAGGGGATGTGTGTGTGCTGGCTGCAAGATGTGAAATAAGATAAGGAAACTTGTTGTTTAGAGCAAGTTCGTACCAGACACCAAAAGGTGTCTGGTCTTCGTCAAACTGAATGAGACTTTTTGTTTCCGGGTTTCTTCTTCTGTGTCGCACTGATTGGGTGCGACAGGCCATGTGTTGGTCTCTGCCAATAAGATGACCTCTGGGGGAAAGCACGTACACACCTCCTCCTGTGTTTTAGTATGAAAGCCTGTGTTTTCCTTTGGTTCGCGCTCTTGTTTTTCACCGGCCGTTCCTGAGACCTGTCTCACACACGTGGTAGAACCTGAGCCCGGAGTACTCTGCAGAGTGCTTCGTGATTTCTTTGTATTTGTATCGTTACTGTATATCATTAAAGCAGGATTATTGTTTAACTTGTATTCTGGTGTTTCTTAATCCCTTCCTTTTTCCCGAAATTCACCCAGCTTAGCAAACGACACGCGGAGACGAGGTTGGTTTGCAACATCCTCCAAATCTCCAACACTACACTGCTGACGGACCTTCCGGAGGAAATAAAAGGAAGTCCGGTTAAGTTTGCTGCAGCCACCGGATTGCTGACTGAAAGAGCAGATGTAAACAAAGACACGTGTGGACCGGCTCCGGTGGATGCCCAACCAAAATCTATCCCGGAGTTGGAGAGAGACATAACGGCAAGTAAATGGGGTGGCCAACAAAAATCTATCCCGGAGTTGGAGAGAGACATAACGGCAGGGAAATGGGGTGGCCAACCAAAATCTATCCCTGAGTTGGAGAAAGACATTACAGAAAGTCTAGAGGAACGTTTTATGCAGAAAATGAGCATTGCAATGGAGCGTGCTTTGGGAAATGTTCTCAATAACTCAAAAAGTGACATTAAATCCATGAGGGGAGGGGAAGCACAAGATGTTGGGGCTAAACCTCATGAGCCCTATTGCAATGTAAATTCTAACCATGCTACTGACAATGCCAGTGTGAGCTCCGAACCTGCTAACGTTAAGGATGCTCATATCACTGTTGATGTCCCATGCCCAACAACGACCCCCCACCCAAGTACATGCCCCAAAGCAAATACCTACACCGCCAATGGACTCGGCCAAGGTAGCTCCCTGACTGCGGGCTCGGCTAGTCCCTCTACTACCAATAGCCAAACCAGCGATGTGGTAGCTGCTCTGACCACCGCCCTCACCACGGCATTGATGAATGTGCAGGGACCGACACCTTTCCCCAGGGAAGGCCAGCTAAAGGTCGGACGCTATGATGGGCTCACTTCATGGGAAACGTACTGGGCCCAGTTCAACCTCCTAGCGACTGCGAATGGCTGGTCCCCTGCAAAGAGAGCAGTCCATTTAATATCCGCCCTGGAGGGTGAAGCTAGAAAAGTACTACTTGATGTGACTGCTGCTGATCTTGAGAACCCACTAGCTATTTCCAGAGCACTGGAGAGACGTTTTGGAAACACTGCCCCTGCAGTTGTGATGCGGCAGAGGTTTAATGAGCGGATGCGGGGTCCTGGAGAGAAGCTAGGAGTTTTTGCAGCGGAACTGCGCTACCTGGCTCAAAGAGGATTCCCCGATTTCGATGATGCAACCCGCTTGGTGCTAACGAAGGAGGCATTCATCCGTGGCCTGCAGCCCATCCCATTACGGCAGCAAGTCCGGCTCGCAGACCCACAGACCTTGGGAGCAGCTCTAGAGAAAGCACTGGTGGTGGAGGACATCTTCCTGGAGGGTTTTGAAAATGGCTCCACGCAGACATTGACACGACCTAAGGCTCAAACGTATAAGCCTCCTAGACCCAACCCTCCTCCGCTCGGCACAGAGAGCCCACCGTTGCCCCCAGAGGGTCGACAGAGTCAAGCCTGCTATAATTGCCACCAAAAAGGCCATACATGGCGCTTTTGTCCAGCTCCTGTCACCGCTCCGGAGGGTTCAGCGCCGGGAAACGGGCGGGGCTCGGTGTAGAGGGGAGTCGACCGAGCCAACCCTTGCCCCCCAGAGACTGTGACACTCAACCGGTGATTAGAATACTCCACCTCCCCTCTGCTCACGCCCTTTGCTCCCTTGACACCTTCCCCACAGACTGCTGCAGAATACCTGTACTGGTCAATGGTCAAGGGACCCATGCCCTGCTGGACTCAGGCTCCACTGCAACTGTTCTACACCCGGATCTCCTGCCAGCCGGAACTCAACCCCAAGCCACCGAGGTCCCTCTCATTACCATCACCGGGGGAGAGGCTCCCATGCTGGGGAGGTGTGAAGCACACATCCAAGTAGGAGCATATTCAGTGCGGCAACCGGTCTGGGTTGCAAAACTCAGAGAGAACTGTGTGATTGGACAAGACTTTCTGTTTAGGGCAAGAGCAACATTGGATTTTAACGCACAAGCTATTACCTTTCCAGGCGGGGAGTCTATCCCCTTCCTCAAGGAGGGCGCCGGGGACGTTGTAGTGCAGGGAGACCCACCAGGTTGGCTGGATCCTCCACAGTGGGGGCCCCCTTTCGCAGAGAGCCCTATTCCCCCACTGGATGAAAACCACCCACCATCAGACTCGGTGGTACACGGCCAGCCACCGGTACCGGCCATTGTACAGACCGCAACTGTAACCCCCGAGGCTGAAATGGAAGCCGCATCGAATTCAACGGTCGCAGACCTTTGGGAGGAGAATCGGGAGGGCCTGACCTCAGATCAACAGGATAAGCTCTGGGACCTTTTGTATAAGTATCGACACAGTTTTTCCACCCACCCCAACGATGTAGGCTGCACACACTTGGTCCAGCACTCTATCGACACAGGGGACGCACAGCCAATCCGGCAACGGCCTAGGCGAGTCCCCTACGCCCGCAAAGCAGCTGCTAACCAAATGATACAAGAGATGAAAGAGGCTGGCATTATCGAACCTTCAGAAAGCCCCTGGGCTTCCTCGGTCGTAATGGCCCCAAGAAAGGCCGGAGGCTGGAGGTTTTGTGTCGACTATCGGCCGTTGAACGACAAGACTGTAAAAGCCTCCTATCCACTGCCTCGGATAGATGAGTCTCTTGACTATGTGGCCGGCTCTGCATGGTTTTCCTCTTTGGACCTCCGGAGCGGTTATTGGCAGGTGGCCATGGCCCCAGAGGACAAAGCCAAGACTGCCTTCACCACAGGACGTGGCCTGTGGCAGTTTACAACCATGCCATTCGGGTTGTGTAATGCCCCAGCAACATTCGAAAGGCTAATGGAGAAGGTCCTCGCTGGTGTGCCCCCGGAGCGTTGTCTCATCTACTTGGATGATCTCCTCGCACATGGACCCAGCTTTGACTCCGCGCTCGAGAACCTGAGGGAGGTTTTAGAGCGGATCAAGGGTGCAGGCCTAAAGCTTCATCCTGGGAAGTGCATGTTGCTGCGACGTGAGGTCTCCTTCCTGGGGCACCGAGTCAGTGGAGCCGGCATCAGGACGGAACCGGACAAGGTTGGAGCCGTCCGGGACTGGCCCACCCCCACAGATATCCACCAGCTGAGGTCCTTTTTAGGATTAGCGTCCTACTACCGGCGTTTTGTGGCGGGATTCTCGACGGTCGCTGCGCCTATGTTCAGCTTGATGCGCAAGGACACACCCTTTAAGTGGGGACCTGACCAGGATGCAGCGTTCCAACAGCTGAAGCGCGTATTATGCGAAGACCCGGTGCTGGTTGCCCCTAACCCAGAGCTGCCATTCCTCCTTGACACGGATGCCAGCAACAAGGGCATTGGCGCTGTACTCTCGCAGTTAACCCCAGAAGGAGAGCGGGTTGTTGCGTATCACAGTCACACCCTTGATAAACCGGAGAAGAACTACTGTGTAACTCGCAAAGAACTGCTGGCGGTGATTGATGCTGTGGGGCATTTCAAGCATGTCCTCTGTGGCCTCCCATTCATCATCAGAACCGACCATGCTGCGTTGAAGTGGCTTATGTCCTTTAAGGAACCGGAAGGACAAGTAGCAAGGTGGATCGAACAGCTCCAGGCTTTTCAGTTCACCATACAACATAGGGCTGGAGAAATTCACACGAACGCAGACAGTCTCTCTCGCCGGCCGTGCGCCCCAGGTTGTTCCCACTGTGACCGTGCTGATGAGCGGGAAGCGGTGAACCTGAACCCGGGGATGGTGGTCTGTCGGGCCCTCTTACCCAACAATGCGAATAGGTGGAGAGAGATGCAGCTTGAAGACCCTGACCTTGAAATGGTCATGGGATGGCTGGAGTCCGACGTGCGGCCGCCTTGGGATGAGGTGGTTGCCCTTTCTGCCACCGTCCGAGGACTCTGGTCTCAATGGCCGGGAGTGGAACTCCAGGAAGGAGTCCTGAAGAGGTGCTGGCGGGAACCCGCCACCGGAGAGGAACGCTGGCAAGTCGTTGTACCTAAAGACCTCCGCAAAGAAGTGCTCCAGGTGCATCATGGATCCCCTGGAGTTGGACACTTCGGAGTAACAAAGACGTTGCGGCGACTAAGACAGACATTCTATTGGGGCCTGAGCCGGAGGGATGTTGAGGACTACTGCCGCCGCTGTGATGCCTGTACGGCTCGTAAAGGACCCCAGGAACAGTCCCGTGCACCCTTGCAGCAACATTGTGTGGGGGCACCGATGGACCGAGTAGCCGTCGATATACTGGGGCCACTCCCCCGTACTACTGGAGGGAATCGGTATGTGCTAGTCGCCATTGACTACTTCACAAAATGGCCGGAAGCGTATCCCCTGCCTGACCAAGAGGCAACCACCGTAGCAGAGGCCTTGGTGCAAGGGATGTTCAGCCGCTTTGGCACCCCCTCTGAGCTTCATTCCGACCAAGGACGGAACTTTGAGTCACAGGTTTTCGCAGCAATGTGTAGCCAGCTTGGCATTAAGAAAACTAGGACCACCCCACTTCACCCACAAAGCGACGGTTTAGTGGAACGGTTCATGAGGACCTTGGGTGCTCAGCTGGCCCTCACCACTGCCCCGGATCAAAGTGACTGGGACCTGCAGATACCCCTCATCCTCATGGCTTACCGCAGTGCAGTCCAAGACTCAACCGGCTGTACTCCGGCGTTGTTGATGTTGGGCCGGGAGCTCAGAACGCCACCGGAGTTGATGTATGGACGGCCTCCGGATGCACCTGATGCCTTGGCTGGTCCGGAGTATGCCAGGCGGCTGCAGGATCGTCTAGAAAAGGCCCACAGCTTCGCCAGAAACCAGTCTCAACAGGCAGGTGTCCGCCAAAAGCGGGTCTATGACATGCACGTCAAAGGTCAGGATTTCCAGGCTGGGGACCTTGCCTGGGTGTATGGACCAAAGAGAGTGAAGGGCCGTTGCCCCAAGCTGGATAGCACATGGGTTGGCCCTTGCTACGTGGTCGAGAGAGTGGGGGAGGTGGTTTATAGGGTCAAACTGGTTCCCAGAGGGCGCACAGTGGTACTGCACCGGGATAGGATGGCACCTTACAAAGGGGACCAACAGCCAGCCTTTCCTGTGACCCCTACTAGAGCACGGCGCGGGCCCCCCCGCCGAAGGAGAGACCCACCGATGCAGCCACTGGATGTCCTTCAAGGGGAGGTGGTGACCCCGCTGGGAGCAATAGTGCCACGGAATACTACTCCACAAGTGAATCATGGAGTAAGGAGGTCGCAGAGGGAGCGACGGATGCCGGTTCGCTTTCAAAGTGTTGCTCTACCTCGGGGACGAGGAATTACCGGGGGGGGCAATGTAGCGACCCTGCAGTGCTGAACTGGGAGAGACTCACAAGGGGATTGTTGGGGGGAAGACGTTGCCCTAGTTAGCCGGATAGGGCGGGGAGAAAAAGGGGGTGGGGTTTACAAGTGACCGGAAGAGGGTCAAGCTACGGCGGGAGAGCTAGTGAGGGATCCTGAGAGAGCTAAGAGACAATACCGCTACCTATCTTTGTTGTTTTGGGCAGTCTTCCAACCCCGTGGTTTAGTCTGTTTGTAGGGTAATAAAACCCGGATAAATTACAGCCATCGTGTCCTCCTCATTTAAGTAGTCAGCCACCCGTGCGGCGGAGCCGCGAACGCTACAATACTAATTAAAATAAAAACAATAATCGTGGCTTGGTACTGAGTGCATGCATGCAGAGCTGTCATTGGCTGAGATAAGTCCGGCCGTGCGTCACGACTCTTTGAAACATCTCTGTTCCCGGAAATGCATCCGCGAAGGAGCCTTGGAGGACCGTGGAGGACCGTGGAGGACCCATCAGTGTATCCTCGGTTATAACCCCTCCAGAGAGCCTCCTCGACGCTCGATCCTCGGTCCTCAAAGTGCATTTAGAGAAATTAGATGTTCTTCAGCATGGCGTGCTGAAATTCATTTCCGGGTCACTATCGGAGGACCGAGGAGTCGAGGAGTCGAGGAGGGGGATTTGATGAAATAAGAAAGGGCCATGGTTTGCAAAAAGCTGAGTTTACATTTTGCCGTTACAACGAGCAACGTAAATACTGTCAATTTGTAAACATTGTCATTCACCCACTGGTGTTAGCAGGATAAAGCCATGAAAATCATACGGTGAGTTTATATTGATTGACTTGTGTTTAGCGTGTTTTTATAGTGTGAGTATTTGTCGAGCGTAAGTCCGGTGTTACAGTATAAATTGAGTCATGACAACTGGCGACATTCTATTATTTTCGTCATAGGAATCCGGGGCGTGTACATTGAGGACCCATTGTTGACTTACCAGGAAAGAAACATCGTTTGTCGTTTACGTTTATCTTTTGCTATATCTGCCTTCCTAAGATCACTTTGCTGCACATTCAGTACTCGTATGTGAGGTTGTGGGTGAGAGGCCGATATCGTGACGCTTACAGGGAGGTATCGAACATTACAAAGTAGGTGACTGTGTGGATGCCTGTTCAAAACATTGCAAACTTCAATAAATCATTTAAATTATATATTTGTGTCCGACTTTCATTTGTTCATCGTTCTTAATGTGATGTATAGTAGCTTTGATAGCTGTCCATATCTTCAGACAGCCTAAAAGTAAAACACAAGTTGTTTATTCACAGCCCGAACGCTCATCGAGATGACTGGATCAGTCATGACAAGTTGGGATCAGCTCCGATTAAATTGTGATATCAATTCTGTAGCTAACCTCCAGGGAGCACGTTTATTTTATGAAATACCTGTATCCCTCTCATCACAACAAGACTCTACACTGTGCAGGAAAAACAATTACATACATGAAAATAACCTTGCTGCATGGGAATTAAACACACAAACTAACAGATAAATCATCAGAAGAAGGCAGAGAGGAAGTAAATAACAACAGGAACACGGAAGGCAGACAGAATTGCTTAGACACGGGTGTCACATGACATTTAAATGTTCTGGAAAGTTCCTTATACAGCTTTAGCCTTTTTTTATCTCATGAAGTCCCAAAGTGACACACACTGAACAGTCTGGGGTCATGGTCCTTGTCATTTGCTTTTGTCTTCCCATAACAACATGTCCAAGATGTCTATGTGTCAGGCTAAAACATGTGACAGAACTAGCTAGATTTGGAAAGGTTTTTTGTTGCTAAAGTTAATATTCAAGCCATTTAAGAATAAAAATGCTTACATGACATGTCATTTGTTAAACATTAAGCTGTCTTCGGCTCTTTTCTGCTGTAACAAATAAGTAAATGTCCCCTCTGTGGGACGAATAAAGGTATTCTGATTCTGATTACATTTAACCTGTTGTGGAAACATTTCTTGATGAAATTGATATGAAACAAATGCCATAAATATTGCTGTGACACATGGTGTCACATCGGGACTTTAACCCTAAACATTCACAGTAAACCCGGAGTGACATATATGCACAATTAGAAATATGATTATGGTCTGGTCAGTTAATTTAGCTGATTCAATTATATTTAGTTATCATATGCTTTATTCTTCAATTCATAGTATTTTCAAACAAATGCAAACCAAAACATCATCCTTGTTAATTAAGTTATAAATAAGAGTTACTTTACCATTAAAGCCCAGATATTTGACACTAGGGAGGTTACTTGTCAGAAATGTGTCTATTTAGTCTAAATGACGTTCCCCTTAATTTCCCCAAAAGCAGAAATGGGTCCGGGTTCTTATGGGTTAAACGTATAGGCTTAAAGGCATAATAGAACTACCGTATTATATGTATTCAACTTGTGCCCCGCTGGACTTACTTTTCTGTGGTTTACCGTTACTGTGACATATCAGTATAGCCACGGAAGATAGTTTGTGTGTTTAATTCCCATGCATCAAGGTTATTTTCATGTATGTAATTGTTTTTCCTGCACAGTGTAGAGTCTTGTTGTGATGAGAGGGATACAGGTATTTCATAAAATAAACGTGCTCCCTGGAGGTTAGCTACAGAATTGATATCACAATTTAATCGGAGCTGATCACAAGTTGTCATAGATGATCCAGTCATCTCGATGAGCGTTCGGGCTGTGAATAAACAACTAGTGTTTTACTTTTAGGCTGTCTGAAGGTATGGACAGCTATCAAAGCTACTATATCACATTAAGAACGATGAACAAATGAAAGTCGGACACAAATATATAATTTAAATGATTTATTGAAGTTTGCAATGTTTTGAACAGGCATCCACACAGTCACCTACTTTGTAATGTTCGATACCTCCCTGTAAGCGTCACGATATCGGCCTCTCACCCACAACCTCACATACGAGTACTGAATGTGCAGCAAAGTGATCTTAGGAAGGCAGATATAGCAAAAGATGAACGTAAACGACAAACGATGTTTCTTTCCTGGTAAGTCAACAATGGCTCCTCAATGTACACGCCCCGGATTCCTATGACGAAAATAATAGAATGTCGCCAGTTGTCATGACTCAACTTATACTGCAACACCGGAAAGCGACACTTGATACTGGAAAGTGGAGGATATTAATTATTGTGTTACATTTTAGCAGCGGTGCACATACAATGAATATGGGGGACATGCCGGACAGATCTTAAAGTAAGGGTTACGATCCACCCGCTGTGAAATTAACTTATCTTCCATATAGAGAGCCGCAGTGACGCGTCCTTAAACCCGGAAGTAAACTTCTTCCGGTTCCTTTGTCTAAAACGCAATGCAATTTCTCCATAGGATTTTGGAAAATAGCTCGAAATAAGGTCTGTGGTTGACACATATTTAAGAGATGGATCACGTTTTGTTCAGCCGGATAATATCCACATGTCAACCCTACTTTTATAATTTTTGAATAATAAATCTAGTCGGCAGAAGCAAAATGCTAACGTTATGCTATAAACGAACTACAAGCCAGTACAGCAGCAGGGTCGCACGACTTCAACGTCACGCCAACTTAAGATCGTTTCAACTGACTTGCACTGAAACTGCACTTTGAAAACTTTAAATATATTAACATTTTAAACTGTATACCCCGGTTATCTAGGCCCGTTTTGTTTAATGTATACCACGTTTATCTAGGCCCTTTTTGTTTTATGTATACATGTCGCAGTGTGGGAAACGATATTTCGATATTTCTGGATGTATAACACATGTAGAATTTTTGACAATAAAGCTGAATTTGACTTTCGCATGCTTGCATATTTTAACAAAGCTTTTCATTTTAGCCACACTGAATTTAACTAGAAGTCATGGCTGTGTCAATTACCAGTCTGATATCATTTTACAAAGATGACAAGAAGAGTGTAGATAGAGGAGAGAACCACGACAAGTCAGGACACGTTACATAGCAGCCTAGATGAAGGTGTGCTTACCGGTGTTGTCAGGGCTAGCATGAGGGACAAGGTTTATAGTGTCGGTGAGTAGTGATAGCAAGAGTACCGTTAACCTTTTAAGACCGAGTTAATTTATTCACATTAATTCCCATCAACAAATCAATTTTATGTGTCACATGAAATCTTTATTAGGCAAGGCAAGTTTATTTATATAGCACTTTTCAACACAAGGCAATTCAAAGTGCTTTACAAAAAATGAAAGACATTAAGAAAATGGCATTTAAAATCATTCATTAAAAAGAAAAGCTAATAAAATAAACATTAAAAGAAAAAATACATGGATAAAAGTTACAGTGCAGTCTAAGATATTAATAGTTCAATTAAGAGCAGCGACAAAAAGAAAAGTCTTCAGCCTGGATTTAAAAGTAGTAAGTTGCAGCGGACCTGCAGGTTTCTGGGAGTTTGTTCCAGATATTTGGAGCATAATAACTGTACGCTGCTTTACCATGTTTAGTTCTGACTCTGGGGACAGAAAGCTGACCAGTCCCTGAAGACCTGAGAGATCTGGATGGTTCATCATTTAGCAGGAGGTCAGAAATGCATTTTGGTCCTAAACCATTCAGTGCTTTATAAACAGCAGCAGTATTTTGAAATCTATTCTTTGACACACAGGAAGCCAGTGTAAAGACTTCAGAACAGGAGTGATGTGATCCACTTTCTTAGTGTTAGTGAGGACTCGAGCAGCGGTGTTCTGAATCAGCTGCAGCTTTCTAATAGATTTTTTAGTGAGAGCTGTGAAGACACCATTGCAGTAGTCCAGTCTACTGAAGATAAAAGCATGGACACGTTTTTCCAAATCCTGCTGTGACTTTAGTCTTTTAATCCTAGATATGTTCTTTAGGTGATAGTAAGCTGATTTAGTAACTGTTTTAATGTGACTGTTGAAACCAATAACTAATTTAACCCGCTGACAAGAGAGCCTACCTCCGAAGATCGTGACTGGCTGAGGGACAGACTCGGGGGCAGGTTCTCAGGAATTTCTTGGCTTCTCTCCCCCGAGCCAGAAGAGGAACACTACAGCTTGGAAACACTTACTGTTCCTGAAATGATCAAATCTGTTGGGCATCAGGGACCTGAGGCAATTGTGGCAAGCATGGCATTGTCTGAAGAACAACAGAGGGCAATTCAGGTGGCTACCACTGGTCAGCGAACCAACCCAAACTGGCATTTGTTCAGGAAAGGAAGGTTGACTGCCAGTAACTTTGGAGCTGTCCTGAGGTCAAAGCGTGTGACTGCTTCCTTTATTGCCAGGATGCTAAGGCAACAACAGGCCCTTGATGGTGTTTTGTCTGTACAGTGGGGGACTATGAATGAATGTGAGGGCGTCAGGGCATTCACCACTGCAACTCAGATGCAGGTCCATGAGTCAGATTTGTGGCTCTCCCAATCAAGAATGTTGGGGGCATCTCCAGATGGTCTGGTAGGGTCTTCCGCTGTGCTTGAGGTAAAGTGTCCCTACGGAGCCAGGGAAATGACAATTAGTGAAGCATTGCAAATCAAGGGCTTCTTTGTCAGTAAGGAAGGAGAAACATTCAGCCTGCGTGAGGAACATCCTTACTGGCACCAAGTGCAAGGTCAGCTTCACCTCACTGCAAGAAAGAAGAAGAAATAATAAAATTGTGAATTGTTTTTAATTTACATTTACTCGCCTTTGCAATGTTGTGGTTGTTAGAGTGTTAGGTTTTCTGTCAGCTCGTCTGTTGGGAAGATATAAAATATAGTTTCATGGAAGTCACACCGTCACATATACTGTAAGAGCATTAAGACATACAGTACATAGGCTAAAACAAAACATCTAAAGATATAACCTTGCACTTTGATAAGTCTCGTGAACATTTTCACTATTTTGACATTTTTATAGATGAAAATTGAACTAAAGAAATAAATGGTAGATTAATCCATATTGAAAATAGGTGTCAGCTGCTACACTAATTATAATAGTTATATTTCTTAATTAATTAAGATAAGATATTACTGTATTGATCCCAATTTGGGAAATGTTTGTGTTGCAGCAGCATAACAAGAAAAACAAAATATAAGTTATTATATATACAAAAGTATGTGAGGGATGGAATATTAAATTGAATATAAATGTAAAATGTACATGTGATTTTACGTCCAAGAGAAGCTATGGAGCAGAGAGTTCTCTGCCAGCCAGAGGTGATTTGTTATTAGTTCAATATGTCAAACTGATTTCCCTGACTACAATCTTTAGTTACATGGTGAAACGTTACGCTGCTTGTACTAATTAGACTTATCATATAAGCCACACAGGTTTTAATAGGATGTATTCATTATCTTTACTTGTGTTGCAGTCTTTTCAGCAGCGCCATCTCTATAACACCGCGGTGAATTTGGTTTTAGGTTGGATATTCGACGGACATTCGCTGAACCGCCAGCAGCGTCAGTTTCCCGGACCCGCCAGCAGCGTCAGTTTAACGGGGAGATCTTCTCCGCAAAACGAGGCTTTTATTTAGGGACCATCAACAAATGACTTTTACAATTACACAAGAAAAATGTTCTTTTTAATAAATCGACAGCTTCTCGATCATGATGCGAATATGAAGCAAATTCACTCCAGAGCATACAGTTATTGAACACACATTTTAATACTTTAAATACGTTTTATTAATAGTTTTGATGGAAAAATGTGCTTATTTCTTCAATAACTTCCAGGTCATGTGACCTAATCACTCAAAATCAATGTTGGGTCAAAGAACTACATTGGCTAAATAAGACACACCTCTTTTTATTGCATTTTAATACTTAAAATATGTTTATATTAATATTTTAATGCGAAAATGACCTTATTTCTCCAATACCTTCCAGGTCATGTGACCGATTCACTCAAAATCAATGTTGGGTCAAAGAACTACACCGGTTGAATAGGACACACCTCTTTTTATTCAATTTTAACCCTCTAAATATTTTATATTAATATTTTGATGTTAAAATGAGCTTATTTCTTCAATACCTTCCAGGTCATGTGACCTAATCACTCAAAATCAATGCTGGGCCAAAGAACTACACTGGTTGAATAGGACACACCTCTTTTTATTGCATTTTAATACTTAAATAATTTGTATATTAATATTTTGATGCAAGAATTAGCTTATTTCTTCAATACCTTCCAGGTCATGTGACCGATTCACTCAAAATCAATGTTGGGTCAAAGAACGACACTGGCTGAATAGGACACACCTCTTTTTATTCAATTTTAACCTTCTAAATATTTTATATTAATATTTTGATGGAAAAATTAGCTTATTTCTTCAATACCTTCCTGGTCAAGGGACCGATTCACTCAAAATCAATGTTGGGTCAAAGAACTACACTGGCTGAATAGGACACACCTCTTTTTATTGCATTTTAATACTTAAATAATTTGTATATTCATATTTTGATGCAAAAATGAGCTTATTTCTTCAATACCTTCCAGGTCATGGGACAGATTCACTCAAAATCAATGTTGGGTCAAAGAACTACACCGGCTGAATAGGACACACCTCTTTTTATTCCATTTTAACCCTCTAAATATTTTTATATTAATATTTTGATGGAAAAATGAGCTTATTTCTTCAATACCTTCCTGGTCATGTGACCGATCCACTCAAAATCAATGTTGTGTCAAAGAACTACACTGGCTGAATAGGACACACCTCTTTTTATTGCATTTTAATACTTAAATAATTTGTATATTAATACTTTGATGCAAAGATTTGCTTATTTCTTCAATACCTTCCAGGTCATGTGACCGATCCACTCAAAATCAATGTTGTGTCAAAGAACTACACTGGCTAAATAGGACACACCTCTTTTTATTGCATTTTAATACTTAAAATATTTTTATATTCATATTTTAATGCGAAATTGAGCTTATTTCTTCAATACCTTCCAGGTCATGTGACCTAATCACTCAAAATCAATGCTGGGCCAAAGAACTACACTGGCTGAATAGGACACACCTCTTTTTATTGCATTTTAATACTTAAAATATCTTTTATTAATATTTTAATGCGAAAATTAGCTTATTTCTTCAATACCTTCCAGGTCATGTGACCGATTCACTCAAAATCAATGTTGGGTCAAAGAACTACACCGGCTGAATAGGACACACCTCTTTTTATTCCATTTTAACCTTCTAAATATTTTTATATTAATATTTTTATGGAAAAATTAGCTTATTTCTTCAATACCTTCCTGGTCATGGGACCGATTCACTCAAAATCAATGTTGTGTCAAAGAACTACACTGGCTGAATAGGACACACCTCTTTTTATTGCATTTTAATACTTAAATAATTTGTATATTAATACTTTGATGCGAAAATTAGCTTATTTCTTCAATACCTTCCAGGTCATGTGACCGATTCACTCAAAATCAATGTTGGGTCAAAGAACTACACCGGCTGAATAGGACACACCTCTTTTTATTCCATTTTAACCCTCTAAATATTTTTATATTAATATTTTGATGGAAAAATGAGCTTATTTCTTCAATACCTTCCTGGTCATGGGACCGATTCACTCAAAATCAATGTTGTGTCAAAGAACTACACTGGCTGAATAGGACACACCTCTTTTTATTGCATTTTAATACTTAAATAATTTGTATATTAATACTTTGATGCAAAAATGAGCTTATTTCTTCAATACCTTCCAGGTCATGTGACCGATTCACTCAAAATCAATGTTGGGTCAAAGAACTACACTGGCTGAATAGGACACACCTCTTTTTATTCAATTTTAACCTTCTAAATATTTTATATTAATATTTTGATGGAAAAATTAGCTTATTTCTTCAATACCTTCCTGGTCATGGGACCGATTCACTCAAAATCAATGTTGGGTCAAAGAACTACACCGGCTGAATAGGACACACCTCTTTTTATTCCATTTTAACCCTCTAAAAATTTTATATTAATATTTTGATGGAAAAATGAGCTTATTTCTTCAATACCTTCCTGGTCATGTGACCGATCCACTCAAAATCAATGTTGGGTCAAAGAACTAAACCGGCTGAATAGGACACACCTCTTTTTATTCCATTTTAACCCTCTAAATATTTTTATATTAATATTTTGATGGAAAAATGAGCTTATTTCTTCAATACCTTCCTGGTCATGTGACCGATCCACTCAAAATCAATGTTGTGTCAAAGAACTACACTGGCTGAATAGGACACACCTCTTTTTATTGCATTTTAATACTTAAATAATTTGTATATTAATACTTTGATGCAAAAATGAGCTTATTTCTTCAATACCTTCCAGGTCATGTGACCGATTCACTCAAAATCAATGTTGGGTCAAAGAACTACACTGGCTGAATAGGACACACCTCTTTTTATTCCATTTTAACCTTCTAAATATTTTATATTAATATTTTGATGGAAAAATTAGCTTATTTCTTCAATACCTTCCTGGTCATGGGACCGATTCACTCAAAATCAATGTTGGGTCAAAGAACTACATTGGCTAAATAGGACACACCTCTTTTTATTGCATTTTAATACTTAAAATATTTTTTATTAATATTTTAATGCGAAAATGAGCTTATTTCTTCAATACCTTCCAGGTCATGTGACCGATTCACTCAAAATCAATGTTGGGTCAAAGAACTACACCGGCTGAATAGGACACACCTCTTTTTATTCAATTTTAACCCTCTAAAAATTTTATATTAATATTTTGATGGAAAAATTAGCTTATTTCTTCAATACCTTCCTGGTCATGTGACCGATCCACTCAAAATCAATGTTGGGTCAAAGAACTAAACCGGCTGAATAGGACACACCTCTTTTTATTCCATTTTAACCCTCTAAATATTTTTATATTAATATTTTGATGGAAAAATGAGCTTATTTCTTCAATACCTTCCTGGTCATGTGACCGATCCACTCAAAATCAATGTTGGGTCAAAGAACTACACTGGCTGAATAGGACACACCTCTTTTTATTGCATTTTAATACTTAAAATATTTTTATATTAATATTTTAATGCGAAATTGAGCTTATTTCTTCAATACCTTCCAGGTCATGTGACCGATTCACTCAAAATCAATGTTGGGTCAAAGAACTACACCGGCTGAATAGGACACACCTCTTTTTATTCAATTTTAACCCTCTAAAAATTTTATATTAATATTTTGATGGAAAAATTAGCTTATTTCTTCAATACCTTCCTGGTCATGTGACCGATCCACTCAAAATCAATGTTGGGTCAAAGAACTAAACCGGCTGAATAGGACACACCTCTTTTTATTCCATTTTAACCCTCTAAATATTTTTATATTAATATTTTGATGGAAAAATGAGCTTATTTCTTCAATACCTTCCTGGTCATGTGACCGATCCACTCAAAATCAATGTTGGGTCAAAGAACTACACTGGCTGAATAGGACACACCTCTTTTTATTGCATTTTAATACTTAAAATATTTTTATATTAATATTTTAATGCGAAATTGAGCTTATTTCTTCAATACCTTCCAGGTCATGTGACCTAATCACTCAAAATCAATGCTGGGCCAAAGAACTACACTGGCTGAATAGGACACACCTCTTTTTATTCAATTTTAATACTTAAATAATTTGTATATTAATACTTTGATGCAAAAATGAGCTTATTTCTTCAATCTTTTCCAGGTCATGTGACCGATTCACTCAAAATCAATGCTGGGCCAAAGAACTACACTGGCTGAATAGGACACACCTCTTTTTATTGCATTTTAATACTTAAAATATTTTTATATTAATATTTTAATGCGAAATTGAGCTTATTTCTTCAATACCTTCCAGGTCATGTGACCTAATCACTCAAAATCAATGCTGGGCCAAAGAACTACACTGGCTGAATAGGACACACCTCTTTTTATTCAATTTTAATACTTAAATAATTTGTATATTAATACTTTGATGCAAAAATGAGCTTATTTCTTCAATACCTTCCAGGTCATGTGACCGATTCACTCAAAATCAGTGCTGGGCCAAAGAACTACACTGGCTGAATAGGACACACCTCTTTTTATTGCATTTTAATAGTCTAAATATTTTTATATTAGTATTTTGATGGAAAAATTAGCTTATTTCTTCAATACCTTCCAGGTCATGTGACATAATCACTCAAAATCAATGTTGGGTCAAATAACTACACTGGCTGAATAGGACACACCTCTTTTTATTCCATTTTAACCCACTAAATACTTTTATATTAATAATTTTATGTGAAAATTAGCTTATTTCTTCAATAACTAATGACTCAAAATCACTTTATTAATTGAATACTAGTCTGTACACAATAGAAACAGCTCTTTATATCGGATAATATTACATCCTCTATTTAATATTCATATTTCTATTACAAATTCAGGGTTTTTTCTATAGCTTCCATGTCATGTGACCCAGTGATTAATGATCAGAAAGTAATACAAACAAGGCTACACAGGACACATGTTTGACTAATCGTCATCATTGAGCACATTTCAAGTATTACTTGCACAAAGGACATTTCCAATATCCTGTCTCTGCCAGACACTGGGCATGGTACCATCGTTCGCAGTCATCACACTGAACCTGTTGAAGTGAAAGAAATAATGTATTTATAATATATTTGTACCTTAGATTACCATTCAGTTGTCTTAATACTCAAGTGTTAGTGAGGAATCAGCTGACACAATCATCTACTCCTTAAAACCCACTCCCTGTGTTTTAACATGCTCTATTGTTTTGTTTTATTTTTTTTGTTTTATTGTTCTGTCTTTTACATTTTTTGATTTAAGTATTCCAGTAGTGAGTGTTGCATTTTTTAAATGTATTGTATTTAGTTGTTTAAAATTAAATGTGTTTTAGGTTGACTTTTAAAATCTGTCCAGGGACTACAGATGAAAAATAGCCTCTTGGCTAACTCTGGCATATTTACAGAAATGTTCATTAATGTGCACTGTCCCTGTTAAATAAATAAATAAATGTAGACATCACAATTACACATTTTCTTCACAACAGCTCACCCAGTCTGTGATGGGAGATCCAGATCCTGGAGGCCTTAAGGCAGCACACATAGCACAATAAGTGTGCTCATCAAAGACTGAAACAAGATAACAATACATGTATGTCAGCTTCTATATAAATACATATATATATATATATATATATATATATATATATACATATACATATATTCATATTTATTTACCTGATGCCTCAAGGATTTCGAGAGCCAGTTCTCTCCTCTCCTGTGTCATGTATTTCTTTGAACACTCGAAATTCACATTCGGGATCAGAGGGAAGGATTCCATGACTGCCTTTGCCATCTAAACAAACAACACTTATGTTATGGAGGGTTTTTCTTCTTTATTGTATAGTAATACAGATACAGACAAAAACATGAGACACATTATAGAAAACATCCACCCTTGACTAGAATGCCTCCCAAAACCTTTGATTATTGATATAGACCGGTCCTATTATTGGAATTTTGAGATATTCAGAAGCAAAGTTTTGTCAATTAAACTTTCTGTGTTCAAGTGAATACTAATTTAAGTTCAACAATGTTGTGTCATAATCCAATTGTTGTCAGTTGTGAAAAATACAATAAACAACAACATGATATCGGCATTATACTATATATTGTCCATTGGCCAACCTGCCTGCTAAATATTATGGGGATCAGCATCGGCCTTTAAAAAACCTTTATCGGTCAACCACTACTTTTGACAGCTTTTTTAAATCCGTCCTTTCATTAAACTGTCTTTCACATTAAAAACTCTGCTTGTTAACTGGATGAAAACAGAATCTCTTCAGCTCACCTTCACAACAACGACACCACAGCTACATCCATCCTTTTGAAGTGGGTGACCCATAACGCCTCCCTTCCACTTAACATCCACCCAGTCTGTTATGCTGTGGCGTGTCCTCCTCATCCTGAAGTACTCCCTGAGAAAGGATAATGTCAACACACTTTACATTTCTAATTATGTGGCTCCTAAAGATAATGTAACAGAAATTCATACTGTTTGTATTCACCATATGACCATTTATTTGTATAAGGGGCAGCCACAGGTCAGCTATAGATATCACTGTCTGAACACAGACTGTATCAGACTGTTGAAAATGCTTTCAATGCTGTCTGTGAGTATGAATGTAACTAAATGTGACACATTTTTTACGTTTAAATATAGTTTTTCCTTGAATTTTCAAATATCTATTGAATTTTGATTTACTGTATTCTTTTGGCAGCATGTTCGGAGTCATCAAGCTCTTCGATGCTTTGAGCTGGATCCACCAGGAATACGGTGCTGGTTTTGGCATGAATGTACTGTGAAAAAGTAAAAGCACTTTTCATCAAAAAATATTTTTGGTTTCACCATGTAAGTCTTGTGCTTTAACAGAAATAATACAATAACAAAAATAATTACAAACCAGCAACTTCCAGTGGTTGTTGTTGACAAGTACAAAGGACAGGACAGCTTCATAGTTGTCAAATTTTACCTATAATGCCATCAAATAAAGGATTAAAACAAACTTGAAGGCTAAGGTAAAAATAACAACAACATTAGTCTGACAATTATGTTCTTGTGCCATTCATTTGTCGTGCTTAAAACAAGTGTTGGTATAGAAATTCAAAAGTAAGTAGATTTATCAGGTGATTTAACTAATGACTATAGTTTCAGAGAGGATACAGTAAAATAATCTCAGTTAATTTCCTATTTAAGATCTCAGCCAATGCTTCACTCCATGTACCTAATGGGTGAGTGTGAGCCCACATATCAAATCCACACCTACTTCCCCCTAAAGTATCACCATGCACAAACACAACACACCACACACATAAACATACACAGACCACACACATTACCTTTGGTAAACTGTGAGATGTTAGCTGAGTTCTGTCCCCGAACAAAATGACACCTGCTGTGTAGTGATTTAGCAAGTACATTTTGTTCACAACGCCGAATTTGTCGGCAGCAACATGAAACACGCCTTCAATTACCTGGCAAAAAAAATCATAACAATTTGCCAATTAATGCATATTCCTCAGATACTTTTTGGGCAGAAATCGTTAAATGCTAGATAAAGAAAATGACACAGTGTAGAGTGAAACTTCAGACACTTGAAACATGTAGTAACATACCTCCCCTGTCAACCACTGGTGGGGTCGAAGTGAGCATAGCTCACAGTGGCGGATAAGTAAGATGCGTCCTTTCATCTGTGAGGGGAGCACTGCCACGACCACCTCGGTGTCCTTTTTTTTCCACAGCCAGGTCAACTAAGTCAAGATTGAGGGGAAATAGATGCATTCTGTTTAATATGGACACTTGAGGAATCTTTTAACCCTCCGGTATCACTCTGGACATTTTTGTCCCGAATGACTAATTAGGGTAGCGCATTTGAATGATACCAGAGGGTTAACAATCTTGAATGTTTGGGTGGAGGCCTTGTTTTTGTATGCACCATCAAAGCTACATACACAAAATATAATTAAACTGTCCATGTGTATGCATTTAACCTCAGTCCCTTTTAGAGTTTTCACTAAATGACATTAAACAGGCTGCTCAGGAACAGAAACTGTAATTGCAGTTTAAAGTCTGATTTAGAAATCTAGTTTCTGTTATAAGTTTGTATGCTGTATTTATATTTTTCATCTTCATATTCTCCCCCTACAACATGCACCTAATCATATTGGGTTATAATACTTCATGTCCTTTGTCCTTCACCTCACTCACCAATTTAGTCCATGCTTTACTTTCTGACAATATTTACTTATTCCATTGTTACAATGAAAATGCTGGAAAACAATTTACACACTCTGAACATAGTAAGTCTTAGAGAAACTCACATTTCCCTGTGCATATTTTTCCTGTTGGTCCACTTTTCTTTTCTTCACCTTTGTGGCAGGTGGGCTCTTGGGGTTGGGTAGTGTTTTTGGTGGATTGAAGTACTTGGACTTGGGCTTGGTGTGACCAGCAGAACTTTCCCGCTTGTTCCACTGTTCCTCGTGGTCATCATCTGGCCTGCTAGGATGTCCAAAGTTTTTGTCCAGAATATGCATTGGCAGATTGTGTTGCTGAATGTGCTCTATATATCTTCCTTGTATTGAGGCATACATTTTGGAGACAAACTCAGCTGGTCTCAGGTACTTTTTTTTTAAAAGGATGGAGTGTTTGACCAACCCAAACCAGAGCTCAACATGGCAGTTGGTATCCCTGGTTTTATGACTTCCATCTTTTTTAGAGGTACCTTTTCTATGTCGCGACAGATCCCCAAGCAACAAACCACTCCACAATGGGAAGATCCCCATGTAGTTTTTTAACAGTGCATCAATGGCACCAGGACAGAGGTAGTGGTTTTTTACATGAACAGCATCGTCAGAGAGAATGTCACACTCTGCTTGGTCCCGTCTGACTTGAAAAGCTTGTGTAAAAGGGGACTTTCCAATAATGTTATGAGCATTTTTTTCCATTTTGCTTTCCTCCTCTCCCATTACATGTCCACTTTCCTCCAGTTTCACGTCCCGAGTTTGCAAAATGCACTTGTCGAGGTACATTTTGCTCTGTTTCACCAAATTAGTGTACTCCTCTGCATCAAAAAGCACACACATATGATAAAAAACATCAAAGGCTTCCTGCATACTTGTGCAGTTCAGGATGTACGCGAAACAGAATGTTGCATATTCCTGTGTGCCTCTGTCTACAGTTTTTTTTCCAAATGCTTGTGACACAGCCTTCATGATATGAGCAGAGCACAGATGCAGCACAGTGAAGTTAGGAATCAGTTCAGTTTGTCCAGACACTATCTCAAATGCTCTGTCAAGGTACACTGACATATTTTCCCTGTTAAAAGACAGAAGCACACTGTTTATCAGAGCCCAACTATAATCTGTCTCAACCTGTGCTATCTTTCTTTTTGTTGTGTAAGACAACTTTCTCTTAAATTCCATGAGCCAATGGGAAATAGATGGAATGGAATGGCTATTGGTGATCAGTTCTGTGACAGGCAAGGGAGGCTTATCCTTACCCATTCCGGGCAAAACCAAAGCATAATACAAGACCCGCTTATTTTGATCAGGAATTTTCTGTATCACGCTGCCTGTGGCATCAAGGTAGAGGGCCGTAGGTGTTGGCTTTTTCAAGTGCTCAGTCAATATCTTTATTCCAGCATCTGTGTATAAATGCACAGCAAACGGATCAATTTGTAGGTGCTGAAGATAGCCTTTTGATGATGCATGACTGCTGCTCTCTTTGATTATTTTTTGAGTCAACATGAGTTCAAGCATCATGTCATCGTGGAGCCTTGCACTTTTCTTCACTTCAGAGGATATTTTCTTTAATACGTCTTTGGTGAGGCTTCTGCTTATGTTACCAGCCATTATTTCCTCTACTGGTGTCTGTCTCAACATAGTGTAATAATAATTGCTGACACCACTGGTTAAGGCTTTGGAAATTGTTCCTCTTCTCGTGTATTTTGCTGGTCTAAATCGCCTTTGATTTTTATGGTGTATAACTTCACCAATGCGCATGACTTTAAAAAATATTTTTTTATCCGTTGATTTTGGCCTGTTCTTTTTTGAGAAACTGTAGACAGCGTTGCATCCATTAAATGTGCATTTTGCAGAGGCACAGAAAAATGGCGAATTCTTTTTACGGCTATCATTTGTCTTAACATGCTGGTATTTGAAAGCAAGTGTGCAGCATGGATTATTTTTCAAAAATTCCTGATAAAATGTATCAGTCCAGGGGGGACGGAGTTTTTTTTTGCAATGTTTAGGTTTAATTTTGTTCCATTGTTTTCTTGTCATGGCAATTTTGAACTTTTTTGGCCCTGCTTTGCACTTTCTGTTCATTTTTGTTGTCATTTTGGCGGCTGTCTCTGTACTTTGTTGGTCTGACTCTTCTGTGTCTATCTCAGACTGTGGCTGTGCGTTACTTATTTCCCTGTCATCCTGACTTGTGTCCTCGTCTTTCTCACCTGTAGGTGCGCTGTAAGACTGTTTTTCTTCATCGTTCTTATCTTCATCTTTCCCCACAGGCTCTGTCCCTGTTTTTCGTTTGTTTCTTTTTCTTTTTTTATCCTTTTCTGGCCCTTTCTTGTCCTTGCCTCTTTGTCCCTTTCTGTTCATTGTTGTTGTCGTTTTGGTGTCTGTCTCTGTACTTTGTTGGTCTGACTCTTCTGTGTCTATCTCAGACTGTGGCTGTGCGTTACTTATTTCCTTTTCATCCTGACTTGTGTCCTCGTCTTCCTCACCCGTAGGTGCGCTGTAAGACTGTTTCTTGATACTGTGCTGTCCATCTCTCCCTCTTTCCCTGACATATTTTCCTAAATACAAACATTACAAAAGTAAAAAATCTCATTTAACTACTGTATCTCTTATTGCATGACTACAATGCAACTTTAAGCAATCTGCCATCCTTGGGTCAATTACAGTAAATTATGTTAACATCCTACTGTGATGGCTGTAGTATTTAATTAAATAAGAACATTAACCCTTATGCCTCCCTAATGAAATGTATTATCCAGGCTACTGTTTAATTTTGCGAGCATTCTGATTGTGTTAAGAATATGACACGGCATTTGGTAAAGATGTTAGTGTTTTGGAAACATGTTCTTAATAATGTGTAATCAAAATAGTGACTTTCAAATCCCTAGCGAAAAAAATAAAAGTGAATGAACATTTGATAATTATGATCAGCACTGAATTGGGTTAAAAAATGTAAGTAATTGAAAGTGGAACAACATTATTAACATAGCCTATAATATCTTTATTACAGTATTTTTAGATGCAGACATTTTTGTCGTTAGTGTTTTCAGAGTAATGTTTTTAAAAAGGGATTCACAAGGGTTAAGCTTCAACTTAAAAGCCTCTGGGGCAGAGTCCTGCATGGGTCCAGTTTTGCAAATCTGCAACCACCCGAACCCTCTCAGCTCAGTAGCAACTGCGAACCGACCCGTTACACGCAATTATCTTCAAGTCAAATCTGGACCCGACCTGATGATATAAGACCCACGACCCGACCCGTTGTGAATTTTTGGGGGGGCTAGTGGAGTACTTCGTGACCACAGAGCGTGAACGTTGTGATCAGCTGTTTTAGCGCAGTTCTCCAGTGAGTCTCCCTCCGCAGCCGGTTGGCGTAGTTTTTGGCACAATTCCGTTGTACAGACCGACGTTAACATTAGCCCCGTCTGTGCACACGGAGACCGACTCTGTCGTCCGGTGATCGAACCGCCTTCTGGAAAAGCTTCACAAGTACCACGGTACGCAAATGCGCTTTGTGACACAAGTGACGGTACGCAATTCAGATTGTTTCCGCGCATGCGTACCTGCGTACCAGTTATGTGCACCCCTGGAAATGGGCCTACGTGTATGTTTTGCCCGTTACCAGACCCGGCGTCATGGGCGAGCCCCATGGGGCCGGGCCCGCCCATCGAGGATTTGGGCCCGCCCATCCAGGATTTGGGCCCGCAGTTTTAATCAGGGCTGAATACAACATTGTAATTGTTTTATTATTATGTTTATGGTTGTTATTTGTAGGGCTCTGTCCTAATATTTATTTTTGTTTTAAACTATGTTGAAAGATTAGTTTAATATCATTTTTTTTATTTTGCTATGAAATTCTGAATGAAATTCTGAATGAAAGGCTGCGCGCGAGACTGGTTTTTCGCTGGGTTGAGTCATGTGGGTGTTTGAGTGAGATGCGGCACAGCAGCCTGACAGTATACTCTTGCTAGGTTAGTTTGTCTATTATCATTTATATTTATCTGCAACAATGGATATCAGGAAGTGGTTCATGAAAGGAATATGGCAACTCAGAGAAATTGACTCTCAAGCCGGCTCTCTCACAAACTCCGGTTCTGTGCGCAAACAGACCGCTGCACACGCTATCTGCCCCTCGCTCAATCTCTCTCTCTCTCTCTCCCCCTTCTCTTTATCGCTCAACCTCACTCCACACTGTGTACGCTCCTCAAGTTTGCCTGCGTGCTTGCTTAAGTCCCCACCCCCGTTGACAATTCAGATTTCCCGGGAAATGTAAGTTTCGGGGTGGGCCCGCCCTGGCAAATCAAATGCCCGCCCAGAGACGTATGTCTGCCGCCGGGTCTGCCCGTTACACAACTATTTTGCGGGTTATCCGCCGGGTATCCGAGGCGGGACTCTGCTCTGGGGCTCATCAAAATTATTTTTTAACAGTACCTGCTTGAAGCACCTCAGTCCGGACTCCACGTCGGTCTTCACCCCAGATGACCCTCAACCACTTAAGATGCTCTTTCTTATTACCTTTAAACACTGTAAGTGTAACTGAGGACCACTGCTCAGTTGTAACATTAACTTCACTAAAACCATGAGAAATTAAAGACCTGGTGATGAAATCTCTACCTCCTGCTTGTTGCCACAGGTCTAAAGCTTTCTTTGTCTTGCCTTTTTTGAAGCGCACCATTTTTAGATCAAACAATGTGATCTGGTTTCCAAAATATCTTCTTCGTGTTCTTCTTCTTCTTCTTCTTCTTCTTCTCTCGATGTTTGGCGTATTGCAAACAACTTTAAAGGTGCATACCGCCACCTGTACATGAGTGTGAATCATCATATCATGTCTTAACCATGGTCTTAACTCATGGACGTATCTATGATCTAATCAAAAAATCTATATAAATAAATCAACAAAAATGATATGATACATTATTTGTTCAACCTCACACTCAATGGCGTTGGCTAATTTTCTGTGAAGAACTTATATCAAAACACATTTAAAATGACCACCCACTGTACTACACATTTATATTACAAACAGGAGGTTCGGGGCTAACACGAATGTGGAAATTGTGTGTGTGTGTGTGTGTGTGTGTGTGTGTGTGTGTGTGTGTGTGTGTGTGTGTGTGTGTGTGTGTGTGTGTGTGTGTGTGTGTGTGTGTGTCTTATCACAACTGATCAAGATGGCCAAATTATGCTCTGCTCAGAGGGCCTTGCAAATGATTTTGGAAGAGAGAGAACCATTTGACGATGATGTAGAGGAAGAGGAAGGTGTATCAGAATGTGTCCGACAGTGACTTTGAAGAACAGGATTAGATTGAGCATCAGCTAGTTACAAAAAAAAGACGAGCAACAGGACCAGCCGGTCAGCGGGCAAAACAACAAGTAGCACTTTAATTCATGAATCAAGGTTCAAGGTTTTTATTTGTCATACGAACATAGCTACAGTGTGGTTATGACGATGAACATCTTAGGTCACAGGATCCTCCATTGAAGCAATAAGCTAATTTTTCCATCAAAATATTAATATAAAAATATTTAAAGTATTACAATGCAATAAAAAGAGGTGTGCCCGATGCAGCCAGTGTAGTTCTTTGACCCAATATTGATTTTGAGTGATTAGGTCACATGACCTGGAAGGTATTGAAGAAATAAGCTAATTTTCCATCAAAATACTAATATAAAAATATTTAGACTATTAAAATGCAATAAAAAGAGGTGTGTCCTATGCAGCCAGTGTAGTTCTTTGACCCAGCACTGATTTTGAGTGAATCGGTCACATGACCTGGAAGGTATTGAAGAAATAAGCTCATTTTTCCATCAAAATATTAATATAAAATATTTAGAGTGTTAAAATGCAATAAAAAGAGGTGTGTCCTATGCAGCCAGTGTAGTTCTTTGACCCAACATTGATTTTGAGTGATTAGGTCACATGACCTGGAAGGTATTGAAGAAATAAGGTAATTTTTCCATTAAAATATTAATATAAAATATTTAGAGTGTTAAAATGCAATAAAAAGAGGTGTGTCCTATGCAGCCAGTGTAGTTCTTTGACCCAACATTGATTTTCAGTGATTAGGTCACATGACCTGGAAGGTATTGAAGAAATAAGCTCATTTTCCCATCAAAATACTAATATAAAAATATTTAGACTATTAAAATGCAATAAAAAGAGGTGTGTCCTATGCAGCCAGTGTAGTTCTTTGACCCAGCACTGATTTTGAGTGAATCGGTCACATGACCTGGAAGTTATTGAAGAAATAAGCTAATTTTTGCATCAAAGTATTAATATACAAATTATTTAAGTATTAAAATGCAATGAAAAGAGGTGTGTCCTATGCAGCCAGTGTAGTTCTTTGGCCCAGCATTGATTTTGAGTGATTAGGTCACATGACCTGGAAGGTATTGAAGAAATAAGGTAATTTTTCCATTAAAATATTAATATAAAATATTTAGTGTTAAAATGCAATAAAAAGAGGTGTGTCCTATTCAGCCAGTGTAGTTCTTTGACCCAACATTGATTTTGAGTGATTAGGTCACATGACCTGGAAGGTATTGAAGAAATAAGGTAATTTTTCCATTAAAATATTAATATAAAATATTTAGAGTGTTAAAATGCAATAAAAAGAGGTGTGTCCTATGCAGCCAGTGTAGTTCTTTGACCCAACATTGATTTTCAGTGATTAGGTCACATGACCTGGAAGGTATTGAAGAAATAAGCTCATTTTCCCATCAAAATACTAATATAAAAATATTTAGACTATTAAAATGCAATAAAAAGAGGTGTGTCCTATGCAGCCAGTGTAGTTCTTTGACCCAGCACTGATTTTCAGTGAATCGGTCACATGACCTGGAAGTTATTGAAGAAATAAGCTAATTTTTGCATCAAAGTATTAATATACAAATTATTTAAGTATTAAAATGCAATAAAAAGAGGTGTGTCCTATTTAGCCAGTGTAGTTCTTTGACACAACATTGATTTTGAGTGGATCGGTCACATGACCAGGAAGGTATTGAAGAAATAAGCTAATTTTTCCATCAAAATATTAATATAAAATATTTAGAGTGTTAAAATGCAATAAAAAGAGGTGTGTCCTATGCAGCCAGTGTAGTTCTTTGACCCAACATTGATTTTGAGTGATTAGGTCACATGACCTGGAAGGTATTGAAGAAATAAGCTAATTTTTCCATCAAAATACTAATATAAAAATATTTAGAGTGTTAAAATGCAATAAAAAGAGGTGTGTCCTATGCAGCCAGTGTAGTTCTTTGACCCAACATTGATTTTCAGTGATTAGGTCACATGACCTGGAAGGTATTGAAGAAATAAGCTAATTTTCCCATCAAAATACTAATATAAAAATATTTAGACTATTAAAATGCAATAAAAAGAGGTGTGTCCTATGCAGCCAGTGTAGTTCTTTGACCCAGCACTGATTTTGAGTGAATCGGTCACATGACCTGGAAGGTATTGAAGAAATAAGCTAATTTTTCCATCAAAATATTAATATAAAATATTTAGAGTGTTAAAATGCAATAAAAAGAGGTGTGTCCTATGCAGCCAGTGTAGTTCTTTGACCCAACATTGATTTTGAGTGATTAGGTCACATGACCTGGAAGGTATTGAAGAAATAAGCTAATTTTTCCATCAAAATACTAATATAAAAATATTTAGAGTGTTAAAATGCAATAAAAAGAGGTGTGTCCTATGCAGCCAGTGTAGTTCTTTGACCCAACATTGATTTTCAGTGATTAGGTCACATGACCTGGAAGGTATTGAAGAAATAAGCTAATTTTCCCATCAAAATACTAATATAAAAATATTTAGACTATTAAAATGCAATAAAAAGAGGTGTGTCCTATGCAGCCAGTGTAGTTCTTTGACCCAGCACTGATTTTGAGTGAATCGGTCACATGACCTGGAAGGTATTGAAGAAATAAGGTAATTTTTCCATTAAAATATTAATATAAAATATTTAGTGTTAAAATGCAACAAAAAGAGGTGTGTCCTATGCAGCCAGTGTAGTTCTTTGACCCAACATTAATTTTCAGTGATTAGGTCACATGACCTGGAAGGTATTGAAGAAATAAGCTCATTTTTCCATCAAAATACTAATATAAAAATATTTAGACTATTAAAATGCAATAAAAAGAGGTGTGTCCTATGCAGCCAGTGTAGTTCTTTGACCCAGCACTGATTTTGAGTGCATCGGTCACATGACCTGGAAGGTATTGAAGAAATAAGCTCATTTTTCCATCAAAATATTAATAAAAAATATTTAGAGTGTTAAAATGCAATAAAAAGAGGTGTGTCCTATGCGGCCAGTGTAGTTCTTTGACCCAGCATTGATTTTGAGTGATTAGTTCACATGACCTGGAAGGTATTGAAGAAATAAGCTAATTTTTCCATAAAAATATTAATATAAAAATATTTAGACTATTAAAATGCAATAAAAAGAGGTGTGTCCTATGCAGCCAGTGTAGTTCTTTGCCCCAGCACTGATTTTGAGTGAATCGGTCACATGACCTGGAAGTTATTGAAGAAATAAGCAAATGTTTCCATCAAAAATATTAATAAAACCTATTTAAAGTATTAAAATGCAATAAAAAGAGGTTTGTTCAATAAATGTATGCACTAGGGTGAATTTGCTTCACATTCACACGATCGAGAAGCTGTCGATTTATTAAAAAGAACATTTTTCTTGTGTAATTGTAAATGTCATTTGTTGATGGTCCCTAAGTGAAAGCCTCGTTTCGCGGAGAAGATCTCCCCGTTAAACTGACGCTGCCGGCGTGTCCGGGAAACTGACGCTGCTGGCGGGTCCGCGAATGTCCGTCGAATATCCAACCTAAAACTAAATTCACCGCGGTCTCTATAACAGCGATACAGTCACTACCCATTATTTACATTTCACCGCGACATGGACAAAAATGTAACTTCAGCTTACCTCATGGCACGAATCCAGACTCTCCTTTGGAAAACATTGGCCGGGAAACGATAGAACAAGCACGTTTCATGCGAAGACCTGTGGCTGCAACCCGGAGCAAAGCAACAAACCATTGCGTAGCTAACTAGTAGCGCTAGCTTTAGCTAACGTTAGCCAACGAAACGAACTGCCGAGTAAAATTGGAAAACACTGGTAATTAATTATTCTATAATTTGTAAAACTACGGTGTTAAAAACGACAATTTCAAAAATACAGATTCTAATGGTCAGATATAGATATACAGATACTAAAGATAGGCAGGTACTTGCTTTTAAGCAGAACACAGGGGAAAACAAACTTAGCGGGAGTGTTTACGTGTTCGGCGTAATGACGTACAACGGCCTCGACAATTTCTGTAGTCCTATTCAGCCATTCGGTAACAACCATCGTTTTTCAGACACGTAAACTCTTCAAAAATCCCCAGTGGGGTCACTGCTGATGTATTTAATGTCGTAGAACAAAACGTCAATTACCTCTTAAATTTGTGTCAACCACAGACCTTATTTGGAGCTATTTTCCAAAACCCTATGGAAAAAATGCATTGCTTTTTGAGGAAGGAACCGGAAGTGCTAAAAATGCTAACTTACTTCCGGGTTTTACGACGCGTCACTGCGGCTCTCTATTTGCCATACACTTGTGTTTACGGAAGTTGAGATGTTTCTCGGTTGTGATTGGTTGTTCCTCGTCACATGACGAGCGGTGCGCGCTGCTGCAGTGCACGTCTCCAATGAAACTAATGGAAATGAGCTCACAACGCTGATGTGTATGGCTCAGTACAAAGTTGTACTCATTGCATTAGGCTTAGGGTGACCACCCGTCCCGCGTAGCGCGTGCACGCACAGCGTTTGAACCCCAATTCATGCGTCCCGCAAATTGAGACCATGTCACGCATAATCAATGCTTGCTCAAAAAAGAATTGCTCGCTCTAGCTTCTTGAGCTCTTGGCAGCCAAACTAGCATTACTTGAGACTACTTCAGCACGCTACAGTTGCCACACCCACCCCCCAGTATAACTGCTGACTAGGTTGTCAAATTTTGCGTCGTCGTCATGACAGCAAACGGCCGCACGCGCGGCGACAGACGCTGTGCAAAAGACTTCCGGCGGAAATGAAGTGCATTTGTGTAGGGTTATGCCGCGCTACCCGTGGTTTTGTCGCGTGAACTTGTCTATAGAAAATGGCGTCTGAAGCACCAGTAAGTAAAAAGAGAAGGTGTGGTGGGTACAGGAAAGAGTGGGAGAGGGAATATGTGTGGCTGAAGGCTGTTGAGGGGGATAGTGAGAGGGTTTTCTGTGACATTTGCAAAACGTCCTTCTCAATCGGACATGGAGGCGAATACGATGTCAAACGACACAGACTGACTGACACACACAAGAAAAATGTCCAACAAAAAGAGACATCGAAATCTATGGATGCTTTCCTCCGACCCAAAAACGACTGTCTAGCTGACAAAGTCACTGCTGCAGAGGTGACGAGTGTGTATCACACTGTCCAACACGCTACATCATATCGAGCAGGAGATTGTGGCATAAAGCTAGCCCCAACGATTTATCCGGACTCGGACATTGCCAAGAGGATGGCCTGTGGTCGGACGAAGGCAGAAGCTATTGTCACTGATGTGCTTGCCCCTGCCTCTGTCGAAGATTGTTTCAAAGTCCTCAAAAGACCACTACATGAGCAACGAGAGGCAACAACTAAAGGTACATTTAAAGTTATGTTCATGGATGTAATATTGTGTTAGCTATTTATCTGACGTTAGCTAACTGATGTCTAATCATATTAATATTCTTCTACTATGTTAAAAGTCAACGTTTCCTTCACTTCAATGAAATTAAATAGCATCAGTAGCCAACGCAAACATAAAGGCTAAAGGCTCTTCCGTGCCTTTGTGAAACCAGGCTCTGTGTACCTTATATGATTTCACAAAAAAAAGCAACTATGATTTTTGAAAAGATGTAGGCCTAAATAATTGTATAGATTATATTTATATAAAATCAATAATGATCAAAACAGTAAAGTAGTGTCTTGTATTTTTGTAATAATCTGTTTTTAGAGAATCTCTCTCAAGTTCACCCCATCTGTGTGTGTCTCCACAGCCCACACGCCATTCTTCTCAGTGGCTTCAGATGCCTCCAATCATGGGACCACCAAGCTCTTCCTACTGTCAGTGCGTTACTGGACGCCAGACTTGGGAGTACAGACGAAGGTCATTGATTTCTATGATGACAGTGATGAAACATCTTACGCTATCCACAACCAGATAGTCACCAAGCTGGAGGAAAACGGACTGGGACTAGACATGATATCTGCGTATAGTGCTGACAATGCTAGTGTGAATTATGGGAGATACAACTCTGTCTTCCAGAAACTGAAAGAGAACAACAGTTCTATTTTGAAGGCAAACTGTGTGGCCCACATCGTTCACAACAGTGCAAAACACGCAGGAGATCGGCTAAATATCGACATAGAAAATGTTGTCAACAAGACCTTTAGCCACTTCTCCTCATCTGCCAAACGCGTTGAGGAACTTAAGTCAGTTCACACCTTTGTGGAGATAGAGTACCAGTCCCTGCTTAGACATGTGCCCACAAGATGGCTGAGCCTGTGGCCTGCAGTGAAGAGGCTTCATGACTGCTGGGCTCCTATCAAGGCCTATTTTCTCTCATTGGGAGAGGAACAGTGCCCAAAGTCACTATGGCGGCTGTTCAGGGATGACCAGGATGGTGAGGGCAACCCCCTTGAATTACAGGTAATTATTTTGAATTGCATTCAACAGGGATAAGAGAAATTATGATAATGCAAAGAGTGATCATTGACTCATCTTACTTCTTTTAGGTTTACCTGTCCTTCCTCAGCAATGCGCTGAAGATTTTCCACGACACTGTGCTGGAGCGAGAAGATGGGACTGTCTGTGAGCTCTACGATATGATGTTCACCCTAAAAACCAAGCTACAGCAACGACAGAGTGATGGTTTCTTTGGGGCCCAGACGGGTGTACTCTTCCAGGAGTTTCCAGACAGGCAGGCAGCTGTGCTCAGAGAGGATATGTGCAACTTCTACCAGTCCTCTCTCACTTACCTGGAGCAGCGCTATGACTTCTCAGACTCCAACTACCAGAAGAAAGTGGCTAGCCTGGCACTACAGAAGAGCCCATTCAACTTCACCCATCTCTGTGAAGCTGTAGAAGTCCTGCAGCTAAGCAAGCAATTGGACATGGATGCACTATATGATGAGTATTGTGTTGTTCTGCCACACCAACAGGCCATTGTGCAGTCAGAAGCTTCAGTCGTTGAGAAGTGGGCCACCTTACTCAAGCACACACACACACCAAACATGACAGCATTAGCTTCTTTCCTCTTGAGTGTACCAATCACCAATGCTTCAGTGGAGAGGGTCTTTTCACTGATGACAGGATGCTGGACAGACACAAGGAACAGATGTTCGGTAAACCTCATCAAGTCAGAAATCCAGGTGAAGAGCAACTTCACATTCAGTTGCAAGGACTTCTACTCTTATGTAGTGAAAGAGAAGGCTCTCCTCAATGCTGTACGCTCCAACAAGAAATACAAGTTCAAGAAGAAACCTGAAGAAAACTAGTTAATATCCCATTTCTCTAAGATGTAGTTTGATTGATTTTGAACATTGGTGGACTGTTTACAGGGTTGCAAATTTACCATTTTTAGGTTACAGTTGCCTTTTAGGTGAAAATGTCATTGTTCTGCATAGGATTTTATGTTGGCAACTTTTTGCATTGTTGTCACCTTGTGATGTTGATGGGTTCGCACTCCTGTGTCTATACTGAAAAAACATTTGGAACCTTCTCATGAATGTTGCTTGAAGTGAATAAATTGCTTAAGTTAAATAGCATTTGCCAATTCATTGTTCAAAATGTTATGAATCTTTATTTAGAAAGAAATACACATTGGTGGCCTATTGATGGACATACATCAGATATTACACATGTCTAGTGGAATAGGGCACTATTAATGTACTATGTAAGATGGTATGTGCTAGAAATAGGTAAACCACTTCCGCCGGGCAGTGTCCCACATTGTCCCTCAGAAACATACCCCTTGTCCCCCCTTGGGCTTCTTAGCAGGTGGTCACCCTAATTAGGCTACTGTAGCTTTTTACACTGGAGGCGCCCATCTCGGCCAAAGTCGGTTCATATTAGCCTAAAGGTACATAATTAAATGCTAAATGTCGCCTTTAAGGAACAGAATATTTTTGATTTATTTGTGTGTGAATAATGAAATAATTTCAAATATGTTTTTCTGTGATAGGTAATTGGTGTGGAGAAGAGTTCTGTAGTAAATGGTGAGTATTCAAATGTTCAGTGTGACTTCCTTGACTAACTTAAACTTGATCTTTAACAAATTGAAAACTGGTATTAGTCTTACAATTTCTGAATATTTATTCATTACATTTACATACTACAAACATTGCAGGGATATACACATTTTCTGATTTATTAGGCAAAAGTGATTCAGAAAGTGAGAGACAAAAGCCAAACATTCTGCGATAAAGCCTCCTTTACAAAAGTGATAATGTTTTGTTTGTTGAAATGACTATAAGGGTGTTTCTTATATGTAGTCTTACATGACAGTAATACTTATTTTAAGTCGCTTTGGAAAAAAACGTAAACTAAATTAAATGTAATGAAGTCTAACCTGGTTGTTCGTACTTGATATAAAAAGTTATTCTCACTATGGAACCAAAACAGGAGTAATGTAGTCCCTTTTCCGTGCTCTGGTCAATACATTTTGAATCAGCTGAAGCAACTTAACTGACTTTTTGGTACACCCTGATGATAAAGAGTTACAATAAGCTAGCCTTGAAGTAACAAATGCATGGACTAGTTTCTCTGCATCGTTTTCAGGCAAGATATGCCTGGTATGTGATTTTGTAAATACATTTAGCACACAACTACAATCATAACATCATTAGAAAATGAAATGATTTCATGATTTTTATGATTGTGATATTTTGTTTTCTTTGATAAATGCACAGTTTAAGCGTATAACAACCCTGCCCCTCCAATCAAGATTTCTGTCTCAGCTGGATGTGCTATCTGACAAACTTCTGAATATTTTTGAGATGAGAGGAGGACATATAGGCCAGCGTCTGAACTATATTATGTCAGACATGACTCAAGTAAGAATTCATTTTAAGGAAATTATACATCGAGTCAATAGTGTACACATTTCATTGAGCAAAACAGCAAAATCTTTATTTTCTTATTCCCCTTCACTTAGGTTGATGATGTCGATTTAGGGCGGGAATGTCTTCTCAAGGGGCTGTGTGTGCACCTCAATGAGGACCCACAAGATCTGCTGAAAGAGTTTGTGGTCAGTAGAAGTAATATTTGATCTTTTGATTTTTTTTGTTGGGCTTTAAAATATGTATTTATTGAAACACCACATAGTATATAGCCAAAAGTATGTGAACATCCCTGTTTTTTGTTTAATAGCCAGACTACACTGAAAAGCTAGAGGGCTTTTAATTTAAAACGGATACAGGAAATGAAAAAAATTTTATCAGGTCAGACAGGAGTATGTCAGATAACAAAGAGGCTTAAAAGTACTGAAATCTGACCAAATGTACTTGTTAAACACATGGATTTAGTAATGGGTATATATATATATATATGTATTGATTTGTTAGACCTCACTCTGTTCCCTTTGTGACTGTGCACTCTCCAGGCAGAAGATGAAGACGTCATTCTGCGGTCCATTGAGGGGATTACAGTGGGACTTTATGTTGTCAATCACAATTCCACCATGAGACCAGAGGACAGATGAGACCAGAGGACAGATGAGACCAATGAGACCAGAGGACAAATGACACCAGAGGACAGATTGTCCTGGAAGGCCAACAGGTACTAACTGATGTGGACAACATTGCATTAGCTGCTACCATGTTATTTGGACTAATGTTTGCAATGAACCTGAACTACCCCCCTAAACTGAAGTGCACGTTCAAAGTGCTCCAGCAAATGTTAATGGAGCTAGACGGCATCATGCTCTCCAATTAAGCCCAAGCATTTAAAAACAAACTATTTGAGTGAGCTGTTGCCATGGACCATTGTGCACTTTTACAGGATGTATACTGGACTTTCATCGATACAACTGTCTTGCACTTCCGTTGTTCATGCTTTTGGCTGTATTGATTTGCATGTTTCAGAAATGTGTGTTTTTTCCCTGGGGTCATGTGTTTTCAGAATGTACCACTTATCATGTGTTTCAGAATGTACTAATTGTGCTACTTCAAAATGTCAGTTCTTATTTTTATTTGTAATTTAACTTTCTTTAGTGCATATGTGGTGAGAAACCAGGCCATTATTATACTTTCATGTGTTTTTCCAAAGCAATGCCATTGCTTTTTTGTATTAAAGTGCCCTTTCATATTAGCAGGTTATGGATTTGCAAGAACATTTCCTTTTTTTGGCTAGGCATTGACATTATCTGTTAATTGTTTACTATGAATGAGTTACACAAATAAGCCTTTCTTTGCCATTTGGCACAATAAACCTTTATTTTGGTTGGGAGAATAGTTTCCTTTAAGCTTCCTTGCTGTGTTTTAACACATTAATGTATATGTGCATGCATCACAAACATTTTCTATTTATTCTATTTCTTTATTTTCAATGTATTTGTTAATTCTCCTGGGGCTGCATGATGGAAAACCAAAAGCTCATTTGGATGTGTAGGTGGTTAATATTGTTTTATCTTTTGAGAAAAATACATGAATGTTGTTCAAAGAAATGTGTTTGTCTTTATTGGCTATTTGTTTTAAAATGTCATGATAAATGCTGTAGATATAAGAGATTAGGATGGATCCTGTAGAAGAATGTATGAAATGCCTCTATTCACATGAAATAAATAATCTTATGTATACCTTGAGCACTGGTAGATTAAACAGAAAACTATAGCATGTAGTTTAAACAAAACAGGCTTTAGGTACAAATGAAATATACTGAGTATATTAAAAGCCTAAAATGAACATTAAAAAGTCATGTTGGTTAAACATAGGGTAAATGAATATACCTAATATTAAAGGAAATATTCAAATGAACATAACAATTTCATGTTTCTTTGACATAATATAGTTGTGTGTCTTTAACATAATGGAATAGTTTTGATTACACATGATTTTAATATGTGCAACCGATGTCCATGTTTTTTTATTATGTAAGTCCAACAGACTTTTTACAGTGAAGCTTCAATAAAGAAATCATGTTGCTTTAACAGGTACAAGTTAAATATACTGAGTGTTAGGGATTAATTGTATCTTTACTCCTAGACATTTAACCTATTCTGTGTGTTGACATTTACGACCATCCCGGCTTCTAATCTCCCATAAGGAATGTGTTAATACAGTCGTATGTTGATACTAGGTTTTATGGCCTGACCTGGTGGGCACAGGGGGGGTTTTACGACTGTGAGAACGCTGGCTTTCTAAGCTCAACAGATGTGAGAGATATCTCCTGTGTCTGCAGATGTTTACGCTGCCCTTGCATGGTTCAGATCCTACCTGACAGAAGTAGTTTCTCTGTGCAGCTAGGTGCCTTCTCCTCTGCCAAAGCCCCTCTTACCTGTGGGATTCCCCAAGGCTCGATTCTGGGCCCCATCCTTTTTCTACTGTACATACTGCCCCTAGGTTCAATTCTCACAAAACACAACATCCCCTTCCACTGCTACGCCGACGATGTACAGATCTATCTGCCACTCAATTCAAATGACAACTCATTAAAGCTATTGATAAACTGCTTAGCAGGGATCAAATCCTGGCTGAGCCAACATTTCCTCAACCTCAATAAGAGCAAGACTGAGGTTATCTTTTATGGACCCCAACCTCCAGCCTCCCAGGTTGATATTCTGGGCTCCCTCAAAAATAATATCCTCCCCTCTGTCACGAACATTGGAGTGACCTTCAATATCGCTTTTAAATTCGATAAGCAGGTCAGCAGCGTGGTCAAAACCTGCTTTTTTTAAATATGACTATTGGCCAAGACCAAGTCGTTTTTATCTTTTAAAGACCTGGGAAGGGTTATTAACGCCTTTGTTACCTCGAGGTTGGACTACTGCAACGCTCTGTACGTGGGTATGGACCAGGCGTCAATTAAGCGCCTGCAGTTAGTGCAGAACGCAGCTGCACGTCTACTCACTGGCCACAAAAAGCGTGACCACATCACCCCAATTCTGGCCTGACTGCACTTGCTTCCAATTCGGTTCAGAATTGATTTTAAACTCCTTTTATTTGTTTTTAAAGCACTAGATGGGCTGGCTCTGGCCTATATAGCCGAACTCCTACATCGCTACACCCCAGCCAGAGCTTTAAGATCTGCTGACCAGCTGCTGCTGATAGTGCCCAAGATCAGGCTCAAATTTGACATGGCAACACACCCGTGCAGTCAGAATCTCTGGCTGCTGTGACTTGTGATGCGAATTTCTCCGGCCGATACTTGTATTAAAGATCCGTGTTTGACATCAGAACTTCTGCTCGTCCTCTGTCTCCTTCATGAGTCGGTGACTCCCACTGCATTGCAGAAGTTTCCTCCACACTGAGCATATTAAAAACCTAAAATGAACATAAAAAAGTCATGTTGGTTAAACATAGGGTAAATGAATATACCCATATTAAAGGAAATATTCACATTAACATAACAATTTCATGTTTCTTTAACAAAACAGTTGTGTGTCTTTAACATAATGGAATAGTTTTGAGTACACATGATTTTAATATGTGCAACCGATGTCCATATTAAAATCATGTGAATCCAACAGCCTTTTTTTTCAGTGTAGCCTAAGTTCTGTCTTCAGTGTAAATGCTTCTTTAATAGTCATTGTATTAATATTTGAATTCATTGTAAATAATCTTAACTGTGCTGACTACCTGTTTACTGTTTATCAGACAGTCTCATAATTTGGACTTTTTTTTGTAATATTGCATGAGGTGTTTTAGTCAGTTATTATGTCGGCCTATTCTGTGCTATTATGTTTGTCGTTCTTGAGGATGGTGATCCTGCAATCTGCAAGCTAGCCCTTACCTGCGAGAGCTTTAAATACATCGTAAGCCACTGGTCATTCCAAAAGGAAGCCAACTTCAACTGGCTTGACAGTAAGTTTATAAAGTGTCTTTACTTGTGTCTTCCTTCTCCTATCCTAGTATTATGAAGTTGATTGACTAAGAGTAAGGTCAGCTAAATTAAGGAAGGCTTTGTTATTTTTCTGTCTGAATTGTAATTGTCTTGTGACATTCTACTTCAGGTGTCGTCAACTGGAATGTCTTTACAGAGGGACACAAACAGGAATACAGGAAGGCCTACCAAATGTCCAGGTGCTTTCAATGCCATAACCTTTATAAGGACGTTGGCACAGGCTACCGGGGAAGTGGACGGCAAGGAATGTTACAGGGTTTTTACTCAGAAGAGGGCTTCCCGGGGTACTGCAGCTGGAGCTGTTTTCTGGTGGCTGAGGGAACAGCAGACCCCGCCTCACCCCAGTGAATAATCCACAGTGTGGAAATTGTGAAAAAACATATTAAAACCAAATTGTTGTTAATAATAATAATTTAAAGGTGACCTATCATGCAAAATGCACTTTTGTACGTATTTTAAACATGAATATGTGTCCCCGGTGTTCCAGGGAACTCAGTAAGTGTCAGAAAACACAATCCTCTCTATTTTCCTCCATACCCAAATCTCTTAAAAAGGGGCTGCAACGGATCTGATACAGACTGATCCAGATTTGAACGCTTTTATGACGACACAGAAGTGGCGCTACGGCTATTGGGCCAACTCCACCAATCAGGAGGAGACAGCCACAGACGTTGCCATTCGTTAAGCGCTGGAGAGGCTGTAGTACATATGCCAGGCCTGTAGATGGTGCTGTTCTCACAGAATCAGCCCATGCAAAGACAGTGTTAAATTGAGCGAAATGAGGAATGGCTAAAATGCTTGATCTGTTTGGTATTTTGAAAAATAAAAAGTATAAATATGCCTTATATAGGTATGGTCCTACACTATATTAATCAAATATAGCATGATAGGTCCACTTTAATTTCAGTAAGAAAAACATATTTTCATGCATTTTTAGATGGTTAATAACAAGCATTACAATTTCTAAAGAGACTCGCTGTGTAGAGTGGCGAAGTCACGCCCATCTACTTCCGGTCCATGGGACCTTATTTTCGGAAAAATAAAAAAAAATTATGTATTGAAGTCAATGGAGAGAGACAACTTATCTTTCGATCCCGTTTGAATTGTGCTGTTTGTCAATCTTAAAAAATAATTTCCAAGTCAAGAAAGTCACAGTTAGTCGTAAAACTGTTGAAATATAAGACTATGAAAAATACGCAACTAGAAAGACTACAAATCCCAGAGTCGCATAAGTGATGTCATAATTGTTTTTCCTCCACTAAGAAATAGCTAAGATCAGCGCCATATAGATAGTATAATCTATCTATATGGCGCTGGCGAAGATAAGATAACTTTAAGAAGATGCCTGTGTGCTTAGTACCAGGTTGTTATCATACCAGCAATGGGTCTTGCTCGTTCTTTCGCTTCCCGTCTGATGAAAGAACCAGGAGTGGCTGGATTAAGTTAGCTACCTAGCTAGTAGCAAGCACGTTAGTTAGCATTACAGCCTTAGCCTTGTCAGTTTTATTAGCCTTAATATGAAGTAACATTAAGTAACCCAAAATGTTAAACAGTAAGAGTAGTAGTTATATTTCGTGAACCATTTGAAGACTACTGTCACACCGGTGTGATCATTCTATAATACACAATTTAAGCCCGGGGGAGAAATGCTAACGCTAACGCTACATTAGCATCGGCAGGGCTGCCAACACTCACCCATTGAGCGTGAGAGTCACGCAATTAACCCATATCTCACGCACTCACGCCACACTTGACTTTCCTCACGCTAAGTTTTCGTCCAAAATAAATGTATATAAATATAAAAATAAAGTGAAGGAACAGCAAACCGAGCGGTCTACGAAATGAGACGGTCTTCTGGCTTAGTTCAGCAAAGTTGGAAAGTTATTTGGAGATTCTGATTTCACGGATCAATAACTCATGAACAAAACGTTATTCAGACACAAATGACGTCTCCTAAGTACCGTGGTAAGGTTGACAACGAACAACAATCACATTTTGATTTTTAAAAAAAGCCAATACGCGCCCTCCTCCGAGCTGGACACGTCACATTGGTCTCTATCCGCAGCCGGAGAAGAAACGAGAGCTCAGACACAGTCTGCAAAGTGCAACTCCGAAAAAAGAGAATACAATAATATTCAATCACTATTATACAGTATAATACTACCAAACTCACTACACACATCACAGTGTCCTGGTGGTCATACTACAGCAGAGAGTTTTGAGGAATATGCTTTTGAATAATTTTGGTGAATATTTATAATGTTAAATCTTAAATAACTTTACTATTATACAGTATATTTCTACCAAACTCACTATTTGCATTGTTGTTGTTAGCATCTGGTTAGCTAGCTGCGCTAACAGATATTAGAAGCTGTTTCTCAAACAATGAGAGGGAGAGCTCTCTCCTGTCAGACTGAGAGAGATAACTACAGCTCAGTGAGGTAAGGGACTCTGAGTGTTTAGATAACTTTAGTCTAGTTATCTCAGTGGGTCTCAAACGTTTTGGTCACCATTTATGAGAATAAAGGAAAAACAGTTATGAAATACTCTGACAGTAAAACAAGAATACAGTTTAAAAGGGGAGTGATTTGTAAAATGTCCATAAAGAAAAAGAAAATCTGTTTACAGTTCTGTTTCATATGGGTGTTGAGAGATGTATCCTTAAATTCATTTTGCTCTCAAAATGCACCAGGTTGATGCATTTAACTTCAATATTTAAAAAAAATATCTTCCCGGGGGAGCCCCCGGACCCCCCGGAGGTGAGGACCCCCCCCCCCCCCCCACTTATAAAATAGCACTTTACCTCTGCTTACACCTATATGCCATTTCATATGCTGTGAGCTGATTATCGAGCCTTCATTGTAACAGTCGCGGGTAGCTGTGTATGTGCGTATTCCACTGTAGCGTCCGGTACATTAGTGGGAAACCCTAGTTTGTACATGTTCAATACATAACACACATGAACGTTTCTTTTTTCGGTTCACCAAAAAGAAATCTCACTCCAAGCTGAACTCAAATGTTGGCAGCCCTGGCATCGGCGATCTTTTGTACTTCATGCTATCTGCACAAATGGTTAACATTAAACATTAAAAAGTACAGGCAGTTCAACATTAAATTGACGATATGTACATAATTATCGCTACCGGTAAACAAGCATACAGTGATGTTGACGGGATATGTCCGGTTCGCTAGTCATTAGTAAAATGTCCCTGAGCAACATGTTGTTTACTTAAAATATATCTATACATCTAATATGACAGTTTATAAGCATTGACAACATAGTTAAAGGATGATGTACTTACTTTCGTGATGTTGGGAAGAAGTGAATCTCTCGCTCGCGGCGTACGCAGAGTATACCCCGCCTACGGAGACGCTGGTTGGTCAATTCTTGGTAGCAATACGGGCGCTGATTGGCCAGAGCTCTCAAATCTTGGTAGCAGACGTGAACGTGATTGGCTGTCACTACCAAGAATGACCTCGACTCACAGGTGACGGGGAGCGCCGCGCCAAAGATCACGAAGCCACCTGTTGCAGAGAAAGTTCAACTGCATTTTATCTGTTTATTAGCTAATATTACATATTCGCTGTTAGCAATATGAAAGGCCCTAGTCTTTCTGCTCTATGCCACCTGTGGGTCAAGCTCTTTAAACCAGCTATTGTTGCCAGACTTACTGAATATCGTTCTTAATGTGATACCAAGTCCATCTCAGACCTGTGTACACCTTCAGACAGCATCCAAGTGAAGCATACGTTGTTAACTCATGGTTTGAAAGCAGCGTATCATTAGCTATCATACTGAATAAATATGTACTGTGAATGTATGCAAAAATGTATGGCATATAGCTGTCTAACAGAAGTTAAATTCATTTCTCACTTATTCTGACAATGTACTTAACCCCAAATAAAAGAACCCAATAAAAAGAGTTGTTAAATAATAGTGAAGTCACGTTGTAAGAACAATAACTCATCTCTCTCTCGTTTTATTTTTCAGCTTTGCCAAAACGTTGCCGTCCTGAGTTCTCCAATATGGCGGACCATCTCGCACATGCGCAGTACCGATCGGGCAGGGGGACGGATCGGGTAGTGACAGCTGTCTCCGAGCTGTCCGACTTCAGGCGAGATTTTTGAGACCTCCCCCGGCTGCGATTGGCTATTCTCGTCTACTTTCGAGGCGAGCCGCAGCTCGTCTCAAACAAGCCTGGGTTGCGTTCGGATAGTTTAAAAATCAGCTCCTAAGTTCTAACCCTATCTCCTATTCCTTGACCTCTGAGTGAAACGTCACGGGGTAAGGGATAGTGGATAGGAGAATTCAAAAGGATTTAGGAGAATCCGACTGCACTTTCACTATCCTACGTGTTTATGATGCGCCAGCGGACGTCATTTTGTGCGTCTGCTGCTGTGGGGAAACTATGGAAACTACAGTTTTCTATACATCGGACTACAACATGGATGTTTAATAAGAACGAGGGACTACTGTAAACTCATCTAGAGACTCTGCACCGTGCTCTGATGCTGTTGTGTTATGCTTTATGAACGGGGACAACAGAGAAACATATTCTTCACGACCAAAATTGGAATTGAAATAAAAATGAAAGTGATACTTATGCTCGCCACCCTCTCCCTCCGGTCCACATTAATACAAATGATCCCAGTATGATTGTATGAACTATGAAAATATCTTAAAATCAATACAAATGTATTTATTATAAACGTTAGTCTTTAAAACCTATCACTGTGTATATCACCATTCAAACATCTTTTAAAAGTTGAACAAACCCCACACAGCTCAGTGAAATGTTGACTTTATTTGATAATTTCAGTAAAAACAAAGCCTTTTGGCAATTTACCACCTACGTTTTAAAATGCTTAATAAGCACCGTAACTTTCATGATATAATTTCTCCGACATAATCGTTTGTGTCCGTGAACGGCCGACTGTTGTGTGACGTCAAATGCTGCGGCTGCAAGGCATTGTGGGGCAGCATTTTCTCCTCTCCTTTCGGTTAGGGAGGTCCAGTGGTTCCTAAGCTAAAGGAGGTTATAAAGGAAGTTTGAAACCTCCTTTCCTATCATTCTAGAGAATTCGAACGGCACTTATCATGGCTGCCACTGAGGGACTTCCGGGTCATTTCACTCCGTTAGGAAGGTTCCTAAGCTAAATGGACTATTCAACTGCAGCCCTAGTGTATTACTAGGCTTGTTTGAGACAAGCGAGACCTGCGCAGACCTGGGCAGCTGCGATCAACGTCTTGCTAGTGCGTTGCATGATGGTTAGTCATTTTTGTCCGACTTGCTCTGGAGGCTCGCCTACATGAGACGTTGAAATCTCGCGGGACAAAGACGCCCGCAGCCTTGAGAGCGAGGCGCGGCGAGGCGGCGCAGTTCCTCTCCACGGGCTGCAGAAGCGAAATGCTTGATGGGAAACGACTCGCTGGTATCTCGAGCTGGGCGCTCATTGGTGGTTTTTACCACGAGCTGGTGATGAAACTCACCAATTGGCTCGGCAAAAGTTTGTTGTTGTTTTGTGTCAGTTTTACGTCGCCCCTTCCATTCACATTTTTCATCATTGTTCCACAATGTTTATCATTATGAAATTAATATCCATATATTTTATACTATACTTGCACTGCTTACCGTTTTCATACTTTATATATCTTAGCATATTCATACACACTGTTCATACTGCTCACAGGCTGCTGTGTATATCTAGTGTATTCATACCCCTCACTTTTTATTCATCATTCAATTCATTCTATATTTTATTCTGTAGATTGTGTACATTACTTTTCACTTTACTGCTTGTTGCACTCCTGGTTGGAAGCTAAACTGCATTTCGTTGTCTCAGTACCTGTAATATGTGCAATAACAATAAAGTTGAATCTAATCTTGAGCAGGAATAAATGTATTTACTTAGTACATATCTGACATTAACGATTAAACACATGTGTGCATTCTTTATAAATGCAAACCGAGTCAAGCCGACTCCGGAGGTGGCGGTATGCACCTTAAAGTGGTTTGCAATCCGCCAAAAAACCGAGAGAAGAAGAAGAAGAAGAAGAAGAAGAAGAAGAAGAAGAAGAAGAAGAAGAAGAAGAAGAAGCCGAAGTCTTTTTTTGAGACCTCCCCCGGCTGCGATCGGCTATTCTCGTCTACTTTCGAGGCAAGCCGCAACGGCCGCAACGCGTCTCAAACAAGCCTAGAAGCGTCCGCAGCGGCTTGGCCCCGCCCCTCTCTATTTCCAGATGCGTGCTCGTTCACGTTGTTCCGCAAGGCACGTTCAAGTGGACGTCCTGGCTGCGTCACTTGCGCGCCGCCACGCTCCCTTCCGATGCACTTCTTTTCCCAAAAGCCTAAAGATAGATGTTTCGTTTTCAGGTGAGTGTTGTACCCTAAATCCCATGAGTCCTATTCCTGAGGGCAATGTCATATGTTACACTGAGCTCTGTTAGTCATTACAGACAGTGTGATTTATATGCTGCATGGTGTCTATTGTTTATGCGACTGCTGAATCCATTGCGGTTGGCGGCCTGTGAGTCAGCCCGCTTGCCTGGTGACATGAGCCAGGGGTGAGCTCCATCCAACGGGCAGTGTTTTATCAATACATCTCACTCATGAAAGGGCAATGTTTAAAAGTGTCCAGCTGTATCTTCACATTAACATGTGGGTTAGTTTTAAAGCAGCAGTTTTACATCGACGTGGGTCTTGCGTGATATAACGTCAGCATTAGCATTGTTGCTAACTGCTACTCCTGCTCCCTCCAGGTTGTCTGAAAGAAGTCCCGAGTTCTCTTTATTCATATTGTTGGGGGAGATACTAACAGTTATACTTAACGCTATCTAAATATTATTATCTCGATGTAATGCTTTTCTCAGTGAGTGTTCCTCCTCGCACTCTACACTCTATAACTCTACGTTACGAGTGCAGTTGGACTAGTCTGAAGTCAAACTGGATTCTTTAAACACCTCATTCTTCACTTTTTTCATTAATTTCCCACATTTCGACCTCTGCCGTGCATCTCTGTGCAATGCTATTTGTCATGTTACCATGGCAAGCCAAAACAATTGTTAAACTTCCATAAATGATTGGCTTAGTGAAAGTATTGTCCTAGGCTCATGGCCAACAGTTGGGACTCACATTGATCATCACACTTATTCATATGGTGTATGTGGCATGATAAGCAGTAACCACTATACTAGTGTGTTGATGCACTGATACTGATAGCCCATTTTCTTTTAGCTTTCTGCACAATTTAAGAAACACAGTGGGAAGCTGATAAATGAAAAATAAAATACACAGACCTTGTGTAGTAATGCGGTATGGATATAACCCATCATTTTTCTGAACCTGAACCGACCTTAAGCCTACAGGACTATTCAGGTGTCCAGTCACTTAAACCATCATGTCTTGTGCTCAACTGATGACCTGAGCACTGTTCTATCCAAATAACTAAATGAGAGACTCCTTATATTCCAGTGTAGTTCCTTCCCATGATGCTGTTCAGCGTAATCAGTGACCTCTCTTCTGTCTCTTATCTCTGTCAGACCACGATCAATATTATTATTATAACATAATGCAGCTCAGCATTTATATAACATTTATAAATAATTGTGCCTTAATACTTAGTTTATACATTGTTGACCCTCTCTAAAAGGCCCACATATATGGTATAGAATATTTGTTCTAATATGTATGAAGTTAGAATAGAATTTTCCTTTTTTTTGAATTACAAGAATGTTTGTCAATTATAGTATTTAGAAAGAAAGACAATCTGAATGGAAAGGATTCACATGTCCAGGGCCCTTGTTTTGTTATTGCAAACATTCCATAATGTTATTGCAATCTTGGAATGATCCCTTATCAAGGTCCCAACCTCTCAGTCTGCTTCATGAGATATTTTACAATCTTATTCTTGTCATTTATTCTGCTCCTCCTCGTTTTTTTTTTTTTGCTAACCATTCCTATTTTTCTTCCCTATCTTTTCTGTGATCTCCATGGCTCCCTTCCACTCACTCTGTCTCTTGGCCCATCGTCTGTTTTCCACGCAGTCCCTGGATGAAGACTGTACGTTGGAGGAGGAAGATGAAGGGATGATAGAAGAGGAAGATGAAATCAATCAGTTTAACGATGACACCTTCGGAGCAGGGGCCATCGGTGAGTTATGCGTACAATGTATTGCAGAGTAGTTAGCCGATTACAAACCTAAATTCTGAACATAACCTGGTCCAAACCAGGTTGAGTCTGCAGCATAGGTTGTCCTGGCGATCTAGGATAAAAAAAGATCCACCTCTGTATCATGGAGAACTCTGACTTTATGCTCAAGCTATCTACGCTAACCCACTAATCTGGTTCGCAGTTTACCCCTCCTGTCAAAACCCGACAGTGAAGATATTATACTGCGTCTGTAGGTGCTCATGATTGTTGTTGGTCACCATCATTAAACACTAAAGCAGTGACCATCAACTGGCGGCCCGCGGGCCTCATCCGGCTCGCACAACGGGGGTGACTGTGGCGCTGGCGGAGTGCAGGGCTCAACATTAAGGACTGCCCGATGGCCAGGGGCCATCTAGTATTTAGCTCGGGCAATGAAGCCTCACCTGCTGGTTGCCCGATCGGGCAATCTATTATGCCAGTATCATGCAGCCCGTGGATCCAGTAATGAGTGACCCGACAGTAAAACTAAACATATCTATAACTAGTTTAAGTAGTTTGAGAGGTAATTAAAATAGCCACGAGTGATATTCTAACCTGAAGTGTGTGTTTTGTCCGCTCACCGCTGCATGTGATCATGCAGGGCTGCGTGTCGACTCGTCAGCAGCAGCTGATCTCTCTCTCACGTCAGATAAGACTTCCCTCGCGTTTATGTCCATATCGATCAGATCCAGCTAGTTCTAGCTAATGATATGACTACCTGCTTATTAAAAGACACCTAAACAATAAATATCGCTATGCAACCGGGTGAGGCCACAAAGTATAGCGCAGCATTATGCATTTGTTTACATGCCCACCGGAACCCCGAGGCATTACCAACAGATCAACGCACAATCAACACAGACAGGACATCTCTTTCTCCACATTACGTGTTAGACATAAGAATTGACTATTATTGTCTGTCACATACTCTTCTTGTCTGTCACATAAGTGGCGCAACTGAAGCGGTATTGCGCTAAAGGGAAATTATTTTGACCGAAGAGATTTAGATTTGCCAGCTAACGGGAACTCCGACGTCACCATGTTGTGTGCTTCGCGGATGCGCTCGGCTCCTCTCGACTGCTGCTCGGGTCTGCTCGGTCAGCTTCCGGATGAGGAAGCATTCATTCGACCAATTTACAGTAGATAACATTACAAATATTTTTAACAGGGCCCATAATAGTGTAAATAATGGGGCCATCTCCCAAAATCCTTAATGTCATGCACTGGAGTGTTTAGTGCGTTCGCCCCCCACTCATTTTTTACCGAGCCCCGGTATCAAACGGGCCCCGGGCCGGAATTATTAAAGACCGTGGTACCGTTGTTAGAGCCACAACGTTATTATTTCGATTCATAATTTGATAAATGATTTAGTGATGGAGGGGTGATTTGTGTTGCCGTGGTGAATATGTTTTTATGAAGTGATTTTATGTCGTAATATGATCTGTTTCCGTGTACCTTCCGGTGTGTATTTAAGTGAGGTAATTGAGGACAGCCGGTGTGCTCGGAGACCTGATGAGACGGGGAGCGGAACAGTTTTTCGACCGCAAATTGTAGACAGAGATTGGTGTTGCAAATTGGACTGTAAACAAGGTATTGTTTAGTTTATATAGGAAAGTATATCGCCGAAATATTGTTTAAGATTTGTTATTTTGAGACTATTTAAGTCAATACTTTTTTGTTAATAAATTACATTTTTTTGACTGAAAACCTTCGGCTGCTTATTGTTTTGGATTGCATGTCGTCAACCCCGCTCTATAGTGGCAAGAGGAAACCCTTGGATGCCACTACAACCGTTATGCTCCGACGTTATGGTACTGGAGACATTTTAAAAATATACGTCTTGTGTATTATTGCTACATAAACATTATATCGCAGTTTTAGTTTCGCATTTGTTGCAATAGTAATTTATGCACTAACTACATTACTACTTGTACTACAACATTTGAATCATCAGTTCTTCCTCATTTTCCTCAATTGTTCATATTTGGTTTATTAAAATAATGATATTGTGGTCATTGTTAAAAAAATGTCTGCTATTATCATTATTATGAGTATTATTATTTGTATAATACGCTTTTTGCCTTCCTGTCATTAGGAGTTAGAAATGTAATGGACTATGTAATAGATTAGATTAGAACCTTCATTCTCCAAACTGCTGGGACATTTCCCTATAGCCAATACCTTTATATTTTCTACTCTTCACTTACTTGTCAGCATAGGTCGGCATTGATGTACAGAGCCGACAAAAGACCTTGTTTATATCATCATATTGAAGCCAACTCCATCGATCAAGCCAGTGTGGTTGAAACTTTCTCTCCCTCTTCTTCTCATGCTCCTTGTCTCCTTTAACTCCTCCGGTGACTTTCTTTTATTTGAAGATTGTTTTTTGCCCAACGCTTGGCCGGTTACCGCTGGTATTAAAAACATTTTGGCGAATGGTTAGGTGACGAGAAAGTCTGTAGTGAAGGAGCGCGCTCCCGCTCATGGTAATCTGCTCGCGCTGCGCTCCGCAGCAAACAGCTGTTCTCTTTTCACCCAGCAACGACAACCGACTCACAAAACGCTATGTTCTAGCGTTAATAAACG
>NC_136912.1:48679620-48866293 GCF_949606895.1 Notothenia rossii | reverse complement strand
TCCCTGAAGTCTCTGCAGCTTTCTGGACACCACGCTGTCTCAATCCGTCCACACTGAATATGAGAGGGGGAAAATGAAAATAATAAATGCTTTAGACAATAAGAAACATAAAGTTGACTGTTGAGTTGCTCAGTCTTTTTTAGATTGTCAATACTATTACTGTATAACTAATATATCAGGTTAAGAGGCACATTCAAATAAAGATTGGTCTTTAAATACATGTTGTCTTTTGAATTGTTTGTCTAAAGTCAAGGATCTAGAACTGGTACTTAGTTTTAATGATACAGTCTGGTTATTATGCTGTTTGGAGGAGGCCTCACAGGCAAGAGCACTAACTAGCTACCATCACATGTACCTTAGCTTGACTTAAATGTATTAAACGTATAATTAAGTGATATCAAAATATAAATAACTAATGTCATGCAAACATATTCATATTTGCTTGATTCCAGTGTTGAATTTAGCACAATTGCATACAAACGTTAAGGGATTTTGAGATTCTGAAGTATTATGCTAAAAACTCAATAACTTAGATTATTATTTATAGTTTTGCTGAATAGTTTCATGTCCGCTTACCTTAGAAACGTAAAATGCCACGGCAGTGTGCAGATGGGGAGCATGTTAGCTTAGCTTGGTAGCTTCAGCTAGCTCTGGAACTTTCAGCTCGGTGGCAGGAGGTCCCGCCTCTTTGCCCTTATTTGGAGCAGGCTGGAGTAGGCGGGAGTTGAACTCTGACGTCACTGTCGAGCCATTAGTGGCCGACTCCGCCTACTAAGGGCTTCTCGGCAACTCTGCAGAATCCTATGGGTGACGTCACGGACCCTACATCCGTCTATGGTCTTTACATTAGCAAGCATAGCTAGCACTCAGAGCTAACGCTGTATTGGAGAGAATATGTGTAAAGAAGCAGGAAATAAAAGAAGAAAATGTGTTTTTCCAAGGATGGTACGAATTTGTCTCTGTCAAACACCTTGATAGCTCTCTTGTTTAGCTGAGTTTCTGCTGGTGGACAACCTTCTCTTCACAGAGCTCACTGCTTGTATGCAGATGGACGCTCCAAAGGGGCGTTGTCAGCAGCAGCTCAGTTACATTTAAAGGGCCAGACCCAGAATCAGCACTTTAGTAACAGGGCTGAAATAGAGGGGGATCTGTTTGGTATTTTGAGCAAAACACTCCAGAAACATGTTTTTATAGATATGGCCCTATAATATATTGTTCAAATATAGCATAATAGGTGAGCTTTGTTTGCCATCCAAAAGAGTGTTTTGTCAAATGTACCTTCAGACACAACACCCTTTTTATGCTACTTTTTGACAATGTGTTTTACCCATGGATGTATAATAAGAACTGGATACAGCGTGGGAGGCGGGGCCTCGTTCATTCCTATGAGAGTTGCTCATTGGTGCATGAAGACAAAATGGCCCAACTTTTGAGAGAGCGAAAAGTCACGAAAGTATTCATATAATCATGTAGTCCGTTCCTATTGTGCATCCATGGTAAAGGTAAAACTCATGTAGTACTGAATACGTAACATGAACGTGCCGGGCGGCGCGGTCCCGTGGGTTAGATCCGCGTTCATAATGGCGAGGAAAATAACTCTCCGAATAACGTTATTAGCACATTTTACAACTTGAGGAACAAATGTTTTTAATAAGGGCTATACAAATGTTCATACTGGGTAGTTTATTTAGTTTAAAAAAAAGTATCCAACGATTTACAGACGTCTCTTTCCCAATATTAGTCAATGGGAAAAAATCTTTCCGGGCCCAGTGACTGATACGGAAGTGTAGTACCGCCGTTTGGCCACAACGAATATTTCCCTCAGAGTCCGGCGCACTTCCTGGGGCTTGGGTTTACCCTCTGTGTAATCTTTCTATTAAAATCTGCTGTGCTCTTCTCCAGGCCTGCCCCCTGGCCTTCCCCCCTCCTCCATGCTCAGCTACCAACAGCAGCAGCACTTGCTGCGTAGAGGAACTGCTCCTATGGCCCAGGTTTGGGGTTTTAATTATTTGTGGAATTAGGATTGAAATCATTTCCTGGATTTGATTTCATGCTGTTAAATATATTTTGTATAACTTGTTTGTTGCAGTAACAATTATTTAATCTTTGTTGTTATAAAATAAAAAAATTCTCCACTGTTAATTCAAATTTCTGTCATTCTCTCTAGATGAACTCTCACAGTATCTGGGAGAACAGTATGGGTTTTGGTCCAGTCAGTATAACGCTTGGAATGGTCACACACATGGAGGTAAGGGTCACTGGCTTTTTTTTTTTTTTCAAATGTTGTCTTCCACTGTCTGGAATGATCCATCACAACACAACATATTTCTCCAATTTGTTTCCAGTATGCTCAGCACGTAAAGGACTTAACCAAGGTGGTGATTTTGGACAGGTCATCAGTGTTAACTAATATGTTATTCCCCCTCTTTTTCCTCTTCAGGATAGTCCACTAATGTCTATAATCAATGAGGTAGGCCTTCCTACACGTCCTCCTCAGGGTAGGAGCGATGAAGGACGGGATTTGTCAGAGAGGGTCCCACCTCCACGCTCTTCTTCCCCTGTGATAGGCTCCCCTCCTGTGAGGGCAGTGCCTATTGGCACCCCGCCAAAACAGCCAATGAGCCATGCCCTGAATCATCAGGTGAATAACAGAAGTGTTTCCTTACAGATTTCCTTCAACCATTCCCCCTTTCTAAAATGTCCAAGGTTACAATGACATAATGAATGCTATTTGGCTTTGGTAGGATCCAAATGTTTTATTTTTAGTACATTTAATAGAGCATCTAACCTAGTGTTTCTTGTATACTACCACTAGAGGAACTAAAGTCAGTTAATCATGTAGGCTGCACAGCTGTTGGCATGTTACTTTCCTCTAGTTGGCTTTGTCTCTTTTAACCCTGCGCTGTGTGTATGTGTTTGTAGATCCACCATCCCACGGCGGTTCATGTGAGAGCCCCGATCCAGCACAGATACCCTCCTCCTTTCCCTGAGCGTTTGTCACCCAATACCCTCCTCAATATAGCTGTAAGTGTTCCTCTACCCGCCCCCCCTCTAATTTCCCCGGTTTGTTTGCATATTAATCCAAACGACATCACAGGGCTGCTTTTAAGTTTGAAGTGAAGACATGAATGGTTCCATATGGAGTATATAGATAAACAGCTTGAACATTCGGTCTGAAGTCCAACCTCCATTTTCAGTTTTCATGTCTATGAAAATATATTTTTGCTGTTTTTGTCCAGAACTCCCCATTATGCCGTGGTCCGTTCCCCCCTGGAGTGGGTCCTGTTCTGTCTCAGATTCAACGGGCCCAGCTGCTCAACTCTCAGGTTGGTGCCATAAGGCGCGTCCACACCAAAGTACTTTTCCCACTTTAGTTCATCAGAACTCTTTAGTTCTGATGAACTAAGTACAGATGGCGTTCACACCGGAATAAGTCCCTGAGGGAGGAATAGGCAAATGAAGCCGCTGACGTCACTTCTTCTTCTTCTTCTGCTTTGGGTTCACTGGCAGGCTGCAAACAACTTCACGGCGTATACTGCCACCGGAAGTCCCCGGAGTTGGGGAAGGCTTCTACTGAAGCCTTCCGAGTAAATCGCCAGAACGCCGATACCTCCTCATCTCCACCGCTCCCATGTTTTTTTTTGTGTTGCCATAAGTTAGTCTCTCTGCGTTTCTGCGCTGGGCTAATGCTAATGCTAATAATGCTAATGCGAGGATAATAAAATGGCGGCTTCACAAAACCTTTTGGGAGTTTTACGGGGCCTGGTTTGCAATCCGCCCAGCCAATCAGACATAGGAACCTTTTTCTCCCACGAAAGTACCTGTTCTCTAGCAGGGACGGAAAAGGGGGTACAAATGTTCTCATTAACCAATTTTTGTTCCGGCTCTTTTTGGTGTGAACGCGACATTTCGGAACTATATCGGAACTAAAGTGGGAAAAGTACTGCGGTGTGAACGCGCCTATAGACACAGTCAATCATCCCAATAGATCATCTGAAAAACAGTCAAGTAACTGAGATAATTTTTTTTGGAAACAAGAATAATTGAATTGAAGACTATGCACAGATGAATTGCCATACCTCAGATCGAGCATTAAAATTAAGAAGTATATTACGTTTTTACTTCAATACTAGTGACATTTAGAGAAAATTCAAATGTTTGAGTCCTAGCTGTACTGTTTATTCAGAACTACTTAATGAGATAAAAATATATCTTCTGCCCAGCTTTGCACAAAGACTATAAACAGGAGAAGACAAGAAGGAAATTACAAAGTAGCTAGCTTGGTAGTTTATTTAGACACCTGTTACGGCCCGTCCGCACGGCGGCGTGCGTTGAAGCTTCACACTTTCACCCATTCAATTTCAACTTTTCAAGCTTCCACGGAAGCGTCAGCCAATCAAATCATATGCCAGTACAAGCTCTAGCCAATCAAACCACGTGCTTGTGGGCTGGATATTCATGTGATTGGTTGTTGGTCGAGCTTCAGACACGCCCCTGTAATTGTTCAATGGTAGACTGCTACATCGCATTACTAATGATCACATTACTTTGTCTGTCTCACCTCAGATGGTTGGTTTTCCTCGTGGCGGTCCAGCGCCTCCCTTGTTACCAGGCGGGGGTTTCCGGCCGTTCTTCGGGGGGCCACCTCTTCCACTTGGTCACAGAATGGGCCCGCCGCCCCCCCATTGCCCCCCAAACCACACCCCACCCATCCGGCACAACACCACCCACCTCCACCCACAGCACCGCCGCATGCTCACGCAGCGCATGCAGAACCGGGGAGTGTAAGTGAGAGTGTATGAGTGTGCACACAGAACACATGAACAATAGGAGAACTGCTGTCCAACAAGGAAAGACATGTTGTGTGTGTGTTTCCCTCCCTGTAGGGACCGTGGCAGGACAGGAGGGGACCGGCGCAGCAGGGACCCCTACAGTAACCTTATGAGTCAGAAAGAGAAGGAATGGGTTACCAAGATCCAGATGATGCAGCTGCAAAGTACTGACCCTTACCTGGATGACTACTACTATCAGGTGGGTTTTCTATTCAGTAGTTACCCTGTTTGATGCAATCATGCAGGGGCTGAAAAATCTACATTTTTTACAGGTTTCACTGGGGACGCAGTTCTATAAACAAACAACCTGAAAACATTTTAGCACAAGACAGTCTATAGATGATTGAGCACTATATCAATAATGAAAACTAAAAGAAAGCATATGAAAGCTGACGTCAATTTCAGTGTGTCGAATATTTTCTTTTGGAAAGCAAAGGTAGCATGAATATATTGAATAAAGGAAAAGGATGAAGCATGCACAAATAAGAGTAAAGCAATGAAAGTGAGAGTCTTGTTGTCAAAACCGTGTGTGTGTGTGTGTGTGTGTGTGTGTGTGTGTGTGTGTGTGTGTGTGTGTGTGTGTGTGTGTGTGTGTGTGTGTGTGTGTGTGTGTGTGTGTGTGTGTGTGTGTGTGTGTGTGTGTGTGTGTGTGTGTGTGTGTGTGTGTGTGTGTGTGTGTGTGTGTGTGTGTGTGTGTGTAGAACTACTATGAAAAGATGGAGAAGCGACAGGAAAGAGAGAGAGACAGCAGCAAGAAGGAGCACACCACCAAACTGATCACTCCGCAGGTCGCCAAGGTGGAACACACCTACAGACCAGGTAAATGATGAGAGAATGATGAGACAACGTGCAGGCTCACTGCACATAAAATTAAAGAGCGTGCGACACGGGTTTCCCCCATCATCCAAACCCATCAATTTGAGTAAATATTGTCCCCTTGAAAACCGTTACTGAACTGATTTTGGATATTTGTACTTTGATAACCATTAATCTGCCCTTCAATGTTGACCATTTCCTGGATCTTCTCGGGGATTCTTCAAATCCCGCCAAATTATGTGTGACGTCATTGCGGGCCAAGCGCTCCAGCTGCACCGTTCAGGATCCCAGCATCTGCATGTAAATGCACAATGGCGCACACAGCAGCAAGCTCAGACAGCGATGACAGTTTAATTTTGAACGTGTCTGAGAGCTCATATGAAGCTGAAGGATCGATTTATGTTGTATCTGTTAGAAGTTTAGGAATTAGGTCCGTCAATATGGGCGATAATACGGTCATGTAGCCAGTGGTGGACTGGGACTAAAAATCATCCCGGGACTCTCGACCGGCCCACTTCATTACCGCTAGTAAATTGTCAACGGGGGGAGTGGGGGATGTGCTAGTGACTTATCCGACCGGATCCCGATGGCCAGTCCGCCACTGAAACCAGGCCAGCCCACGTAAACTGTCAACAGGTGGAGCCTCGCTGCGGGGAAACGGTGGACCTAGTGTCCCGATCGGAGTGGGAATTAATAATAATCCGTGCTTTTTATCCATTAATTTCCCCAACATTGTGGTAAAAAACCCACACGTTTAATCCATGTTGGTGTACTACAACTATAAAAAGCTTCGGTTTGTTTTTTCATCAGGAAATGCAGACCGGCTCAAACAAAAGATTTTTAAATCATCATCCTCACGATCATTTAATGTATCATATGCTCGCCGAATTGACACGAAAGCACTAATAAATGTAGTTTCATCCACTTGAGTTTACAACTACAAAAATAATCGATTTGTTTTTATATCACATCCGACGGGAGGAAATTCAGCAGCTCTCACTACCGATTTTTAATCATAATTTAATCATCATCTTCACCACGATCATTTATGTTTATATTCACCGAATTGACATGAAAGCACTGACAAATATGAATATACTGTAGTCAACTTCATTAAAACCTTATTAACGTGCCTAAACTCAGTAATTCACAATTTCTACGCATGACAACACATTTTGTCCGTGTTTGGCTCTCTCACCGCAAAGTGAAGCATTCCCACATTGACGTCACTTCCGGCTTCCCCCAAAACTTCAAAATGAGTCGAAGGAATTTCCCCGCGATGTTCGAAATGATTGATATTTATCGGAACGGCATCGCACCTTCTTTTTAATCTGACGGTTCGAGATTACTAGTAGCCCAATATTTCATTGCACAACATTTGTTGGGAGGCTGTCACAGGCTCTTTAATACATGGCTACTTACCAGAGGTGGGAGTAAGTCCTACATGTACAAGTCATGAGCAAGTCTCAAGTCTTGACCCACTATTCTCAAGCAAGTCCCAAGTCACTGTGGTGAGAGTCAAGCAAGTCAAGTCAAGTCATACGAAATTAATAATAATTAATAACCACAGTTTCCGCATTTTAAATCAGTTAAAATATTGTGGTTATGAAAAGTTTTGTTTTATTTTCACAGGGTGTCCGCGGGGTCTTAAAAAGTATTAAAAGTTGATAAATCAATTTAGCGAAAATTAAGGCTATTAAAAAGTATTAAACGGCATTTTCCAAGGTATTAAGAAGGTCCACAGCAACGACAACATGAAACACCCTTTAATTGACTGAAACGACATGTCGGGAAACCCCCTCAAGGCGGCCCCATGCATAGCGCGCCGTCTGTCGATGGGGATCAAAGCTGTCCGGTCCCACATGCTAAGTGCTAGCCAGAAAGCCGCGGCGTTTAAGTCCCGACTCTCCCGATGGCCAATCCGTGCCTCCCCTGACTGCACGTCGCTGACACACACTGCTGCAGTGCAGACTCTCTGAGCCGCGAAGGAGCAGCGGAGTCCAGGCGATGCTGCTCCTCCAAGGAAGAGACACATGTTCACTAAGCCAGACTATATCCGGTCACAGAGATCTGCTATTTTAAAGTAAAGTCAACACGATATCGACCCAAAATATAGTCTATATTAAGAACGAGAAAAGTATTAACATATATATCGGTTTTTGTAAACATATGACAAATGTGCGAGAGTGATGACGTCAGAGCATCGTCCTATGTGCCGGGCCAATTTAACCCCTGGGTATTTTTGAGGGAGCTCCTATATGGCATTATGTGGCCGCTGAAGCTCACCAAAGTTTAATATATTTCATAGTTCAATGTTTTGTCAATTGTTTTGTTTATTGGTCAAATACTGGTTTCTAATGGTTTCGGAGGAGTTTTACTGGAATGAAAGAGCACAGAGTACAGAAGCAAAAAAGCAGCATACTGCATTAAACCTGACCTTGACAGAGAGGTTGAAGTTCATGTGGAAAGGAGGCTTCAGTAGTCTGTCTGCACTCTGTTTAGTTGTGCTATCTTACAATCAATATAGTAAATGTGAGGTAAAGTGTGTCGTCAAGGTAACCGGTTAGAACTCAAAGTTGCGATGAGGTCTTAAAATGTATGGAAAGGGTCTTAAAAAAGGTCTTAAAAGGTATTACATTTGACTTCAGGATTCCTGCATATACCCTGTTTCAACATAAACAGCAATGGAGAGTGGGGCGCTGAAATTATACCCCAATAAATTCTAAAAGGGCTCTAAAGTGAAAACAGGAGTACAACACAAATATGTTACAGCAACATGTCAAGCCTTCTGCCCTGGCTCCCCTTCAGCAGGGTCACAGCATTACTCCATGGTCTGTCTAAGGTGCTCCCATATGACACTGACTCATTGTTTTCCTAACTGTGTCTGTGCACAAAGAAATATTGCATCAAAGCCAATACAACGTGTGTGTGTGTGTGTGTGTGTGTGTGTGTGTGTGTGTGTGTGTGTGTGTGTGTGTGTGTGTGTGTGTGTGTGTGTGTGTGTGTGTGTGTGTGTGTGTGTGTGTGTGTGTGTGTGTGTGTGTGTGTGTGTGTGTGTGTGTGTGTGTGTGTGTGTGGCGACATTAGGATTAAACACATTTCTTTCATTTGGGAACACTCACATATACATATGGAGTTGGCCAGATGTATAGAAATGACTGTCCATGGTAATTTGAAAACAAATGCCGTTGTCAGACACACACAACCACAGCGAACACAGAGCTGAGCAGAGCACAAACACACACACACATCATGCGCCTTAGTGACCGGACATCTCCTTCATAAAATGAGTAATAGGGGGATTCATCGGGCAGTTTGATGTGTGTGTGTAGAGGTGTATGTGGTTAAAACTTAGCAGACAGCGGTCGCTCTTTAGCTGTTCTAATGAAAGTCAACACAGTGAAGGCGTTGCGTAAAAGGCACAGCTCTTTACGCGCTGGTGCTGCACTTTTCAGAGGCGGAGTTAGACGTCCCGCTGCCTCCTGGTGCTGTAGCGATTTCATGAAGTGAATGAGAGTCAGAGTTTTATGGGATCAGAACAGTCTCAGTCAAAAACCGGTTTCTGTGCACGGATAGCTGTGCATTCGTGTGTGGGTTTTTTGAGACTCCCCTGACGCTCACCCGATTCGTACTTGTAATTTTTTTCTATCTATAGCCAATCAGATGTCTCCTCAATTCTAAGCCAATCACATGAGCGCGCCCCCACGAGGGTAGATTTCTTGCGTTCATGACGTAGCGCTTCATGTATGCATTTTGCGCAGGTCGGAGCTGACAGGTCCATGGAGCCTGCCTGCAGGCGCTAATCTCAGGACACCTCCACTCTCAGTTTTCGAACAGGAAATGCACGCAAATACAAGCCTTTATATTATTAAGGTACAGCGCCACTTTCCGAACCATTGATGAATGCTTGTGTGTACACAAAAACGGCAGGCAAAACCGTTTTAAATGTGTGTTTCCTGTATGACGAATACAGCTGCTTTATTTATGTCTGTATGAAGTTGTTGTGAGTGTGGAGGGAGCAGCTACAGGTTAGCTTAGCCTAATCGATCAGTGCATTACGAAGCCAGTGCTAGACAGTTAACTGTCAACGGGGGAAGCCCCGCCGGTCATTATCGGCCGATATTCACTCTTAATAGTTTGATCAGTGCTCTCTATAAAGGCCGATCAGGAGAGCTGGATCTGATCGATATGGACATAAACGCGAGTGAAGTATAACCGGACGCGAAAGAGAGAGAGAGATCAGATCAGCTGCTGAGTCTGACGGAGAGACGTAGCTCTGCATGATCACCTGATGCTCCGCCCTCTGTTTAGCGAGCTGACCGGACAGTTCAAAATGCGTATATGAAGTGTCATGAATGCAAGATATCATACGCTTGTGAGGGCGCGCTCATGTGATTGGCTTAGACTGGAGGAGACATCTGATTGGCTATAGATGAGAGAAATTACAAGTACAAATCGGCTGACCGTCAGGGGAGTCTCAAAAAACCCACAAACGAATGCACAGCGATCCGTGCACAGAAAGCGGTTTGTGTTTGCAGGTTCAGAGGTTTTAAACGGAAAACAAATGTGTGGATCAAAAATACATATGTAAAACTTTTTTCTGTATTTGGATTTTATTTACATGTATATGAAACGGAACACATTTGTGTGTGCATTGAAAAACACAAGTGTGGATCCGGAAATACAAATGTAAATCCTTCTGTGTGCATGTGTGTATTATGAGACTGTTCTGAGCCCATAGAGTTCGAAATATATCTAAAATAATGTATGCACTGCCATTTCCCAACATAAACATTACAGTCTGCAATGAAACGGTTGTCTCCTGTGTGCTCCACTTCCTACTTGGCGCTTTCTCTTGCGAACGAGATACAGTGTCTTTTTCTTTTTTCATTGCCCTTTAGGGGCTCCCTACAATACAAAAAAGTCCTTTCGAGTCATCTGTCTCAAGTCAAGTCTCAAGTCATGAATACCAAGTCCAAGTCAAGTCTTTTATCAATGTTAGTCAAGCAAGTCTCAAGTCCAAAAATATGTGACTCGAGTTATAAATATGTGACCTCTGCTACTTACTGAATAAACAATGATTTGACTAACAATGTTCATTTAAAAATCATTGCATTGCTTTCGCTAAGTCAAATGAGACCATTCTACTGCCTACCATCGGCTTAAATGACTGGACTTCTTTCTGCGCATTGATATGACTGCACATGGTTCCTTGATTAGAGCTACCTTAGTCTGCTATTCGTCTGCTATTCAGAAAAAGTGCAGACCGCTGAATGTCCAAATGGACCAATCAGAATTGAGTATTCAACTAAGCAATGTAATAGGCCACAATATGATCTCCCCTCTATAGTACGGGATGTATAGATCCTCATCAGAATGCTGGAGAATATTGACATCTGTGTCTCTGCAGTTCAGTTTGCAGGCTCTCTGGGTAAGCTGACGGTCTCCAGCGTCAACAACCCTCGCAAGATGATCGATGCCGTGGTGACGAGTCGCACCGATGACGAGGTCTGTTAGCATGTTCCTGTTTTAGTCTACAAAACTAGTAAACAACTACTCTTTAGTAAGAAGGATAAGACGAAGCAAAGAGGTTATATTGAAGGTTAGCGGTATGAGGCATGGTGTAGAAGAGATTCAGTGTGTATAGCTGAATACCTCCTGAAGCTGCTTCACAGTAACGGCACTGTGAGGCAGTTGCAGGAGCGGCTGGTCTGGCATTGGTCGGATGGACAGAAAGCCTTATTGGCATTATGATTGGTCAATGGTAAATATGTTTGTGTAAAAGTATTAGAGGCCCCATTATCTGGGGGGCTGAAAGCTCACCTGCATGTAGTTCTGCTCTTTCTGGTTTGAATAGTTCTGTACCTTATTCAGTGCTGATTGTCTCTGTAGTATCCTCTCTGGTCAGGTTTGAAGTCTTATGGTTGGTGTCTGTCTGCCCCCAGGAGAAAAGAGAGAAGCAGGTTTGGAATAAGAGGCGACAGATCCTCTACACTGTGGAGAAGGTAAGACGAGGACGGATGTAGCACATGTTCATCAACAGCAAACCCATCTGAATCCTCAATACACACGTTTGACTCTTTTCTCTCCAACTACCTCTGTCCTCCAGATGTACAGTTTGCTGCTGGAGGTTCAAGACTTTGAGAAGCGTTTTGTCCAGGCGCCGGAGGAGGACAGGGAGGCTCTGCTGGAGCAGCACAAGAGCCGAACCCTGCAGCTGTGCAACACTCTGCGGGAGAAGGAGTGGGACGACAGGTAGACTAACCTTGTTCTTTTTCTTCTTGCTACACAGCAGTATGTGAGAGCCTATCTTTACTCACTCATTCTTTTTCTCCTCCTCTTGATTAGGGTGAGTGATGAGCAGTGTGTAATGATCATGTCAGTGAGGAAGGGCAAGCGCCTCATCTCCAGGCTCCTCCCCTTCCTACCTTCACCCCAGGCTGCCGCCGTTGTCATGGCGATTTCCCGCAACCTTCCTGCCTTGGCCAAGAAGGATAAGCAGGACCAGGTAACGCCTCAGGACCCATTTTTATCCAGAAATCCAAAGTGAATTACTCTCTTACGATTCATCCTACGATGTAGTAGGATGTCACACTAGTGGATTCTGAAACATGTCAGAAGTTGCTTTTCTACAGAATTGCAGGGTTTCTAATTTCGTCCATCAGACAGAAGAACATGTGTTTTGCAGACATTGAACCCACTATTCAGTAGAAATGACATTTCTGCAAATTGTTTAAAAGTAAAAATAAAAACAGATTTTTAGAGAAGTTTTCAGAGCAATATAAAAAACTTCCTAACACTAGCTCTAGGAAACGTATACAAAATAAATAATACATAACTAAAACTATTCATCCTAAGATTTTTTTAAATATTATAATAAAATGTTGTTATAATTCTGACAGTTTTCCTGCATAAAAACAATGAATAGGACGATATCAACAAAAATAATAACATTTCAAGCTTTTGATGGTTTATTGTGACTGGGTGCTATGCTGACAGCTGCACAGTCACAGTTTGGCTGGGCAGCACTTTGCACCCAGTGTTAGTCGAATAATAAATGTTGACTAAAAATTAAAGGTTCTGACATGTTCTGCTGACCCAGCTGTAGTGGTCAGTAATGCCTACATTAATCAAGGTCCCCTTTTTATTAAGGATGTTCTGGGCTTTGATGCGTCCACATCAAGAGAGTAGATTAATGAAAATAAGTTGTGCCATACTATGAAATGCTTGGAGCTTCATCCTCCGTCCCCGCTCTTCTTCAGGTGCTGTGCTTGTTGGTGGAGCCGGTTGCCCCAGTGATCCAGTCTCTGTGCAGCTCCGCCCTCACTGACCTGCTCCAGGAGCTGCAGGGCAGCGAGGGCCAGCTGGCCTCAGTACTGCACAACAAGGTACACCCTGTGTTCAATACACCATAATGACACCTGAGGCCTGTACGACGAAGCCGGATTTTCGCTTATCGAGCTAACTTCAGGGAAAACTCTGGGATTCCGGTCCTACGACGCTGGTTCTCTTCTTACCGGGCTAGATCTCCATGGTAACTTATGCTGTGGGGCTAACCTGCTCGGGAGCAGGTTAGGTTGCAGGCTAAGAGATCAACTCAGTGAAAGCACCGCCTGCTGACCAATCAGAGCTCCGTGTGCGGAGTTTAAAGCTATCAAGTCATATTACAGGAGAAAGGAAATACAGAAAAGCTGCCGTTGTAGGAAAGACGGCCGGCAAAAATCACCGACTGTGTGAACGTGAACATTAATAGATTATCACCTCCCATCTTCAGAGCAATCTGGCTATTATAACATTAGCGTTAAGAAAGCTTACTTAAATATCTGCCACAACATAAGTAACCGGATCAAAGTAACATTACGTACAGTCCGCGGCACTGTGAGTGCAGACGTCGATGTGTCCCATTATCATTCATATATCACATCTTAATGTATAATATATTTCCTTATCTGAGTCGTATCTGGCCGTGCAACACTCACAGTGTCACATACTGTATGCAGAAGTATTATTTTAAGCAACACATTAAGTTGACGAAACACTCGAGACAAATGTAATTAAAGTCAGATCCGCTCGTGTCTTAGACGGGTCAGTGATATCATAAACCTGTTAATGTACGCATTCAAACACTTTTTCTTTTACCAGCTGTATTCACCTTGCAAGTGCAGCTATGTGGCTTTTATCCTGGATAAAGTGTTTAAGTCATGGATGTTCGTCTTCATATTTGTCTAATTATATAGTTGACTTTTCATTCAGGAAGTATGACGCTGCGCTGTCCGTATGCTTCTCCATGTTTGTGATTGGTCGAATGCTCCAAATACCACCCCTTTCATGTGAACGCGCACCTAACTAGATAGGACACGGCTGGCTTGAGTTAACGAGTTGATAGCCAACGTCGTAGGACCGCTTAGCAAGAGCGCGTTTGTTTTGGATTAGGTAAGCCGGGTAACTCAAACATATCCAGGTTAGGTTGAACCGGCTTCGTCGCACAGGCCTCTGGTCTTTTTGAATTTTCGCAAATGCTTTAATAGAAACAGAAATATCACATTGACATGACTATTCATAATAATTGAAGTACAAGTACTGCTTCTGTTTTAAGTGCTTTCAGTGCCCACAAAAGTAGCATTCAACTAAAGCCAGAGGCAAAAGAGAAATATAACAATTTAAACATTTCAGCTGCACGCACAGATCTAAATAATAACCTAAACAAACAATGAAGTATGTTTCTGCATGAATGGCTTTTGATATTCCGCTGTTTGCAGGAAGGGTCCTGCTGATCCTTTTTAAAGGCATTTTTTAAATCTGAAAATAAGACATTTATTTGTATAAAAATGTCTTTAAAAAAAATATTCGTTATGACCTTGCGATTTCAAATCTCAAAATAATGAATGACATGTATCCGTCACATACACAACTCTTCTGTTTGTTTCGGTTCAGTTTGGTGTGACGCTGCTCTATCTGATCCTGAGTGAAGGAGAGAGGATGCAAAGCTCTGACTCCAACTGTCAGCTCATGGACGACAATCGATGGTAAGATGTGGTGTCAGTGATGTAAACCTTTTTCTCGTGCGTTCTCCAACGTGTCTCTGTTCACTGTTTCTCTGCCGTTATGTTTTATCCTCGTCTTTTCTTCACACCCACACAAAGTATGTGTCTCTTGTGTTGCTGTTTGCCATTGATCCAGGACTGAGTTGGTGTTCTCGGTGACGAGGGAGTTGCTCAGCGTCCCCCCCTCATCTCTGTCCCCTCCCCTCTTCACCCCTCCAAACCTGCTCTCCCTCTTCTCGCGCTATGTGGACCGACAGAGGCTGGAGCTGCTACAGGACAAGCTACAGTGAGTTACAGTGTCACCTGGGGGGCTTTGGTTGGGCAAGCAAGCACAAATAAGATGAGCGGGAAGAATGTGTTTTGGATCTTTTATGTACAGACAGACGGATCATGACAGAGTAAACGGGTAGATGAATTAGGAGCTACTAAAATACATTTCCTTTAATTGTTGCATTAATAACACTAGGTGAACGCGTCTGTTCATTAAACTAATGGTTTGTTCTTTGCCTTTCTCAGGATCACTTCTTTGTCCAGGTAGAAGTTACGACAGCAACACAGCCCCCTGATGCAGACCTTTCTTTCTCTGTGAGTGTGTGTATGTGCGTGCGTGCATGCGTGAGGCAGTGAATCCATGGTGGATTGTATTTTAATGCAGCACAGTCTCTAGTCACTTTTTTTTGGTGTGTTTTTAGTCTCTGGTGTGTAAGTAAATGTGTGTGTGTGTGTGAGAGTGTGAGTGACAGTGACACAGCGCATGACAGACGGGAGAGTATGGCGACGATAATGAAATCTGCATTTTTAAATATCTTGTTTACGATTATGCCTGTGATGAACCTTCAAATTAAAAAGTATTTCTATTTCTCGTGTTTCGGATCAATCTTATACTGCTGTATGCATCAGGGAAGTCTTTGTTCACTCTTCAAACCCTTTAATGATGGAAATGAAAAGTCTTTTAGAATGACTTTATAAGCCTGTTGCAGCCCATTATCCATAGGACACCAATTACGCACATACTCTCCTTTTTTCCCTACATCCGTCTTACAAGCTAGTTTTTTACACCACAATATATCAGAGAGATTCATAAACTGGGATTAACTAGTAGGATGCGTGTACTTTCCAATATCGACAAAGTTATTGCAGCCAAAAAGGGTGTGTGTATACAACACGGTCAAAACGAACTGCGCATCAAGCCCAGATCATTGACACTAAAATACAATGTTGTACCATCGTATGTTCATAATAACAAAAACATACAATTGGCTGCATCAAATCAAGTTTTATTTATATAGCACATTTGAAAGTGATTTTTGGTCGAGCCAAAGTGCTGTACATGTAATAAAAACACAATAATTTACAACGGAAATATAAAACACAGGAATAGTCAGGTGTCATACTCCGCTCTGACTAGAAGGCCAGAGAGAAGTCTTTAGTGAGGATTTAAAACACCCTAGTGTCTGGGCCGGCAGACTATTCCAGAGCCTAGGGCCAGCTGCTGCGAAGCCACAGAATGTTATTCGCTCTCAGCTAGTCTTATAATCAATTTTCAGTAAATAGTCATTGATATTGCTTATAGTATAGTTATAGTCTGATTCTGACATAAATTACAAAGCTTTCTAAGTGTTAGCACCAAGAGGCTCTGTAACTCTGACAAGAAAATACGTACAGAACATGTTTCCAAATAAAATGAAGTCCATGACAATACCATGTATTAAATATGAGTAAGATTATTTGCTTCACATTCTCCATACAAGTAGGCAATGCTAGGTTCCTAACAGCTCATTCCATTGAAGTGAATCAATGGCATAAAATAATACATCAACATTAAATGCAGTTTTCCAATTCACATTGACATCTGTACGTTTAACTGGTTTATAAAGCATTCAATGAAAGGCCAAATTATTATAGGTGTAGGAGCTCACATTAATACACTGTCAATGTTAATAAACAAAAAAAAAGACAAGGCGATGTGCCTGCAAGACTGCACTCAGGTAAACAAAACATATTACCCGTGCGCAGCAGCTAACCTGCCTGCGAGCCTTCGCTCAGGTCACATTTACACACGGCGCGGCTGACGCCCGATAGCACTAGCAGTATCGCTAGCACCGTTTTAGATTCAATGAGTGTCTCGTTTGCAAATGCTTCATTAAGTTACTTGTTACCCCCTTTACAAGCAACTACTGGACTGATCACAAGAGGAGATGAGTCAGAGGAAAAACAGAAGGAAACAGAGGATTGGTACTTTTCACCTTCAACATATGCTTAACACCCCTTTTCTCCTCATATTCTCTTTCATCACTTTTCATGTAACACATTCTAAACGCTGTAATCAATACTCTAAAACATACAGAACATGCTTCACGGCTGGTTTGGTTTCCGGTCATTCCGGATGTTTTCACATGCTACTCTCGTCTGTAAACAATAGTATATTCAAATAAACTGTACTTTCATTTAATATTCAGCATGGTAGTATCTCGACATCTATAGTTGTAGTGTTAAATCAGTTGGTTTCGGTTTTCACCACACCACGTCATTTCGCTACTCAATTCACCTCTTTAGGAAATCGTATATTAGCCACATGCTAAATGCTAACCGTAGATGAAGGATTTTCAGAATAAAAGCTTAACTGCTTGTGCACAAGAATTTCTGGTTTTTCAGAAAAAAAAGAGCATTTAACTTGACAGTATGTTTAAACTACATTATACCATCAAAACATTGATTTTAAATTTCTAACAGTCCCTCCTTACACACCTGAAAGGTGTGTATAATACTGAAATCAATGAGTTCTTCATCTGAACTTCGCATAGTACATATCTCATATTACAAACATGCAGTCTAAATGGAATGGTTCAATAGGCTTAACTTTACAGAAATACAAAATAAATTATTTGCCTGTGTTCAAACATAAAAGTTTTCCCTTGTGTATAACTTCTAGTGTTTGCATTCAATATCATTCTTCAAAATAGCAGCAATGGCTTGGTATCAAAACATTTCTTCCTCCCTCCTTTCTCAGAAACCATTCTCATACCACGCTCAGTGTTAAGGCACTTGTTTTTACAAAGTGAAAAGAATCAAACCATTTTAGACTAGCAATGATTTATACAACATGAAATCTACCATATTAGAATAGTATAAAATAATAAAGTCAAATAAAATGGACTATCTTAGAATAGTGTAAAATTAATTGGAATAATAAAAATATACTATCTTGGAATAGTATGAAGTAAATTGAAATGGATTCACTCCATTTTAATTTTGCTCACTTCTTCACATGATTTCATCATTTAAAGAATCACATCGGCTGGACATTCATTGATCAATCTCATCTCCGAAAATCCATATCATTTAAACTAACTCATCATTGTCATCAACATCTGTATACGGGGGTTGGTCGTCTTGTTCTGCTAGCATTTGTAACTGTCTCCTCATGAGAAATGTACCCTCCCTCCTTTCATACCATTTAAGGTATGAAAGTAATATGTTCTCTAGAAGGGGCCGTTGTGCGTTCTACTCTGGGGTACGGCATTCTAGACAGTCATTTCTGGGAGAAGATTTTGGTCAGTTACAAGAGTTGTAGAATTTCATCACTTAAAAGTTCCTACTCAGTAACTTTGGGTGGTCTGTTCTAATGCAGTGATAAAGTCCCTGAAATGGTGTGAGAACCGGTGGAATATCAATAACTCATTATACAAATTTATTTTCAATTCTGGTCTACTTAAATAGCTATGCTAACCCCTTTTACAGTGTGGAACCTTGGGTGCCCGAGCATGTGATAATTACTTCCTCCTTTAACAAGGATTTTAGAAACAGAAGTCATTTCATTAATGGTTTGTAGTTCAATTCAAGAATTTACACTTATGGCAGGTATGTTTTTCCTTTAAATAACATCTCTAAATGTCAGGTCATCTGGTGAATGGATGACCATTAGGAGCTGGTGGCGCTTGTCTTTTAAAACTCATACTCTGGTGCCGTGCGCTCCCTCTGAAGCTGCAAGTAAGATTTAAAACATCTGCAGGGTGGATCGAGCGACCCCTTCTCCCTGAACGATATTTGTTGTAAAATATGCAGCATCACAATGAGTGATCCAAGGCCCCGCATGTATTACTCCCAATCATATTAGTTTTTTTTTTATTTAAAATGTGCAATCTCTCTTTGCCCATGCTGTCTTTTTAAAACTCTACATCTTGGACGGAAAACAAATGTTATTTCAACCTTAATCTTCCCTCCTGTGGTAATAACCATGCTACAATGGAGAAATCAATACTCTAGATTGGAATACCATCTTTGGCTTGGTACTAGCTCTACCTTTAACTTTTTCCATACAAATAAAGATTTGTCTGCTTTTATAGAGTGGTTACTAAAACCATCCCTTTAAACTTTAGGTCTATACTGTAACAAATTAAATCTTCCCCAAATTCACACATGAATACACTCTTAAAGAATAATTTGTTCATATGATGAAAAGATTGAATAATATGTTCTACCCTCAGTGTGTTTTTAGGGTTATTTAATAGTTTCCTCTTTTTTTCTTTATAAATTCACCAATTGATTAATTCATGGCTAATAAATATTTTTCTTTACGTATTTCTCGTTGGTGAATAAGTGTGTTTATGTGTAAACTCACTCACGTTTTCCCTCTCTCCCCCTCTGGTTGTCAAGCCACGACCCCCTCACGTTCTGCCGGACCATGCCAACTCCTCCGTCCTTTCCTCTCCTCCGTCCACCTTCTCCGCAGTCCATCCGCTCTTGGATCCTTCCGCTGTAACTCTTTTCAGTGTCCCATCTGCTTTGCATTTCATCTCCTCCTTTACAGTCTCTACTGGTTGCATGGAGGGCGTATTCTGCTCTCATGTCCCACACTCTGCTCTTGTGCCCAAATCTTGTGACTCCGCTTGGAACTTCATGTCCTGTGGGGGACCGATGAGAGTGTGCCTTTTTATGTCACCTGTAGTTCTGGATTCCTCAGGTGGAGATGGTTCAGCTCTGCTTCTCTGTCTGTTCGATGGAGGAGGAGGAGTCTTCCGTGTTGAGGTCTTTTGTCTGCTTGGACGATGGGGTCGTAGCGGTCTGACAGGCGGATAGATAGATAGAGAGAGAGAGAGATCTCGGGAGGCATTACGTATAGTTAAATTCTAACACACCGAGGTAAAATAAATCCAACCTTTTCCACTCTATTTTCCTAATCTTACCATCCATCTTCGTTGTTAAATGTCATCTAAACACAATTCAAGTCTACTAATAATTTTACCATATCCCTAAACATTGCTTTCACCCACTGTAACATGTTTACTCCAATTAACTCTTTCAGGAAACCATTTTCTTCTATACATTTAAATACCTACATGTTTCTAGCACCACATATTTCACACACTATAAAAGAACGTCTCCATATTTTCTCCATCACTTTAAATCTCACTGTTATTTAGAACCGTAGTAACTTTGGTGACTGGACATATCTGCAATGTCGCCACTATCTGCTGGGGAATCTTGTTCATAGAGTTTGTACGTACAAAGCTGTACTTGTGGGTTAGTAGCCTGTGTTTAACAATCATTTTCAATAATTGTGCTCAGATAGGTCACCGGTCGGTTGTTCATAGCTTAACAGGGGGTGTTTCTGGTACGGACTAAAACATGGATCCAGTGTATTTAGAGATTCCCCTAATCTGTAAATCCCCATCACTTACATATCCCAATCACTTAAACGCATCTCATCATTTGATACAAGAACTGCATATAGGGGGGTGAATCATCTTGATTATAACCGCCTCTTGTTTGGGACCGAGTATTTCTAACTCCTCCTTTTGTTGCTCAGCTGATCTTTTGGCTCTGGGGATAAGTGAAAGTCTCTGAAACACAGCTGGAGTCTTATTAGTGATGTGGGCATTCTCTATGAGTGAACTAATGGTTCCATGTTTTACTTGATATTGTACTCCCCTTCCAGCCAGAAAGGTGCCAAGTGTAATGAGCACAATCAACAATGCTATTCTGCCTCTTATCCCTCGGGGACCCCACAATTGGTTTGGCTTTGTTCTTTTCATCATCTCTATTTTATCCCTGGTTGTGTCCGTTACAGAATTTAAATAATGAGTACAAAAATAACATATACAAAAAATTTGACTCTTTTTCAGATGTAAAACAAAAAATAGGTTTTCACATTAATGCTAATCTATAAAAATCTATAGACAATTTGTCTTTTGTGCTGTTTCTATCTTTATCTTATTTCTATTTATTGTTTTGTTCCAGCTCTGCCAAATCAGTCCTAACTCCCAATAATGTTCTGGAAGTTGCCAGTGAAGGGTGACAATGTGTGAGGTGGTGTCAATTTGCTCCTTTTTCTTTACCTTTAAACCGGAGCGCGTGTGAAGTTCGTTACAACTTTTCACGCTTCCGTCCACCGGGGATGAGCCCACTGTCTTTTGTGAACTTTCACCCTCACCCAATCACCTGGCCAAACAGGAGTCTCTTCTGGTGTCTCGTCTGGTATCTCTGTAGTTTTCCTAGCCTGCTGTGTAGACAAAACTTGCATAATATTACTCAGAGTTCTGACCTATTCATCCACTTCTATTTGTCTAATATCTAAAACTGGACCACTCCCTCCTTGGAGAAGGCCCAAGCTTCGGCATACCTCTTGTTGTTATGAGACCTATTGTTGACTACATTTTATTATTTATTAACTACAACGTCACCGAATCAACATATCTGTATAATCATGACACTCCCTCCTTTGAGCATAAAATGCTCAATTAATATTGCAATGATTACCGTATTATGAACAGGACATGTAAAACCCATAATAACGCTGCATTAAATAAATATAAATTCTCCGTGTACCCACAAGGCGTACAAAAATATCATATGATGTATGGCTTTCTGATGGCATAAACGAATATTCACAAAAGATTTTTCATTAGCACTTCTAATAGTTTACTTGTTTCAATAATGGCTTTTGTCATGGCATTATGCATCATCGTTGCTGCGAAAAACAATACCGCTGGTGTCGCCAATACGTCTCAATAATTCTAGGATTAGAGGATTGGTTGACACTGCTGAACTAACATATGATAAAATAATATTTCTCCAAACTGGAGGGAAAATATGAACTATTCTCACAGAGGGTGACCTGCATGAAGGGCTGGTGCCCCTCACTCAAATGAGATATTGCCTTACGCACTACACTATAAATCAGTAGTTACTCAAGAATAAATAAATAAAGACTGATTCTTGAAACTGTTGTAAAAACCCTAGAACTTCTTCATCCAAGCTCTCAATCAGTGTTATGTTATTTAATCTGCAGCTCACGCCTTAAAACAGATACTTCAGACCGATTATAAAATTGTGTTTATGAGAAAAATGTAATCTGACTCCATAAATCACATAATTGTTTGATTAAAAACTGCACTTCTGGCTAACAATAAATGAAGTTCCCCTTTAAACACAGCCCCGGTCTTCTGACGGGGTCTATCTATGTACTGGCTGGAAAATGTTGGGCCAGTCTCTGTCGCTCCGTCACAGTTCTCCCGCTAACAGTCACTCTCTAGTTCAGCTGGGTTCTTGTTGACTTCTTCACTGGTTTGAGAACACCTCCCTTTGTAGCCAGACTTCACCACAGCAGAATCGAGTTTCTGTTTTTAGGTCTGGACAGCTTCACGTCAGGTGTATCGCCGCTCCTTGCATATTTTGGGTGGAAGCCAGTCTTCTTGACCTCACTAGTTGTGTGGACACAATAGTTTTCTGTGTGGGGGAACAACATCACTCGTGATGTATTTTCCTTCTCATAATTACAAAAATAGTCTGCTAAATGTTCTACTCTGCTACTTCTAATCTGTGGATGCTCTGTGTAAATGCAATATTCTACTCACTATCTTTTAAATAACATTCAACCTCTCCCTTCTGTGGTGACATATGTGGCTCTATGTAGCTGGATTTCAAAATACTCTAGTGCTGAAGATGCATCACCTGATGGTCCGGTCCTCGAAGCTTCCTCATTGTTGCGGTTGATACCAGGCTGTCAGTGGCATTTGGTTCATGTTTGGAAATTCTGTACGTCTTTGACATCTCTGGGTTGCTTGGTATTTCATATCGTGGTAAATGAGATGTTGTCTCCATTCTTCAATGGGTATAGCGTCTAATGCCACCACATCTCCCAGGCTTGCCTGCACTGATAGGGGAAGGGCGTTAATGACCGCGTTCTTCCACAGCATTACGACAGAATGTGAAACGTCATGTCGTTCTCCAGTGCAGTCCTCCAACACTCCTTCACATCTCTTCAGGAAGGCATACATGTCTTCCCCCGGTTCTATTCTCAGGCTGTTGAGGGCATGTAAACTCTGTGTTGTTGGGTAGATTTGACGAATGGCAGCCCAATACCTCGACCTGACTTTGTTGAAGAAAATGTAATCTGGAGAGTTGGTGCATTTGGCCTTGGAATCCACTGCTCTTGCCTCGAGTCTTCCTTCTATCCGTCCAAGCAGTGCCCTCATGTCTCCCAAGCACAGGTGGTCTTGGACTGTGTATTTCTCCAGATCATTCTCCCACTTCTGACCTCCTTGTGTAAGTGGAGGTAGTTTTGCCGCTAATGCTTCCATGTCTCTGTGAGTCCATGATTGGTATTTCAATCCTCCTTCTCCAGCCGCTATCACCGGTAGCGTGAGTGTTGAGCAGTTCTTGAGTCTTCCAGCTTCAGTTACGGTTGTGGTGTCTGGAGAACCTTCGCCTTCTCTTCTCTTGAGTTGTGCTTCCATACGTTTGCTGAGTTCTTCCATCTTTCTGTTGAGCTCCTCTTCCATTCTTCTGCCTAGTTCTTCCAATCTTCTGTTGAGCTCACCAGATAGGAGTCTTACCTCATACTCCAAGTCTTTGACACGTGTAGCTGTGGGGAGACCGTCCAACTCCAATACTCCTCCTAAAACACCTAGAGTTGGAGCTTGTATTGGGGGTTGAAAGAAACTGTATTCTTCTGTCATGTAGGGAGGAGGCGCACCTGTCAGGCTTGGAAGGAGCTTTGAAGGTTGGATTACTGGAGCTTCTTCTGTCTTTTCTTTCTTATCTTCCTTTGCTGTGAGCTCTGCTCCTTGAGCCACATACATGCTGTTCGTTGATTCTTGGCTGACATATTTTAGATGGAGTACCAGACTTATAACTCTAGATTTTCTTTTTTCAGCTCTGTTCATAGCGCTTTTAGCAGGTCCATACCAAGGGGGTTGTCCTGCTTTGATCCATGCGTGTTGTTCTCGCAGGTATTCTCAATTTTCATGGTCAATTACTGCTTTTCTATGGGCTTTCGTTGGTGCTGGTTGATCATCTGCTGGAAACAGTCCTCTCGTTTGCCATTGTTCCAACAGTTTCTCCATGTGGTTCCATGTCTTTTGTCTAAGATTTGGAACTGTTATAGCATCTGATCTGATTTTATCCTTCCCTTGATATCTGCTGTTGAGCCTGGCTCTGCGTCTAGTCTCAACTTAGTTTGTTTTGGTGACATGTTCTCTAATTATTTATTAACTTATCAAAGATGAAGCACTAATCTTCTGACTAGCACCTTCGTTGCTGTTCGTCCGAACTTTAAATCTTTTTTTTTTTTTAAGTTGCTCAAGGTTTTAAAAAATTTTTTTTTGTAAGTTATAGATTTATTAATTTTTTTTATAATTTTTTTTTTATAGGTAAAATATTAATAAAGTTAATTATTTTATAAAAATTATGCAAATTTAAAATATGAAATGTTAAAATAAAGTTGTACCGTATATGGTTTTGACTTTGAAATATGAATATGGTTCAAATCCAAATCTCCTGTGTACAGTGCATACCGAAATGTATGAAATTATGCTAATGTCACTACTTGTGTTAGCTTCAATAAATTGGTGTTTGAAAAAGTATTATGTAAAGTTTCTTCTCTTATAATTAGAAACCACTTGCAATTCTATCTTGGCGATCAAGCATGTGTTTATTTATAACACTTAAAATTATACTTCACAATGTTATGGTGTTTCTTCTATTTGTGTAATAATTCTGTAATACCACCAGAGTGCGCTATTTTAATTTCCAGCTTAATCCACTAGGGGATATAGAATCGCAGTGACGCGTCGTAAAACCCGGAAGTAAACTTCTTCCGGTTCCTTCTTGAAAAACCAATGCAAATTCTCCAGAGGATTTTGGAAAATAGCTCGAAATAAGGTCTGTGGTTGACACACGTTTAAGAGAGGGATCACGTTTTGTTCAGCCGGATAATCTCCACATGTCAACCCTACTTTTATAATTTCTGAATCATAAATCTAGTCGCCAAAAGCGAAATGCTAACGTTATGCTATAAACGAACTACAAGCCAGTACAGCAGCAGGGTCGCACGACTTCAACGTCACGCCAACTTAAGATCGTTTCAACTGACTTGCACTGAAACTGCACTTTGAACACTTTAAATTAAATATATTAACATTTTAAACTGTATACCCCGGTTATCTAGGCCATTTTGGTTATGTTTAATGTATACCACTTTTATCTAGGCCCTTTTTGTTTTGTTTTATGTATACATGTCACACTGTGGGAAACGATATTTCGATATTTCTGGATGTATAACACATGTAGAAATTTTGACAATAAAGCTTGATTTGACTTTCGCATGCTTGCATATTTTAACAAAGCTTTTCATTTTAGCCACACTGAATTTAACTAGAAGTCATGGCTGTGTCAATTACCAGTCTGATATCGTTTTACAAAGATGACAAGAAGAGTGTAGACAGAGGAGAGAACCACTACACGTCAGGACACGTAACAGTGCAGCCTAGATGAAGGTGTGCTTACCGGTGTTGTCAGGGCTAGCATGAGGGACAAGGTTTATAGTGTCGGTGAGTAGTGATAGCAAGAGTACCGTTAACCTAGAGTTAATTTATTCACATTAATTCCCATCAACAAATCAATTGTATGTGTCACATGAAATCTTTATTAGGCAAGGCAAGGCAAGTTTATTTATATAGCACTTTTCAACACAAGGCAATTCAAAGTGCTTTACAAAAAATGAAAGACATTAAGAAAATGGCATTTAAAATCAGTCATTAAAAATAAAAGCTAATAAAATAAACATTAAAAGAAAAAATACATGGATAAAAGTTACAGTGCAGTCTAAGATATGAATAGTTCAATTAAAAGCAGCGACAAAAAGAAAAGTCTTCAGCCTGGATTTAAAAGTAGTAAGAGTTGCAGCGGACCTGCAGGTTTCTGGGAGTTTGTTCCAGATATTTGGAGCATAATAACTGAATGCTGCTTCTCCATGTTTAGTTCTGACTCTGGGGACAGAAAGCTGACCAGTCCCTGAAGACCTGAGAGATCTGGATGGTTCATAATTTAGCAGGAGGTCAGAAATGTATTTTGGGCCTAAACCATTCAGTGCTTTATAAACAGCAGCAATATTTTTAAATCTATTCTTTGACACACAGGAAGCCAGTGTAAAGACTTCAGAACAGGAGCGATGTGATCCTCTTTCTTAGTGTTAGTGAGGACTCGAGCAGCGGTGTTCTGAATCAGCTGCAGCTTTCTAATAGATTTTTTAGTGAGACCTGTGAAGACACCGTTGCAGTAGTCCAGTCTACTGAAGATAAAAGCATGGACACGTTTTTCCAAATCCTGCTGTGACATTAGTCTTTTAATCCTAGATATGTTCTTTAGGTGATAGTAAGCTGATTTAGTAACTGTTTTAATGTGACTGTTGAAACCAATAACTAATTTAACCCGCTCACAAGAGAGCCCACCTCCGAAGATCGTGACTGGCTGAGGGACAGACTCGGGGGCAGGTTTTCAGGGATTTCTTGGCTTCTCTCCCCCGAGCCAGAAGAGGAACACTGCAGCTTGGAAACACTTACTGTTCCTGAAATTATCAAATCTGTTGGGCATCAGGGACCTGAGGCAATTGTGGCAAGCATGGCATTGTCTGAGGAGCAACAGAGGGCAATTCAGGTGGCTACCACTGGACAGCGAACCAACCCAAACTGGCCTTTGTTCAGGAAAGGAAGGTTGACTGCCAGCAACTTTGGAGCTGTCCTGAGGTCAAAGCGTGTGACTGCTTCCTTTATTGCCAGGGTGCTAAGGCAACAACAGGCCCTTGATGGTGTTTTGTCTGTACAGTGGGGGACTATGAATGAATGTGAGGGCGTCAGGGCATTCACCACTGCAACTCAGATGCAGGTCCATGAGTCAGATTTGTGGCTCTCCCAATCAGGAATGTTGGGGGCATCTCCAGATGGTCTGGTAGGGTCTTCCGCTGTGCTGGAGGTAAAGTGTCCCAACGGAGCCAGGGAAATGACAATTAGTGAAGCATTGCAAATCAAGGGCTTCTGTGTCAGTAAGGAAGGACAAACATTCAGCCTGCGTGAGGAACATCCTTACTGGCACCAAGTGCAAGGTCAGCTTCACCTCACTGCAAGAAAGAAGAAGAAATAAAAAAATTGTGAATTTTTTTTAATTTACATTTACTCGTCTTTGCAATGTTGTGGTTGTTAGAGTGTTAGGTTTCCTGTCAGCTCGTCTGTTGGGAAGATATAAAATATTAGTTTCATGGAAGTCACACCGTCACATATAAGAACATTAAGACATACAGTACATACAGGCTAAAACAAAACATCTAAAGATATAACCTTGCACTTCGATAAGTCTCGGGAACATTTTCACTATTTTGACATTTTTATAGATGAAAATTGAACTAAAGATATAAATGGTAGATTCATCCATATTGAAAATAGGTGTCAGCTGCTACACTAATTATAATAGTTATATTTCTTAATTAATTAAGATAAGATATTACTGTATTGATCCCAATTTGGGAAATGTTTGTGTATATACAAAAGTATGTGAGGGATGGAATATTAAATTGAATATAAATGTAAAATGTACATGTGATTTTACGTCCAAGAGAAGCTATGGAGCCGAGAGTCCTCTGCCAGCCAGAGGTGATTTGTTATTAGTTCAATATGTCAAACTGATTTCCCTGACTACAATCTTTAGTTACATGGTGAAACGTTACGCTGCTTGTACTAATTAGACTTATCATATAAGCCACGCAGGTTTTAATAGGATGTATTCATTATCTTTACTTATGTTGCGGTCTTTTCAGCAGCGCCATCTCTAAAACGGCGATACAGTCACTACCCATCATTTACATTTCACCGTGACATGGACAAAAATGTAACGTCAGCTTACCTCATGACACGAATCCAGACTCCCGTTTGGAAAACATCGGCCGGGAAACGATAGAACAAGCACGTTTCATGCGAAGACCTGTGGCTGTAACCCGGAGCAAAGCAACAAACCATTGCGTAGCGAACTAGTAGCGCTAGCTTTAGCTAACGTTAGCTAACGAAACGAACTGCAGAGTAAAATTGGAAAACACTGGTAATTAATTATTCTATAATTTGTAAAACTACGGTGTTAAAAACGACAATTTCAAAAATGCAGATTCTAATGGTCAGATATAGATATACAGATACTAAAGATATGCAGGTACTTGCTTTCAAGAAGAACACAGGGGAAAACAAACTTAGCGGGAGTGTTTACGTGTTCGGCGTAATGACGTAAAACGGCCTCGACAATTTCTGTAGTCCTATTCAGCCACTCGGTAACAACCATCGTTTTTCAGACACGTAAACTCTTCAAAAATTCCCAGTGGGGTCACTGCTGATGTATTTAATGTCGTAGAACAAAACGTGATTTATCTCTTAAATTTGTGTCAACCACAGACCTTATTTCGAGCTATTTTCCAAAACCCTATGGAAAAAATGCATTGCTTTTTAAGGAAGGAACCGGAATTGCTAAAAATGCTAACTTACTTCCGGGTTTTACGACACGTCACTGCGGTTCTCTATAGCTGTTGCAAAACTAACTTGTTTTTAACAAGGAAAAACTTATTTTCCTTAATAATATCTTTAAAATAGGAAGAACATTACACTATGGTTAAACAACACAGCACATAACCGCCAAAACACATTTGCAAACAAGAATATTCACAAAACCGCCAATACACATTTACCAGCAGAAGTACTTCCAATAGTTCTAACTCTAATAAGAAGTATGATGTTCTTTAGAAGATGGAATGCCTAGCCTCAGTGTGTTAAAGCAAACAGAGTACTTCAATTATCATTTCATGAAATGGCGACTTCCGTGTGGTTCACTGTGAACATGAGGTCAAGACAAGATGGCAACTGGTTTTCCAACGTTTGACCTGAAGAACAAAGGGATTTGAGAAAACACCTCGTGGCTCTCACAGTGGAGTTGAAATAATGGCGGGGTGATATTTTGTAGAGTAAATTCAACAAACAACACTGTAGTTTAAAATAACATTTCTATTTAGTTTACAATGATAAATGGGCCTTATACCCTTACGTCATAGCCCTCTACCCATGTACGTAAATGTTTTGACTTTAAGAGCCAGTATGGTCATCTCTTCTGTTTAAACACGCTATTTATGGGACAAAATGGGACGCTATCCAAACACAATCAGAAAAATATCCTCTATCTAATGCACGAATGTCGCACTTCCTGCCGTAATCCACAACGCAATGTCTTTTTGAAAACAGAAATAAAGTAACCACTGAAAGCTTCAAACTCCTCAGGCCTTTTCCTTGAAAAAGGACTTTTTTAAAACAGCCTCACACTGTTGTTAACACAAAACACTCACTCCAATAACCTTAGCTTCAAACTTTGGCTGTGTCTTTGCCTCAAGCAGTCCCGACTGCTTAATGGCCTAAAACCATTCACGTTAACTTAAAACGCAACAAAAGACACCTATAGAAGGGATTGGACTCTGGCCGACATGTAATAACAGACAAACGAATAGCATGCAGGGTTAAATAGAACAAAACTAATTGAACTCACCCTGCCTGTGACAAAGCAACGCCACGTGTGGTAGGATACCAATGTTTATCAATTTAGGCTTGTTTTAACTTAAATTTACGCAGTCTTTCTCAGGAGTCCAACTTACCAGACAGACACACACTCCTATTGTTCACTATGTAATCTATTGAAGACTTTGAATAAACAAGTACTTCTTTACCTTTCTGTATGGGCCCGAGTGTATGTCTGCCAGCATTGTTCAAGCTCCTTTGAAAACTGCAACTGCTCTCCCGGTGAAACAAGATCACGTCCGTGTCCCCAATTGTTAAATATGTTCTTTATTCTCGCGTCCAGGAGAGAAGCTTTAAAATGAGACTAAATGGAGTCTCTGAAAATATTAAAATGGGGTACTTTAATTTAAAAAAGGCGCGGTAGTGTTACAGACAGAATATTGTTCCGGCAGAAAACAGCTGTGATCTGGCTCTCCTGAGCAAGAAGAGAAGCCCGAATCCCCCGTTCGGTGCCGTTATATATCCTCTGCTGGCTCCTCCCCGCCAGCCGGCTCGCCTCGCCTCTAATGTCCGTTGTTGCATTTAAACAGAGGATTGGTACTTTTCACCTTCAACATATGCTTAACACGCCTTTTTTTCCTCATATGCTCTTTCATCACTTTTCATGTAACACATTCTAAACGCTGTAATCAATACTCTAAAACATACAGAAAATGCTTCACGGCTGGTTTGGTTTCCGGTCATTCCGGATGTTTTCACATGCTACTCTCGTCTGTAAACAATAGTGTATTCAAATAAACTGTACTTTCATTTAATATTCAGCATGGTAGTATCTCGACATCTATAGTTGTAGTGTTAAATCAGTAGGTTTCGGTTTTCACCACACCACGTCATTTCGCTACTCAATTCACCTCTAGGAAATCGTATATTAGCCACATGCTAAATGCTAACCGTAGATGAAGGATTTTTTAGAATAAAAGCTTAACTGCTTGTGCACAAGAATGTCTGGTTTTTCAGTATAAAAGAGCATTTAACTTGACAGTATGTTTAAACTACATTATACCATCAAAACATTGATTTTAAATTTCTAACAGTGTTCAGATAATAACCTTGTTCTGAACTCCCTAAAAACAAAAGAACTCATGATAGACTTCAGGAAAAACAGCACAACACCAGATCCACTGTACATCAACGGCAACTGTGTGGAAAGGGTTCCCGCCTTCAGGTTCCTCGGCATACACATTGCTGAAAATCTATCCTGGTCTATCAACACCACAACATCTGTATAAAAGGCCCAGCAGCGATTACACTTCCTGAGGATCCTCAGAAAAAACAACCTGGAGGAGAAGCTTCTGGTGTCTTTCTACCGCTGCTCCATAGTGTGCTGGCATATTGCCTAACCACGTGGTGTGCCAGCTGCTCAGAAAAGGACAGGAAATCCCTTCAGAGGGTCATCAACACAGCCCAGAAGGTCATCGGCTGCTCACTGCCTTCTCTGGAGCCAACGTTGCCTCAACAGAGCAGGCAAAATAATAGCAGACTCTTCACACCCTGGACACTTCCTGTTTGCTCTTCTGCCCTCCGGTAGACGCGACAGGTCAATTCAATCAAGGACAAACCTACTGAAAAACAGTTTCTACCCCAGAGCCATACGAGAACTGAACACCGTCAAACGCTGAACTGAACAGTTACAACTTGCAACTGCACTACTTTTTAATAGTTGTATTAACTTATTAACTGATCGACATCAGAGATGCAAAATATCATCCCTGTGTTTTTTATATTGTAAACTGTATTTAAATTATATGCGGGCATGTATGCATGTTGGTATGGATGTGTGAGCATATGTTTTGTGTGTATATGTTTATATAGATATATATTTATTCGTTTTATGTGGAAATGCACTGCGAGGATTGCTTTTTTAAATGTCGTTGTACCTGGTGCGATGACAATAAAGGAATTCTATTCTATTCTTCTATTCTAATTGAGTACATAGATTGCACCTTGCACTATCGCCACTACATTTTTTTAAAGTGCACCCAGACCTTCGATCGCTTCGCTCTGTCCGCCATGCCTGCGGGAGTCTCACAGCAATAATAAGAGCGCTGTTGAGAGAGATGACGAGTGGCATTTACAGTGGCCAATCAGAGGGGTCTCAAACCGGATACATCACACGGGATGAGGGTTCCCAACCAACCAGAATGGTTTAAAGTTAAACTAAGGAAGTAGACGTAACACATATACCGATAGCAGCACCGTTTGTCCAGCGGCTTAACGGTATACCGATACCGTCCAATCAAGTACCGGTATTGACTTAGTACCGGTTCTCGGTACCCATCCCTGCATCTAACACAACCTGGCAATGTGTCCCAGGAGGAAGGGCAAGGAATGAATGTGTGGAACAGCCTGACAGAGCTAGAGGAACATTCATACATCCATTAATCTACACTATGGTTCCTACTGGATCAACAGGTCAGAGATTTGTTCAATAAGGTCGTGTAGGGCTTAATATTTGATGTTAAATTATGTAATCCTTTATGACAAGTTTGTATTGCATCAGCCTGAGACAATACGCCTACTGTAGATATTTATATCTTAAATGAGCAGTTTACAGCAGACACTGTTAGCAAGTTGATGGTGAGCATACAGGTGCATTTATCAAACACATTGCAAGATGTTTTGTTTCTGAGGGTTTGGTTAAGCTCAAACCAGAACTAAAAGGAGGGTCTAAATTGGACCTATATTTTTATTGTTTAATATTATGGAAACGCACTGTATAGAAGTACAGGGGTAGAATGAGCCATTGTGTTAAATGATGCCCAGAGATCCTGCAATAGAGTCTTATTGAGTGTAGTCTCAGAGGAATGACAGGTCCACAAAGAACACTGGAAAGCTACATTATGTTGGCTAAATGGGGCAGAAACACCCATTTTCTAGTATAAATAAGAAATGAAGATTGTTTTTCAGAGACTGATGCAAGGTGTGGTTTTGCCAATGTATGAATGTGTAAGAATTTGTTGGTTTCAAAATGGTTTTTCAAAAAGCAAACAACGATTATAGGCATGTATCAGCTTCTCCGGCTGACTCATGCCTGTCACACGACAGGGCTAACTGAATTCTGGATGAGACAATTTATACACTAGTTACTTACGTTGCTTTCAAATTGACCAAGATAGATTACATTTATTTTACAGTTATTGTGCGGCGGCCATTGGATAGTTCAGTGTTTCACCCACTGTTCTGAGAGCCAATGCAAAGTCTGCAGCACAGCTCATCGGTACACAGAGAGAGGTACCACTCAAGGTACAGAAAGATTATATCGAAATGCAATAGAAATACACGAAAACAAGTTATTACATTTCTTCTACATGGGAAACTTGCCAGTTTACGTTCTTGATGAACAACATTTACCATTGTAGGACCCACGAAGGTTGGCTGTTAGGAGGTGGAGGAGGCAGGTGGTAGGTAAGAAGCTAAAACGTAAACAACGTTTCCACAGAGACCATCTCAAAATGAAAATCTGCAAAAAGCCCTGTCTCTCCACTGAAAGGAGCCAGGACCAAAAGGGAGGGGCCAACCTCACAACTTTTGTCTGTCCTACAGAATAACCAATCACCATCAGTTATTTCCACCTTGTATACTAATATTTGTTATTGCCTCACCAGTGCAGACCACTTCAATCGCAGTGGAAGAGAACCAGAGCTGCACAGACCCACAGTCCATCAGTGGAGACTCTGATCCATCACAGTCAGAGAAGAATCTGGACACAGGTGTGTTGTGGAGAAGATCAATCTGTTTGGTTGAAGCAGCAGAACCACAGCCCAGCTGTCGACACACCAGAGCAGCATGCTTCAGGTCCCAGACCCTGGACCCTGTGCTCAGCAGCCTCCACTCCTCCTGGAACACCAGCAGTCTGCCGGCACAGGCCTCACTGTCATCCTCTCTGAGCACTCCATCATCCAGCATGACATCGTAGTCCACTACATGGGATGAGATCATGGTCATTTATACAAGTTGATAGTATAGCATATCCAAGAAATTATTATTTTTATATTTATGTATTTTTATCATTTATGTTAAAATACGGAAAATTACACAACCAAATTCTCCCACCTTGAAGAATGAGAGAGAGGCTCTGGCCCTCAGTGGAGAAGTTCTGATGGAAAACATAGTTTTGATAAACACAGCTGTAGTTCCCTTGGTGGGCGGGCTCTGCAGCAGCAAACCTGAAGAAGGCAGAGTGATTGACAGCTGGCAGGGTGTAGCTGGTTGGGTTAGAGCCAGTGAACATGAGGCTGAAGGAACCTCCGGGGTACTGTGGCTCCACGGAGCAGTTGAGAGAGAAGCTGTGGCCCTTGAAGAGCAGCACATCCCGTTCCTGGTCGTCATAGTAACCCCTCGTAGAAATAACAGGCCTGTTGGGAGGAAGCAGGAAGTCTGCAGGCAAAGACAAAAACTGGAGATATGACAAAAATAAAAAATAATGAGGAAAAGTCAACAGCCATTCAAAGTAATTTTGGTAAGAACAGTGTATCAGATACATGATGTTGTTTAAACTGTACTGTTGTAGTTGCTGTTTTTACAATGCTTCAAGTGCCTAAGCCAGTTCCTTTGCAGGAAAAACATGTTAGTCGATGATTTCATCACCGAGCACAATCTCGATTTTATGTTTTTTAACTGACACTGGAATAGACCAAAATAGCAGTGCAGCTGTACTTGTCGAATCAACCCCTCACAACTTTAGTTTTATGAGTCAGGAAAGAATGCATAAGAAAGGGGGTGGAGTTGCTATTCTGTTCAATGATTCCCTTCAATGCAGGAAGACATCTTATGGGAACTTTGCTTCTTTTGAATATGTGGCCCTTCAGCTGAAATGCTCCTCTCGAGCTCTGTTCCTAAATATCTATAGACCACCCAAATACTGTGCAAGTTTTTTTGATGACTTTACTGAACTGCTGTCTATAGTGTGTATTGACTTTGACTGTCTTGTCATTGTTGGTGATTTTAACATCCACGTTGACAACCCCCAGGACAGAGGGGCTAAAGAACTGTTTTGTGTTCTTGATAACTATGGACTGACTCAGCATGTGACGGAGCCCACGCACAATAAGGGGTACACTCTGGACTTAATTATCTCAAAGTTCACACAAATGTTCAAAAAGAGGTAACCACAAAGCGATATTTAACTGAAAACACTAGGGAAATGTTTACTCAGAATGTTTCTTCCACACTTGCCCCTGCTAACATCTCAGTAAATGAGCTAGTCGATCATTTTAAATCAAAAATTCAAAATGTTATAGATGCCATTGCTCCCACCAAGCTAAAGGAAGTGTCTGGCAAGAAAACATCTCCACGGAGAAAGGCCATGAGAGTGAAAACAGAAAAAAGAGAGTGTCGAAAAGCTGAACGCAGGTGGCTCCAGGTTCATTTTGAAATCTATAAAGAGAGACTTGGCTTTTATAATTTGGAATTGAAAAATGCACGACAGTCATTCTTCTCTGACATCATTACCAAAAACAATAATAATAATAATGAGTTTCATTTGTAACGCACTTCATAGCAGTGAGCATGGAACAATATAAAGCAGCACACAACGCACGTGCCTTGTTTGCTACGGTCGACAGACTAACAAACCCCCCAGTGTCAGTAGCCTCTGAATTTCTATCCACCAGGGCGTGCAATGATTTTGCCTCCTTCTTCACTGACAACATTCAGAAAATCCGACAAGCAGTCAGTGCCTCTGCATCAGGTACAGCAGATGTTCTGTCCCTGTGTCCACCTAATATCAATTCAGACACCATGACACAATTCCATCAGATCAATGATACAAACCTAGAGGACATTATACTACTTCTGAAATCCTCCTCCTGCTGCCTTGATATTATTCTAACAAGCTATTATTTTTTTTAAATGTCATTGCATGATCTACTTCACATAGTAAACAAGTCTCTTCACTCAGGTGTATTTCCACAGGCCCTGAAAACGGCAGTCATTAAACCGCTCTTAAAAAAGAATAATCTAGATGCTTCAGTAATGAACAATTACAGGCCCATATCAAACCTGCCATTTCTAGGTAAAATCATTGAAAAAGTTGTTTTTCAACAGTTGAGTAACTTCTTGCATTTAAATAACTGTTTCGATGTGTTCCAGTCAGGCTTTCGTCCAAACCACAGCACTGAGACTGCTCTTGTAAAGGTCTTCAATGACATCCACTTAAACACAGACAGTGGCAGAACTTCAGTGTTAGTAATATTAGATCTCAGTGCTGCGTTTGACACTGTTGACCACATCATATTACTAGACTGACTGGAAAACTGGGTGGGTCTTTCGGAAACAGTGCTAAATTGGTTTGAATACTTAAAGGACCGGAAAAACTTTGTCTCTTTAGGTAAATACACACCTGAGTTGACAAATATGACATGTGGGGTTCCTTGTCCATGCTTTTATCTTCAGTAGACTTGACTATGTTGTTGACAGATCTGCTGGTCTGATGGAAAGGATGTTTGTTTCAATAATGTCTTATCAGACCGAACATCCTGAACTCTTGACATATGCACATTATGCATTTTAGTTTTTGACACCTTGCAAGCAAAGCATAACAGTTCCAAGCACAATTCTAAGAAGGCATTTGTGGTTTTTGACACCTTGACAACGGTTGCGGTTGAGGACAACAATGAGTCAGGATGCAGGCGGACTGCGCAAAGATTTGAACCAACTTCCTGGGCCGGCCGGCGAATCTTAGAGACAGAGTCCTTATTGTCTGTTAATAAATGAAGTCTCTGTCAATGTCATGTTCAGAATCAAGTTTTTTCTTTAAACATTTAATTTCAAATATGCAAACTTTATACTTTAATTTATTAACAATGTGTTCTGCTTTCATGAAAAATGTTCATATTCCCTCTTTTGTTAAAATTGCATATTATTACTATAAGTCTTCATTTGTTTTAATTTTAACTTTACATTTTTAATTTTTCATTAAGTAAAAGTTGAAAATATGTGACCTCCTTCTCCCTCAAAGATAGAAAAGGGGAAACCACCTGATGCAGAGAGGGAGGAGGCAAGAGACTATAAAAGATGATGTGTAAAGAGAAATGGGGGCAATTGAGAGCTTGAGGACTTTTTGAGGCTTGATTTTGGGCCTTGGGCTCTTGGGCTCTTGGGCTCTTGGGCTCTTGGGCCTGGGCTCTTTTAGACGGCTCTAGGGGATTCACTTGTGAACCTGTTAATTTTGTACTTTGACCTTGTGTCTTTGTAAAACTTTTGGATCTTTCTTTTGTTAATCTTTGGATTCTTGTAAATCCTCTATTTTTGTTAAAACCTTAATAAAACCGGTTTGTACTTTGTACATTTCGATCCAATTCCTGGTCTCTCTCGTGGTCTCTGAAGGTATCTGCTTAGAGTGAGGTAAGAACACCCTTCCCTGGAAAAGGCTGACATTAGTTGATGATTTGGATTTTAAATTGTTTAAGGGGAATAGAAACCCTTCTAAGGTTAAACTATAGTTTCACATTGGTCACTGTGGTTGATGTGGTTTTGATTGATGTTGAAATATGACATATGCTATGCTGATGTGGTAATGTCACTGCTGTGATATTAATGTTTGACTCTGGCTGTGTTTGATATTACAATTGCATTGTTTTGATTGGTATAACCCGGGATCAAAAGAGGGGGTTAGGGATTGTGGGTCCTGAAGCTGCCCTAATTACTAGGGGGTCTCCCAACGACACCGGGGTTTCTCCTCCAGGGGCAGTTTGGATACTGCTCTGGGGTTCTACCAGCCCACCAACACCTACTGCACTACACACTCCGTTTTGCTATCCTGGCGGTCGGGAACCGACGCTTTAGTGCCTGAAATAAGTGATACGACGGGCAGCTGGTGTTAGAGGCCACGCTGTAAACGCCCCCCTAAGCAGATTAAGGTGATCTTGTGTGTAGATTCTGGGGGGTTTTGAAGTCCTAAAAAGATTGGACGGCCGTTTTCCGGAGCCTTATCAGCACCGGAGCTCTGTATCGGAGACGGCCTAGATATTAACGTTGGTTGTATCGAAGTTAGATTCCTTTTCACTGTAATGGTGTCTTTGCAGGTCTCACTAAAAAATCTATTCGAAAGATGCAGCTAATTCAGAACGCTGCTGCTCGAGTCCTCACTAACAATAAGAAGGTGGATCACATTACTCCAGTTCTGAAGTCTTTACACTGGCTTCCTGTGTTTGTCAAATAATTGATTTTAAAATACTGCTAATGGTTTAGGCCCAAAATACATTTCTGACCTACTGCTAAATTATGAACCATCCAGATCTCTCAGGTCTTCAGGGACGGGTCAGCTTTCTGTCCCCAGAGTCAGAACTAAACATGGTAAAGCAGCGTTTAGTTATTATGCTCCAAATACCTGGAACAAACTCCCAGAAACCTGCAGGTCCGCTGCAACTCTTACTACTTTTAAATCTAGGCTGAAGACTTTTCTGTTTCCGCTGCTTTTAATTGAACCATTTATATCTTAAACTGCACTGTAACTTTTATTCATGTAATGTATACCTGTTATTCTTGTTTTATGTTTATTTTATCATCTTTGCTTTTGAACTGCCAGTTTATAATATGTTTCTGCTGCACTATTTCTCAATGCTCTTAATGTCTTTCATTTTTGTGAAGCACTTTGAATTGCCTTGTGTTGAACGGTGCTATATAAATAAACTTGCCTTGCCACAGTCTGCAAGGAATGCTTCACAACTAATTCTTGACCGCGTTAGAGTGTTATCATGTAGCGTATTACTGTGTTACAAGTTAGCGTATTATGTTAATATAGATCACTAAGCCACAATGTGTGAGTGATGTTTCACTGAACCGTCATCTGTGGGTGTCAGACCGGGGTTAACCTCCACCTCTCCCCTGGGCTGACAGTGAGACTCACTTCGGCCATTTCTTACAAACCTGGCTATCATTATTATAAACATATAAACAGTGGTATGATTAAAGCACTGCTTGTGAACAGGTTATCTTCTTCACTGTTTAGTTCAATACCATTTTTTTTAATAGTGTAACTGATGGAAAAATGTGCAGTACCCTAAAGTAACTATTTAGCCTTTTGTTTTGTTTTGTTGCTTAAGAGAACATAGTAGTATAGTGTGGGCCCCATAGTAATATTGGGCCTGGTAATGGGCATGCAACTGTATCATTTTTCAAAAGCACTTTATTTATATGTTGTATTTTTGATTTATTTAATTCACTTCTGATATTCATGTGCAATACCAATTTTAAAATAGGTGAAGCTTTCACTTGAACAGTTACAAGAAGTAAAGGCACACAGGCACAGAGGGCAGCTCAGGGGTCCTTTAGGTGAAACGCAAAAGAGTTAAAGGATTTACTCTTTAGACCGTGCCGAGTGCTTTTGTATGTCGCAGAATGAACAACAGAAGTAAAAGGATTTTATTTTAAATCGGGAAGTCTTGTTTATTTCCAAGTGTGCAACAATGGTATTAATTCAAGTTAATGTAATAATATGATGTGGCTAGCTGTCAATTTGAACAGCTCCATACATGTAGAACAGCTATTTTATGATAAAAGCATTAATATCAGTTGCAATTTCATCATATATGAATCTGCTCTATACATAGAGCTGAAACTGCCATTCTCACCTGAGCAGACCACTTGAGTGGAGCCTGAAGAGGAGAGCCACTTCCTCACGGAGCCACAGCCCATCAGTGCCCCTTCAGAGCCATCACAGTCGGAGTAGAAGCGCCATGCGGGCCGGGCGGCACCAGGCAGCTGGACTCTGCTGCTGGAGATTGGGGCGCCGCAGCCCAGCTGTGTGCACACCACAGCGGCCTCCCGCAGGCTCCACGAATGCAGGAAGCTCACAGCTCTCCACTCCTCCTGGTGCACCTCCAGTGCTCCAGTGCAGCGGCTCTGCATGCTCACCAGCCTCACATCCTCCAGATCTGAAAGTCACCAGCTGGGTACAATTAATCAAAGCTGGGCCAGGTCGAGAATACTGTGGAAGCCCATTTCCGCCAGAGAAGAAACACATTTACACTTACTTATCTCATAATTATGACTTACCTGTCTCATTATGACTTACTTATCTCATAATTATGACATACTTATCTCATTATTATGGCATACTATCTCAAAATAATAAGAAATGTTAAAATGAAGCTCAGCAAAAGTTCTTTCAGGAAGACTGGGGCCGTTTCTCAATCGCTAGTAAAACTGCTGCAGAGCAAGTATTTCAAGTATACTACGTCACCGAGTGGTGCCGAAGGACTGTTTAAATCGTTTAAATGCATGTTAAATCAATATGGGCCATTTCTCAATTGCGAGGAAACTGGCTTCCAAGCCAATATTTCAAGGATACTACGTCCACGAGTGCCGCCGAAGGACTGTTCCAATCTCCAGCATACTTGGAATTCCACCGAGGCCACGTCCTTGGTTTGGGGGTAATTTCGAGGCTGCACATGGGTAGACTTCGCGTCCTTCAAATCCCCACAATGCTTTGCGCACGGACCAATTTCAAAAACCCTTGCGGAAAATGGCGGAACCGACGCAGCACAGCACACATTTAAATGTAAGTATGTAGTGGCGTAGAACATGTGTTGGTAAATGTGTTACTTTGTTGCATTTGTTATTACCAAAAATGTGTTCCGTGAAAGTAAAGCAAGTTCATAATTAGATAGACATCGTGAGGTTTTTATTTTCGGTACAGTTTATGTTGAAACCGTTAGAGTGGCACACTTGTTAGCCTGTTCCATTCTTCTTTGTTTTCCGAAGCCGTGGCTTGGAAGTATACTTGCTTCGTTTCTGAAGGAAGTGACTTGGAAGTATGCGACTACCAAGCCAGTATCCTCGCGATTGAGAAACGGCCATGGTCTAACCATAGGTCTAGCTCAAGCATGGGCAAACTAAGGCCCACGGGCCACATACAGACTTTTTAATCCGACCCGCCGAATATTGGTACAAAATTGTCCAAATTATAGTAATGACCGCATTAATTTGGCCTTTTTCCTGCAACCTCGTAATTTCAGTTTATTCCACTAGATGGCACAATTGACCACTCGGCAACCCGGCAGGATCTAAGAACCGCATACGTCACCCTTGCAATGGAGGGGGCTGAGATTAACCTGAGCTGAGCAATCATGGCGAGTACATTGAATACAAGTTGTAGAAAGTAGTAGCGCTGAGCAAAGCTACTAAAAAGCGACCTCACACTTATAAAAAAAAACGTATATAAAGTCAGGCAACACCAACCAGCTTAGTGTGATTCTGTTTATTTTACCTTACTTTAATAACCATCCGTTCACCGTTATTGACCATTGTGAAGAGGCCAATGTTTTCCTGTTGTTTTGTATTATTGCAGCTATCGGATGGAATCAATACATGGGCTACATGTGGCCATCACAAATAAAATCATAACCAAAACTATGCTGGTAAAATGTGCCGGTTTATGCCACAATATGATATCAACAAGTAGACAATATAGTCTGATTAGCTTCGGTTGCTATCCTAACATCACCTGTAGAATGCCAGAGAAACAGCGTTGTGATGCCAAACAGCGTCAATTCAGGCTGACACACATTCACTGATAGGGAATATTTCTCAGCTGTTTGTGTGACAGTCGGACAGTGAATACTTTCCAGCGGCCGCTGCCGTGAGTTAACGGGACAATAATCTCCGGTAGACGAGCCGCGCTCCAGCGGGCGGTAATGCCACTGAAACACATTAATAAACAATGCACCATGGCACTCTGGAGAAAGGTATAAGGTTGGAGAAGTAGTTATTTTATTTAATCTGGCTTCGTATGATTAAAAACTACCCAACGCAGTCCTCTATTGATGTTGTAGCGGTGTTGCGGAGAAAATCAGCGACGTAAAACGCAGTGTGGGTCTTAAGAACTTCGAAGGCACGTAAACGGTTAAGTCATGATGCAAAGGATGAAGCAAAGGATGAAGCAAAGGATGAAGCAATAATTCACCTTTGAACCTAATTCGCATTTGAACCTGCATTTAACAATGAGTGGACCAAAGAAAAGAAAAGTTGACAATGAGTGCAGAGTGTTTAAAGAGGAGTGGAGAGTGAAATATTTTTTCACCGAAGTGCGACCAAAGGCTGTATGTCTTATTTGCCATGAAACCGTTGCGGTATTCAAGGAATACAATATCAGCCGCAACTTTTCCACCAAGCATGCTAACTATGCTAGCAAACAGCAAACAGGCTACTGCTCAGAGGTTGGCAGCCAATTTAAAGACTCAGCAAAATATATTTCTCCAACAAACTTCTATTCAAGAGTCAAGCACCAAGGCAAGTTATTTGCTAGCATTCAAATTAGCAAAGGCCAGCAAACCTATCTCCGAAGGGGAGTTTTTGAAAGAATGCACGGTAGAGACAGCAGGTCTCTTGTGTCCAGAGAGCAAAAGCAAATTTGAAAAAATGACTTTATCACGCAGGACAGTGACTCGCCGTGTAGAACTAATTGACGAAGATTTGGCCAGCGAGTTAAACAAAACAGCTGAGTCATTTAAGTTGTATTCGTTAGCACTGGACGAAAGTACCGACGTAAAAGATACCGCTCAGCTCTTCATTTTTATCAGAGGGATTAATGACAATTTTGAGATAACAGAGGAGTTTTTGACCATAGAATCTGTAAAGGGGACAACACGAGGAGAGGACTTGTATGGCAGTGTGTCTGGTGTCATCGAGAGGCTGAAGCTACCTTGGAGTAAACTTGCCAATGTCACCACAGATGGATCGCCAAACTTAACAGGAAAAAAAGTTGGGCTGCTGAAAAGAATCCAGGATAAGGTGAAAGAGGAAGACCCTGAGCTGGATGTCATTTTCCTGCACTGCATAATCCATCAGGAAGCCCTGTGTAAATCTGTATTGCAACTTGATCATATTGTGAAGCCAGTCGTAAAACTCGTTAACTGTATACGAGCGAGTGGACTTCAGCATCGTCAATTTGTTAAGTCCCTTGAGGAAACGGATGCTGATCACCAGGACTTGCTTTATCACTCTCATGTCCGCTGGTTAAGTTTGGGGAATGTCGATGAGTGTAGGAGTTCAAAGGGGAGATTAGCTCATTTTTGGAGTTAATCGGGAAAGCTGACGATTTTCCAGAGCCGAGCGACGCAGCTGGCTTTATGATTTTGCTTTTGCTTTGGACATACTGACACACATGAATAAGCTGAACATGAAGCTACAAGGGAAAGATCAATTTGTGCACGAAATGTACACAAATGTGAGAGCCTTCAAAACCAAGTTGACTTTATTCTCAAGACAAATGTCAAACAAATCATTCGGTCATTTCACCACACTAGCGACACTTAAAGAGGCCCCTCGACGTGTGAAGAAATACAGCAAATCGCTGGAAGACCTGCACGGAGAATTCTGCCGTCGCTTTTCTGATTTTGACAACATCGAAAAGTCACATCAGCTGGTTTCATGTCCCCTTTCACAAGACTGTGAAAGAGCGCCGCAGGAGTTGCAATTGGAACTGATTGATCTTCAATATGACTCCGTCTTAAAGGAGAAGTTCAACTTCCTCAAACTGGAGGAGTTTTATGCTTCACTAAGCGAAGCCAAGTTTCCAAACATTAGGAGGATGGCACAGAGGATGCTGGTGTTGATTGACTCTACCTATGTGTGTGAGCAGACGTTCAGCGTGATGAACATCAACAAATCATGCCACAGATCCCAGTTAACTGATGAACACCTCAGATCTGTCCTGAGAATTGCCACAACCAAACTGACACCAAACTTTGATGCACTGGCAAAAAAGGGTGACCAACAACACTGTTCCCACTGAAATGAAATGTAAGCTTTCTTAACTTTTTCAGGTAATGGCTTTTACTTGTAATTTTTATTTGTTCACACAAACACTCTCCATCCATCTGCTACTGGACCGGCCCGCATGTCAAATTTAAAAACTCATAGTGGCCCGAGCCTAAAAGTTTGCCCACCCCTGGTCTAGCTGCAGCCGAAGCAAGACCGTACACGACACGCCCCCTACACGACACGCCCCCTACAAAACGGTACACGACACGCCCCCTACACGACACGCCCACCTGACACAACACTACGGTGGCTGAGAGACGTTGATACCATACATGGCAGATTAAAAACGAAATTACAAATGTTATTGTAGCATTTTAAGAAACTATTAGGCAAATTAATTAATAACCTAGACTATCCGTTTGATAGAGGGCTCCGCCTGTGCTTATATAACAAGGGTTACCATACGTAACCCCTCGTTATCTCTAACTCTCCACTACAGGCTAGCTTCCGAGGGTGGTCTATATAAAGGGCAGGTGGTGATTATGTGTTCGGCAGTCTGTTCAGGGTCACCGCACTCGCATGCAGCACTGTCTGCCAAGCCCCACTTCTTCATTGATGTTTTGAAGCGACCGACCCCAGTCCGTAGACGGTTTAGTGTGCTCCATTGCCGGTGTGGTAGGTCGGCGCCATCTCCTGGGTCCCAGATGTAGTGATGTATGTGGGAGGGCCCGGCTATCTCCCACTCCTGCTTCCAAGCAACCATGCATCTCTGGAGAGGTCCTCAGAGGTGGAATTGAGCATCTCTTGTGCTGCCTTGTTGTAGGGGAGGCCAGACTTGAGCCTACTTAGAGGCGCTGCTGTCGTTGTAATGTTATGCAGGATGTGCCAGTCATGCTTTTGAGCTTTCCTGGCCAGGGCGAGGGTGGCAGCCTCCCGTCGGAGGCCGGCCGGAGCTATTGCCAAGAGAACTGGCAAGAGGCACACAGGGGTAGGCTTCAGGCATCCAGTTATAATCTGGAGGGCGTTGTTGATGACCACTTCAACCTTACTTGCATGAGGGCTTCTGCTCCAGGATGGGGCGCAGTATTCCGCTGCAGAGAAGACCAGGGCTTGAGTTGATAATCGCAGCGTCTTAGCGGAGTCTCCCGAGGTTGTTCCGGTGAGGCGGCGGATCAGCGCGACCCTTGATGTTACCTTGGCCTTGACTTCTTCAAGGTGTTGTTTGAAGGACAGTGTCCGATCTAGACGCACACCGAGGTACTTCGGGGCTTGCTGGACCTCCAGACGTTTGTTATTGACGCGCACCTCAAGTTCCCTCCTAGCTTCTCTGGTGCTAAGATGGTATGCCGCTGCTACTGTCTTTCCGATGTTGAGCTGTAGACGCCACCTTTGAAAGTATGCTACCAGGGTGCCCATGTTGTCGTTAAGGCCATCTTCCATCGCCTTCCATGTTGGTTGTCTCAGCATGATGGCTAGATTGTCTGCATAGCCGTACTTTCTGGACGATGTGTCAGGTAGGTCGTGTACATATACTGTATGTTGAACAGCGAGAGAACCGACCCCTGCAGAACACCGTTCCTCAGTCTTCTGAGCCTGCTGCGCTGGCCATTGCTGGTTTGGAGGACAAAGCTGCGGTTGGCAAGCGTCTCCATGATGAACTCAACCATATGCCGGTCTGGTATTGTCCTCAACAGCTTCAGGTGGAGTCCACGGTGCCAGACGGTGTCATATGCGGCAGTCAGGTCCAGGTACACTACCCCAGCTTTCTCATTGTCCTGGAAGCTGTCTTCGATGTCCTGAAAGAGTAGCGTTACCTGGTCTACTGAGAGACCGTACAGCTGTGATCAGTGTGTGGGAAGATGTGTCGGCTCGCCACTCCCTCAGCTCTCTACCTTTAGCTATCCTGTTTTTGTTGTACAGATGTAGCACTGAATTTCGGACTCCAGCTTACAGCTTCCTGCCTACGACCTGCCAAAGACCAGTATAGAGGAATGTTAAGCCCTCCCACTATTTTCCAAGAGGGCGTTGCCAGATTTTCAATTTCAGGTTTTAACCAGGAGATGGCGCTTCATTCACAAATACAGAAAGACAAGTTTCATGGACTTTCAGTTGTGTTTTGAAGAGCATTTGAACACATCAATATTTTAGATCAACTAAAGTATATCTAATCTTGTAATTCAATAATATATAGTCTTTATATATTAAATAATCATAATGTAAATGTTTACATTACACTTCTTTATTTTTTATGCTCATACTTTAACCTTTACAATCGTTTGCTTTAATATGCAGTATATTTTTGTGTTTGCTTCCTCCTGCTCCCTTTCGGACACATACTGTATGATTTATTATTATTATTAATATGAAGATATTATTAAGATAAGATAAGATGTTACTTTATTGATTGAATATTTTAGTTTAGAATGTGCTGTCCCACGGTAATTCAGAAGGCTCACAGGTCACATTCCGACCATTATTTAAAACAATAGGTGCTTTCAGACCGTCTACAGTTTGATTTGTATAGAGGGAGTTCTGTCAGTTTTCGAATGACCCATTTGCTTTCGGGGAGCCCTATTTTTCAGAGCACATCCTGCTACTAAATATGTCACACGCACACTCTGTTGACTGGCGCAGCAGCGCAGATGCGATCAATTGCTATAAAAACACTCTTCTACTAATACAGACGGTGTCACTATGCCGGCGGATGTGGCCGTTGTTGAAGCCTCTTCAGGCTCCGCATCGGCAGGCCTCTCCCTCGGTGTGGAGCTGTCAAGCTCGACCCTAACGCCGCTTACAGCCGGCCAACTAAAAGTTGTTTTCCGTTCACGTTGTCATTTTTAGACTCCTTCGCTTCTTTGCTTGTGAATCCAAAAGCTGTGACGCTTGGTTGTTTTCGTTTTGCCATATTTTTTTATTACACAGCCAGAGTTAAAAAAATATCAATATGAACATTTCAAATACCGCGCCGGCATCACCGCCATAACCATAGCAACGTAAGTAAGAATGCAGCGCCGCCACGTACAGATGGTAACATCCAGACATATTCACAAATATAAAATAAATATTCAGAAACTGTAATGAACAATAACTATTATTTATTTCAATAACTGTTATTTACAGAAACTCAACATTTCTAATCTGTGTGACACAAATATGCACGATTGTTTTGGGCTCCCCCTATTTATCTCAAAGTCTCCCTCCCTCTTCGGGGGAGCCAAGCTCCCCCTAGCTCCCCCCCATTTCGAACAGTGTCTGTGGCTGAATGGCCAGCGATTAGGTGCGGCGCATTTATCATAGGTGATCAGAGCTAACTGCCTGCCGTCAGATTTCATTTAAAAAACAGATCTGATTTTAAGACTATTTCTGCGCTCATAAAGAATGATAAGAATAAGAATAATGCGTATTGAACTGGTTTAATTAATTAGTGAGTTTATTTAACACTAGAACCGCCAATCGGGTCAATTTGTGTGATGTGTGTTGTATGTGTGCAATGTAACTTTTTTTCCAATAAGATATTAAAGTCTCCCAGTCCTTGACTTTTCCTGAAAGTGTGTTATGTAGCACCCTATGTTGTTAAAAATTGCATTCTAATAGCGGGATTTCACGGGTTTAGGGAGGCCTATACAAAAACCTCTGGCGGTTCTAGTGTTAAGTTAATTAGGTACAGTAGAAGCCCTTTTTTATCAGTAACGAATTTAGCAGTTGAACAAAAAAGTCAACTAACTGAGGGTCACTTGCAATGACAGTGTTGTGTCTAACTGTAAGCTTGTCACTCAGAGTAACCTACCGTTAATTTAGCTGCTGGAGAAGAAAGATCAAGGGGGGAGGGGGCTCGAGAGCTGTGGTTGATGGGCCATTAGTTGTGTAAATACACAGCTGAGAGCTGCCGTTTCATTCAGACTGTTTAAAAAACTGTAACAACGGACTATTTTTCTTAGCGGATGCATGTCAATTTAAATCAATACATACAACTATTTTTTAAATCAATACATACAACTATTTTTTAAATCAATAAAAACATTTTCTAAATCCATAAAAGCATTTCAATTAATATTGGGAATCATTTCGTTACTTGGTTGAGAATGTGGCCGTGTAATAAGCGGGATAATTTGCAGCGACTTGTTCCTTATGGGGAAAATAACACCCGTCATGTGTGTGTAGAGGTGTGTGTGGTTAAAACACTTTCATGAAGTGAAGGAATTTCCTTCTATAAAACAGCTGTGGGCAGCAGTGAGTGTCACGGACATGAATTCATAGATCAAGGCAGACTGGTGCACACACTCTCCTGTCCTGCCAGGCGACACACCCGTTCAAGCCGTGTCCCTCACTCCTCACATCCCAAGCATCCCCACAAGTGTATTATGTTGTTACATCTCAGATGTTATGTTTCAGTTGTGCTCTGTCTATGTTCAGTGATGCAAACTTGTCACCTTTCGGCGAAATTCGCCGTTTTGAATCCAAAATAAGTCGTTTGTGTGATTCATGTAGATCTGCAATACAAATATTTTTGGGGTATGGGGGGGGCTGGGACCCGGAGTAATCTGTGGCCGTGAGCTGTTATGTGCCATCATGACACGCATGGTGTTCTTTTTTTATATATTATAATGAAGTACGAGCTGTGTGCTCGAGTCTTCCTGTCTGTCGGCTCTGCTCATGGATGTATAATAAGGCTCTGCTGCTCCGAGATGATGGTCTAGCTTCAGCAGCTACATTACCTACGGGTGCGTTCGTTAATATTAACTGTGCGTCCGGAGTCACTGTGGCACAGACTGGACCGCTGGTGAACAGCTGTTAGAACGGGCCGTTCAGGTGTTCAGAGCAGAGCTCCCTGTCGGAGCGGCAGAGCTTGATGTGAACTGAAAAGTTTTTCTGTGGCAATATTATTTAAGGAATCGTTGAGCTAGCTAGCTAGCATACATTGTCACTATCTGCTAACGTTAGCTTTAGCCTTCTATTTCTACTAGTTTTTTTCATAGGCTATAAACAGAGGTGGTATAAGTATATATATATTGTACTTGAGTAAAAGTAGAAGCACACAGATCTTGTACTAGAGTAAAAGTAGAAGTACTCAAATCTTGTACTTGAGTAAAAGTAGAAGCACACAGATCTTGTACTAGAGTAAAAGTAGAAGTACTCAGGTCTTGTACTTGAGTAAAAGTAGAAGTACTCAGATCTTGTACTTGAGTAAAAGTAATAGTCCCAGAGTGTAGGAATACTCTGTTACAGTAAAAGTCCTGCATTCAAAATGTTCCTCAAGTAAAACTAGAAAAGTATTATCATCAAAATATAGTGAAAGTAGCGACAGTAAAAGTAGTCATTGTGCAGATTGGTCCATTTCAGAATAATAGATATGATATGTTTTATAATGATTGATCATGAAAGTGTTCTCAAAGCTGGTAAAGGTGCAGCTACTTTGAATGACTTCGTATACTGCAGGGTAGCTTGTGGATTTACTCCAGGTGGAACTAAAGTCTGATTTAACACTTGATTATATTTCACTTAATTAATCCAGATCTGTGAAGTAACTAAAGGTATTAAATACATGTAGTGGAGTCAAAGTACACCATGTACCTCTGAACTGTAGTGGAGTAGAAGAACAAAGTAGCAAAACATTGAAATACTTAAATAAAGTACAAGTATCTCAAAATTGTGCCCAAGTATAGTACTTGTTGAGTTTATGAACTTAGTTACTTTACACCATGTGGCTATAAAGATAAAAAGACTTAAGCCTTGCACAGAGGCACGAAAATACATTTTCAAAATGCTCAACAGTGCTGCCAAAATTATAAACTGACTGCTACACAATTTAAAATAAAGGCTTTTATATATTTCTATTAGATGTGACTCTTTGGCGTTTCTGTTATTATTAACACTGCTGCTTTAGTTGTTCTGACTGCTAAAATCCTCTGTCATTCCGTGGGGTGGGGGAGCCGGGGGCTCGGATCCTTGTCACCTTTTTCATACCTGATGAGTTTGCATCCCTGTATGTTAAAAAGCCTCAGTCACCTTAATTCATGTAATAAAAACATCTCAGGTCAGTAACACTCAAAGCTAAATGTGCAATACCATGTTCAGCTATGTTACTATTTATAATGTTATTGTTGTTACATCAGAAGATGTACATATTGAAATGATTTCTGAACTTACAGTAGGCTATTTTTTACAATGTGTGTTGGAAGGACTTATTAAATTACAATGAATATTGTCATTGTTGAAGGCTTTTAGAGAAGGGTGAACTATAAGCCTGAATTACATAACATTTTATACCTAAAAACATAAAAGCCACAATAAATAAATCACAATTATTCTAGTTATTTTTACCTCCCGTATTGCTTTCAACCCACCAGCTTTTATGGTGTTGTTACGTCACTAACTGTAAGCTTGTCACATACAGTCTATGGTCACTCAGAGTAACCTACTGTTAATTTAGCTGCTGGAGAAGAAAGATCAGGGGGGGAGGGGGGGAGAGAGCTGTGGTTGATGGGCCATTAGTTGTGTAATCACACAGCTGAGAGCTGCCGTTTCATTCAGACTGTTTAAAAAACGGTAACAACGGACTATTTTTCTTAGCGGATGCATGTCAATTTAAATCAATACATACAACTATTTTTTAAATCAATAAAAACATTTTCTAAATCCCGAAAAGCATTTCAATTAATATTGGGAGTCATGTCGTTACTTTGTTGAGAATGTGGCCATGTAATAAGCGGGATAATTTGCAGCGACTTGTTCCTTATGGGGAAAATAACACCCTTCATCCAGATGAGGATCCCTCCGCTACACTTTGGGATCCTGGTCGACCGACGAAGCTCCATTAAAATATATTTTTTTTGGGTGAATTACTGAGTTTAGGCACGTTAATAACGTTTTAATGAAGTTGAATACAGTATATTCATATGTGTCAGTGATTTCATGTCAATTCGGCGAACATAAACATAAATGATCGTGGTGAAGATGTTGATTAAATTAGGATTAAAAATCGAGAGCCGGGCTGCATTTCCTCCCGTTCGTTTTTTTCGAATAACAACATTATTTTGTTAAATAACAACATGGTGATGTTTTGTAAATGATTACATGTCTCTTATTTAGCACAGTAGTATGGTATCCGTGACATATGGATCTTAACAAAGTTCCGCTGTACATCCAGCATACTGTATCTCACTTTATTTCACATGAGCTCCAGTGTGGAACCCCACTGCACCCCCTGGTGGATCAATGATCCATTGCAGCTGGCTTCATTATAATTACATTTATCTATCACGGGGCCGGTCTCAAGTGAAGCTGGAGGTTTTCCCTTGAGCGAGGGCAGATCACGTACCAATCACGGCCCTCGCGTTTCAAACTGTCTGAAATGAATCGCTACATCTGTATGTATGTCAGAATGTCTCTGCTCTGCTCGTCTACGATCGCCAAGCTCTCCTCCACCTCAGACCCTCACTGGAGTTGATATTGCTGCCCAAACCTACATCTGGCAACCATAAATCCACCCCCCCCCCCTCTACTGTCGGATATTCTCACCTACCTGCGCCGGTTGCCCTGTATCCTGCCTCGCCGAAAGCGCTTTAGACGACGGGGAAAGCGTGATGGTGCACTGGTCCATCTTAAGGCATACCTGACGGCTTCTTCTGGGACTTATCCACGCCCCGGATGCCATGGCCCTCCCGCTGCAAGCCATGTAAGAGATCGGTGGATTCACCCTGTTTTTCTGGAGCTGCGGCCTCTTCTGGGCACGCTGACAGCTCCTCCTGCCCGACTGACTGCTCCCGGCCCGCACGGCGTTCAACACGCACATCTTCGTCAGCTGAGACGCACTACACTTTCGGCAAGCCCGGAGCGAAAACTTTGCATGGCTTTGCTAAATGCTAGGTCGATAGCAAACAAAACGTTCCTGCTAAATTACTTCTTCACCTCTCGTGAACTGGATTTTATGTTTCTGACGGAGACCTGGGTCCACGCTGGCGAGTATACATCGTTCTTGCTTCAACCTGTAGCTATGCTAGCTTTGAGTCGCAGCTTTTTGAACTGAACCCGGCCTCGCCTATACTCTGCGCAGTCGTGTATCGTCCGCCAAAGTGCAATAAGGATTTCATAAGTGACTTTTCTGACTTTCTGTCCGGGATCATGGTGAAATATGATCGTGTTTTGATCTCCGGAGACTTCAATGTCCATGTGTGTTGCGAGTCTAAACCTCTGGTTAGGGACTTTTGAAATCTCCTTGATTCTTTTGGTCTCGTTCAGTCCGTGGCTGGCCCAACACACGAAAAATGACACACTTTGGACATAGTATTATCGTTTGGACTGTCTGTATCTGTGGATGAAACATGTGCAGCAACGCGTATCTCAGACCATTTACCGGTTCTGTTTACAACCTCGATCCCTTCCGATGGAGTCGAATCACGTGCCCCTGTGCGTCGTCTGCGTTCAATTAACCCCTTGACTGCCTCACAGATCTCTGATGTTTTTAATGCTTCTCCGATCTGTAAATTAGAGGTAAACTGTGTTTTTAGTGCTGATGAGCTTATCTCCATGTTTGACTCGACATGTACCCTAATACTGGATTCTGTTGCTCCTTTTACGCTTAGACGCACCAAAGTTCTCTCAGAGCCGTGGCTCAATGACTTTACTCGTGCTCTCAGACGCGCTTGCAGGCGTGCAGAGAGAAAATGGAAAAAAGGATAAACTCCATGTTTCCTTAGAAATTCTTCGTGCTTGCCTCTCCGACTACCAGACGGCAGTCAAAGCAGCCAAAACGGAGCACATTTTTCTGTTAATCTCCAAAAACAGCCATAAACCTCAGGTTCTTTTTAATGTCCACAACTCGATCATTAATCCCTGTGATGTTTCTCCAATTGTGCCATCGACTACTCTCTGTGATAAGTTTCTTACATTTTTTATTGAAAAAGTATCTGCTCTTAGGCTAGCCCACACTAGTGCTACCCCAGATGTTGCTCCTTTTCTGCGCCCTGCTGTCGTCGACCACTTTGAGCCTGTATCCCTCTCTTCTCTCTCGGATGTAGTCATGCACCTGCGGCCGACAAACTGCACCTCAGACAGCATTCCCTCTTGCCTTCTCAGAGATGTTTTCGAATCAGTTGGAGCAAGTATTTTATTACTTATATAAATACCTCTCTTAGCTCAGGATTTGTCCCAGCTGCCTTCAAACATGCCGTGGTCAAGCCACTACTTAAAAATAAAAATCTCGACCCTTCCATTCTCGCAAATTTTAGGCCCATCTCCCAGCTACCTTTTTTATCTAAAGCCATGGAGCGAGTAGTCTACGCCAGGGTAGGATTTTCACGGCGGCCTGACGGCCATGGTCGTCGTAGCCCCTCGGTCTGGCCGTTATGCCCCACAAATAATTGTACGTCCTACGGCCACCATGGCCTGTGTGCCCCTGATACTGTTAAAATCTCGAAGTTGCTTTAAAAGCGACAGAACAGTGTTTTCTGAACTGCATTATGCTACGTTCACAACGGACGCAATGCGAATATTCTCACCCTGGAGTTTCACCGTGGCTGTCAGCTATGTTTACTCCTGTCAAACAAACAGGACGCGCTGGAGAGGGAGCGGGGCTTATTTCCATGTAAATACTGTGGTGGAAACCAACTACGACAAAATTAACCTATTTTACAGTGATTGAATTGTAATACACGTTTCAAAATGATGCCGAAGTAACTACATACTGATACCGGTTAGTAAAAAACATGAATTAATGCTTTGACAAGTCTGCAGACAGACGGCAGGCGAAAAACCTTTTAACATGCATGTTTTCTGAATGGATCAATCAGGCTGCTAAACTAACCTGTAGCTGCTCCGACCACACTCACAACAACGTCCTAAAGACATAATTAAAGCAGCGACTGTATTCGCCATGACACAGACAGTTTGTGGTTTGTACATGTTTAACTTTTGTCCAGTTTCTGACCATAGCTGTGAGGAGTTGATTAAAGAGACTCTCGTGCACGCACGCACACGCACACACACACACACACACGCACACACACACACACACACACACACACACACACACACACACACACACACACACACACACACACACACACACACACACACACACACACACACACACACACACAGACACACACACACACACACACACACACACACAAACTTCACTGTGCACTGCTGAATGGTTCAGAGTTTGCCCCTTGAAGGCTGTTTTTTCTGTTCTGAAGTGGAATACATTTGTTACATATTAATAGAATTTTAGATTTTCTGATTTGATTTTGGATTTGTGAATGGGAGAAGTAGTAGATGGAAAACATACCAAAACACTAATTATTCAAAGTAGAGTATTTTATTTTATATACGGTAATACTAAGGAGGCATAGGCCTATATGATGATATCATGTTTAGCATTATTGATATTAAAAAAGTGATTTGTTTTCCATGTCATTCGTGGGTTCTTCTGATCAAAAAGTGAAGTTATTTATTTGTAAGCTCCAAATCCAAATGTTTCCCTCAATGGCCTTTGTGCCCTGGCATGTGACCTTTGCGCCCTGAAAAAATGTGTAACACCAAAGGCCAAATGGCCTTGCCCCTAAAATGACGAAATACTAAGCCAGGTCTACGCCCAGCTGCAGTCTTTTTTAACCAGGCATGGCTTCCCCGAAAAGTTTCAGTCTGGCTTCAAACCCATGCACAGCACTGAAACAGCCCTTCTAAGAGTTTTTAATGATCTGCTCCTAGCCGCCGACTCAGGTAGCCCAGCTGTCCTGGTGCTGTTAGACCTGACAGCTGCCTTCGACACTGTGGACCATAGCATCCTGTTGTCACGGCTCGAACAGTCCGCTGGCATCACAGGCTATGCCCTTGCATAGTTCAGGTCCTACCTGACAGACTGTAGCTTCTCTGTGCAGCTATACCTTCTCCTCTGCCAAAACCCCTCTTACCTGTGGGGTTCCCCAAGGCTCGATTCTGGGCCCCATCCTTTTTCTACTGTACATACTGCCCCTAGGTTCAATTCTCACAAAACACAACATCCCCTTCCACTGCTACGCCGACGATGTACAGATCTATCTGCCACTAAATTCAAATGACAACTCATTACAGCTATTGATGAACTGCTTAGCAGAGATTAAATCCTGGCTGAGCCAACATTTCCTCAACCTCAATGAGAGCAAGACTGAGGTTATCTTTTTTGGACCCCAACCTCCAGCTTCCCAGGTTGATATTCTGGGCTCCCTCAAAAATAATATCCTCCCCTCTGTCACGAACCTTGGAGTGACCTTCAATAGCGCTTTTAAATTTGATAAGCAGATCAGCAGCTTAGTCAAAACCTGCTTTTTTAAAATATGACTATTGGCCAAGACCAAGTCGTTTTTATCTTTTAAAGACCTGGGAAGGGTTATTAACGCCTTTGTTGCCTCGAGGTTGGACTACTGCAACGCTCTGTACGTGGGTATGGACCAGGCGTCCATTAAACGCCTGCAGCTAGTGCAGAACGCAGCTGCACGTCTACTCACTGGCCACAAAAAACGTGATCACATCACCCCAATTCTGGCCTCATTGCACTGGCTTCCAATTCGGTTCAGAATTGATTTTAAACTCCTTTTATTTGTTTTTAAAGCACTAAGTGGGCTGGCTCCGGCCTATAAAGCTGAACAACTCCAGCGCTACACCCCAGCCAGAGCTTTAAGGTCTGCTGACCAGCTGCTGCTGATAGTGCCCAAGACCAGGCTCAAAACCCGAGGGCACTGAGCCTTCGCAGCAGCTGGCCCTAGGCTCTGGAACACTCTGTCCCTCCATGTGAGGTCGGCCCAGACCCTAGGGGTTTTTAAATCTACTCTTAAAACACACTTCTTCTCCCTGGCCTTTTAGTCAGAGCGGAGCACGACTCCTGACTTTTCCCTGTGTTTTTTATATATCTGTTGTAATTTATTGTCTTTTATTATGAATGTAGTAATGGGTTTTTAAGTGATTGTAGTATTTATTACATGTACAGCACTTTGGCCCGACCAAAAATCGCTTTTAAATGTGCTTTATAAATAAACTTTGATTTGATTTGATTTGACATTCCACAACGAAAACCAGCTTGTTCCCGTGGAAGCTGTGAGTCCACCACAGGCTCGATGCGGCTATGGATCATCCTCTCCAAGATTTTGAATGGGACACAGAGCAGCGAGATGGGTCTGTATGACTTGGGGTCTTCCGCAGGTTTATTTGGCTTCGGCAGAGCTATAACGGAGGCGCGGGGCCAGGTCTTTGGGAGCTTTGACCTCCGGTAGCACGACGAGAAGAATGCACAGAGCAAGCCAGATGTTGTTGTGCTCTGGTGGGTGACGAACTCCGGGTGGATGTTGTCGTGGCCCGGAGATTTGCCCTGCTTGAGCTTACTTATGGCCTCACTGAGTTCATCTGCTGTAAAGTCTCCCGTGAGGTTGGAATCGACACTCTCCGCTCCCAAGATGGAAGACACCTCACGCGATGTCAGTCGGGCGAAGTGCATGTGTCAATAAATGTTCTTTCAACAAAAAATGAAGTCTCTCCTGATTGAACTGAACTTTAATCCAAATAATGAGATGGTAATAACAAGTCAAACATAATGACAAAGTAAGTCATAATAATTCGATTTTAAGTCTAAATAAGGAGATAGTAAGCCATATCAATGAGATAAATAAGTCAGAAAATTAGAAAGTAAGTCATAATTATGACTAGTGGGATACACTTTTTTCTTTCCTGTGGCAGATTTTGGCTTCCATAGAATACAGAGAGAGCAAGAAAGTCAAAAATGAAAGCTGCTTTGGCTTTGTTCTGCTTTGGCCCCAGTGCTAACAATACTTTTATGTTAGAGCAAAGACAGTTAAATAAATGTAGCCAGAAAATGACTTGTTACTGTAAATATTTTTACAAAGGAAGAGTGTATGTACATGATGATATCATGTTTAACATTATTGATATTAAAAAAGTGATTTGTTTTCCATGTCATTCGTGTGTTTTTCTTATCAAAAAGTGAAGTTATTTATTTGTAAGCTCCAAATCCAAATGTTTCCCTCAATGGCCTTTGTGCCCTGCCATGTGGCCTTTGCGCCCTGAAAAAATGTGTAACACCAAAGGCCAAATGGCCTTGCCCCTAAAATGACGAAATTCCAAGCCTGGTCTACGCCCAGCTGCAGTCTTTTTTAACCAGGCATGGCTTCCATGAAAAGTTTCAGTCTGGCTTCAAACCCATGCACAGCACTGAAACAGACCTTCTAAGAGTTTTTAATGATCTGCTCCTAGCCGCCGACTCAGGTAGCCCAGCTGTCCTGGTGCTGTTAGACCTGACAGCTGCCTTCGACACTGTGGACCATAGCATCCTGTTGTCACGGCTCGAACAGTCCGCTGGCATCACAGGCTATGCCCTTGCATGGTTCAGGTCCTACCTGACAGACCGTAGCTTCTCTGTGCAGCTATACCTTCTCCTCTGCCAAAACCCCTCTTACCTGTGGGGTTCCCCAAGGCTCGATTCTGGGCCCCATCCTTTTTCTACTGTACATACTGCCCCTAGGTTCAATTCTCACAAAACACAACATCCCCTTCCACTGCTACGCCGACGATGTACAGATCTATCTGCCACTAAATTCAAATGACAACTCATTACAGCTATTGATGAACTGCTTGGCAGAGATTAAATCCTGGCTGAGCCAACATTTTCTCAACCTCAATGAGAGCAAGACTGAGGTTATCTTTTTTGGACCCCAACCTCCAGCCTCCCAGGTTGATATTCTGGGCTCCCTCAAAAATAATATCCTCCCCTCTGTCACGAACCTTGGAGTGACCTTCAATAGCGCTTTTAAATTTGATAAGCAGATCAGCAGCGTAGTCAAAACCTGCTTTTTTAAAATATGACTATTGGCCAAGACCAAGTCGTTTTTATCTTTTAAAGACCTGGGAAGGGTTATTAACGCCTTTGTTACCTCGAGGTTGGACTACTGCAACGCTCTGTACGTGGGTATGGACCAGGCGTCCATTAAACGCCTGCAGCTAGTGCAGAACGCAGCTGCACGTCTACTCACTGGCCACAAAAAACGTGATCACATCACCCCAATTCTGGCCTCATTGCACTGGCTTCCAATTCGGTTCAGAATTGATTTTAAACTCCTTTTATTTGTTTTTAAAGCACTAAGTGGGCTGGCTCCGGCCTATACAGCTGAACAACTCCAGCGCTACACCCCAGCCAGAGCTTTAAGGTCTGCTGACCAGCTGCTGCTGATAGTGCCCAAGACCAGGCTCAAAACCCGAGGGCACTGAGCCTTCGCAGCAGCTGGCCCTAGGCTCTGGAACATTCTGTCCCTCCATGTGAGGTCGGCCCAGACCCTAGGTGTTTTTAAATCTACTCTTAAAACACACTTCTTCTCCCTGGCCTTTTAGTCAGAGCGGAGCACGACTCCTGACTTTTCCCTGTGTTTTTTATATATCTGTTGTTCAATCAGGAGAGAAGTGATGTATGGAATACATGTTTATTATCGGGTCACATTATATAAATGAAACATAATGATGACAGTTTATAACAAGTGAATGAAATGGTGTTTGGCGATTAGGCCCAGGTTTTGTAGGATGTCATTCGGGAAGGGAAGAACCGTTTCCGATGAACCCCCCCGGGTCTAGACACTGGTGGTGGTGATAAGTGGTTAGGTCCGGTTGGAAGGGAGAAGGTTGAGCTTGGCCCTGAGTTGGAAGCAGGAGGCGAAGGGGTGGAGGAGGGTTGCACGTTGACACCTGGAAGACAGCTGATGGAAAAGGGGAGAGCATATATAGAGGGATTAACAGGTGCGATGATTAGGCTTGTGAACGGAGGGAAGTGATAGGTTAGCTGAGGAGTGGCGCTCCCTATCATTTAGTGAAGGGAGCGAGTATTGCCATGACGCGCAATACAAGTGATAGGTCTTCCTGCCTGAACTTGCGCTGAGCTTCATTTCAATCAGGAGAGACGTGATGTATGGAATACATGTTTATTATCGGGTCACATTATATAAATGAAACATAATGATGACAGTTTATAACAAGTGAATGAAATGTTGTTTGGCGATTAGGCCCAGGTTTTGTAGGATGTCATTCGGGAAGGGAAGAACCGTTTCCGATGAACCCCCAAAAGAAGTGAAAGTATGAAGTACTGAACGTGATGAAATCTTACCTTGTGGGATGCAGTGGAAATCTATGGATGAAAAGAGAGGTTAATACATGTGGGGATTTAGACGTACTGATGCCTCCTAGGCATCCTCCCTGGACGTACAGGGCTTCCTGGACGTACAGGGCATCCTGGACATACAGGGCGTCCTGGACATACAGGGCTTCCCGGACGTACGGGGCATCCCGGACGTACGGGGCATCCCGGACATACGGGGCGTCCCGGACATACGGGGCTTCCCGGACGTACGGGGCATCCTGGACGTACAGGGCGTCCTGGACATACAGGGCTTCCCGGACGTACGGGGCATCCCGGACGAACGGGGCATCCTGGACGTACAGGGCATCCCGGATGTACGGGGCAACCTGACTTCGCAGGGACACATTTTATACAGACCCGAAGGTTACAACCTGGACGTACAGGGTTAGACATGCAAGGATAAACATGAGCCGCGGGGCGAATATACGTGCTAACATGCTAAGAACCACCACCAGTTATATGCATACGTACCAATTTGAAGGTTGGAGAGACCTTTGGATAGCCAGCACGGCACTGAGGTTCGGACGAATGTAGGATGAGAAGCGGTTGTTGTAGGGAAGAGGAACAATTACCTTGATTGCGGCAGGTTTGCTGCACCTATCCTGAACGAGCCCTGAAATGCTCTTAAGACACCACCACCAGTTATATGCATGTTTACCAGAGGTAAGCTGGAGAGATCTTGGATAGCCGGCACGAGCCGATGCCCGGCGAAGAGGGAGATGTAGACAATGTAATGCGGCTGTTAGCTTGAGTACAATGATGCATGAATATCATACCCTGCTTAACATAAGCCATGTGAGCATGAAACCAAATATATGAGTGCAATATGAGCAGCATGAAATAATATTTGCTTAGGTAAATGCTGAGACATGACCCATGATATAGGCAGGGCTCAACGCTAACTTTTAAAAGTGGTTGCCAGGCTGGCAACCAGGCATCCACTTTTGGTTGCCAACTGAAAATACGGTTGCCCTTTTTTTTTATACCTTATATTTTAAATAATTAAGATGCTATACAGTTATACATCAACTTAATAATGAACATGTGACACAAGAATGTTCAAATGCTTTACAATAAGTAATTAACGCACTTATTTGAACCTAAGTGGTAGTAAACTTGTCCACCCTCAATTGCTGGTATACAAAATACCAGTAGTGCTGCTGTTGTCCTGTTCTTCATAGATCCCTCACAAATGAATTGAGCAAGTCACCAGTTTCTTGATCATCCGTTGTCTCCCTTTCAAATGTGGGTTTTCTTGACCTGGTGCTGACCCCCACCATAGACCCATTGGCCCTTCAGCATTGAAGTCTTGGATTGGCCAGACTAATACATTTTTAATGTTAAATAAATGAAAACCATTCATAGTGAAGGATTATTTGAATTATTTGAAGGATTAAAGTAACGTGTTATGGCAGGAAAGTTAAATCTGGTATATTCATTTTAATGTCACCTTATATATATTCATGTGTGTTAAATTTGAAGGGACAAAGTATCTTTTCCCTCCCCCAATATATTGAGGTGAAGTCCTTGTGTATAGAGAGAGAGGTGAGAAGGGGACACCCTTATTTGGGAATAGGGCCAGACGCTGGAATGTTTCCCTCGTAAAAGAAGGGTGTGCTTACACAGGCTTGAAGCAGATGTGTGTGTGTTTTCATTGCAGTAAATAGATCTGCTACATGATTACTGGTCAACTATACCTCTGTTCTTATTCTTTCATGTGTGGGTACTAAATGGCTACAAACATTGTGGAGAAATTAGCTTAAACATCTTTCATTACCTCTCTGAAGAACCAGCACCTTACCGTGGTAGAGAGGTTTGTGTGCCCTGATGAACCTGGGGGCTGTGTTGTCTGGAACCTTGTGTTCCTGGTAGGGTCTCCCATGGCAAATTGGTCTCAGGCAAGGGGCCAGACTAAGATTGGTTCAAAAGACCTCATGAAAGACGACACACGAAGTGAGGATACCCGGCCCGGAGGAAGCCCGGGGTCCCCTTCTGGAGCCAGGCCCAGAAGGAGGACTCGTCGGCGAGCGTCTGGTGGCCGGGCTTGCCACGGAGCCCGGCCGGGCACAGCCCGAAAAGGCGACGTGGGCAACACCTCCGCTTCTCCGTCCCGCGGGCCCACCACCTACGGGAAACAGCGATGGGGTCGGGTGCGCTGCCAGAAGGGTGGCAGTGAAGGCAGAGGGTCTCGACGGACCAGACCCGGGCGACAGAAGCTGGCTTTGGGGACGTGGAACGTCACCTCTCTGGGGGGGAAGGAGTCGGAGCTTGTGCGGGAGGTGGAGCGTTACCAGTTGGATCTGGTTGGGCTCACCTCTACGCACAGCGTCGGCTCTGGAACCTTACTTCTGGATAGGGGTTGGACTCTATTCTTCTCCGGAGTTGCTCAAGGTGTGAGGCGCCGGGCGGGTGTGGGGATACTCACAAGTCCCCGGTTGGGTGCTTCGTTGTTGGAGTCTACCCCAGTGGACGAGAGGGTTGCCTCCCTACGCCTGCGGGTTATGGGGGGGAAAACTCTGACTGTTGTGTGTGCTTATGCACCCAACAGCAGTTCAGAGTATACGGCCTTCTTGGAGACCCTGGAAAGAGTCCTGTATGGGGCTCCTGAAGGGGACTCTTTAATCTTGCTGGGAGACTTCAACGCACATGTGGGCAATGATGGAGACACTTGGAGGGGAGTGATTGGGAGGAACGGCCCCCCTGATCTGAACCGGAGTGGTGGTTTGTTACTGGACTTCTGTGCTAGTCATGGATTGGCCATAACAAACACCATGTTCGAACATAAGGATGCTCATAAGTGTACGTGGTACCAGAGCACCCTAGGCAGAAGGTCCATGATCGATTTGGTTATCGTATCATCGGACCTGAGGCCGTATGTTTTGGACACTCGGGTAAAGAGAGGGGCGGAGTTGTCAACTGATCACCATCTGGTGGTGAGTTGGGTCGAGTGGCGGGGGAAGCCTCTGGATAGACCTGGTAAGCCCAAACGTGTAGTTCGGGTGAACTGGGAACGTCTGGAGGAGGCCCAAGTTCAGGAGGCCTTCAACTCACACCTCCGGCGGAGCTTTTCGGGCATTCCTGTGGAGGTTGGGGACATTGAACCAGAGTGGTCGGTGTTCAAAGCCTCTATTGCCGAAGCCGCGGCGGGGAGCTGTGGTCTCAAGGTCCTAGGTGCCTCAAGGGGCGGTAACCCTCGAACCTCCTGGTGGACACCGGTGGTCAGGGAAGCCGTCCGACTGAAGAAGGAGGCCTTCAGGGATTTGTTATCTCGGGGGACTCCCGAGGCAGTTGCAAGGTACCGACAGGCCCGAAGGGCAGCAGCCTCAGCCGTGGCCGAGGCAAAGCAGCGGGTGTGGGAGAAGTTCGGAGAAGACATGGAAAAAGACTTTCGGGCGGCACCAAAGTTGTTCTGGAAAACTGTCCGACACCTCAGGAGGGGGAAGCAGGGAACCATCCAAGCTGTGTACAGTAAGGATGGGACGTTGTTGACCTCAACTGATGGAGTGTTAGGGCGTTGGAAGGAGCACTTTGAGGAACTCCTGAACCCGACAACTCCGCCCTCTATGTTAGAGGCAGAGCTGGAGTATGAAGGGGGATCGACACCAATCTCCCGGGGGGAGGTCACTGAGGTCGTCAAACAACTTCACAGTGGCAAAGCCCCGGGGGTGGATGAGATCCGCCCAGAAATGCTGAAGGCTCTGGGTGTTGAGGGACTGTCATGGTTGACACGTCTCATCAACGTTGCGTGGAAGTCGGAAACAGTACCGAAGGAGTGGCAGACCGGAGTGGTGGTTCCCCTTTTCAAAAAGGGGGATCAGAGGGTGTGTGCCAATTACCGAGGCATCACACTACTCAGCCTCCCCGGGAAAGTTTACTCTAAGGTACTCGAAAGGAGGGTCAGGCCGATTGTCGAACCTCAGATTGAGGAGGAACAATGCGGATTCCGTCCTGGTCGTGGAACGACGGATCAGCTTTTTACTCTCGCAAGGATCCTGGAGGGGGCCTGGGAGTATGCTTATCCAGTCTACATGTGTTTTGTAGACTTGGAGAAGGCGTATGACCGGGTTCCCAGGGAGTCACTGTGGGAGGTGCTGCGGGAGTATGGGGTGAGGGGGTCTCTACTCAGGGCCATCCAATCTCTGTACTCCCAAAGCGAGAGCTGTGTCCGGGTCCTCGGCAGTAAGTCGGACCCATTTCAGGTGAGGGTTGGCCTCCGCCAGGGCTGCGCTTTGTCACCAATCCTGTTTGTAATATACATGGATCGGATTTCGAGGCGTAGTCGTGGGGGAGGGGGTCTGCAGTTCGGTGGACTAAGGATTGCACCACTGCTTTTTGCAGATGATGTGGTTCTGATGGCTTCATCGGTCTGCGACCTTCAGCTCTCCCTGGATCGGTTCGCAACCGAGTGTGAAGCGGCTGGGATGAGGATCAGCACCTCCAAATCTGAGGCCATGGTTCTCAGCAGGAAACCGATGGATTGTCCACTCCAAGTAGGGAATGAGTCCTTACCCCAAGTGAAGGAGTTCAAGTATCTCGGGGTCTTGTTCTCGAGTGAGGGAACAATGGAGCGTGAGATGGGTCGGAGAATCGGAGCAGCGGGAGCGGTACTGCAGTCTCTTTACCGCACCGTTGTGACGAAAAGGGAGCTGAGCCAGAAGGCAAAGCTCTCTGTCTACCGGGCCATTTTCGTTCCTACCCTCACCTATGGTCATGAAGGATGGGTCATGACCGAAAGAACGAGATCGCGGGTACAAGCGGCCGAGATGGGTTTTCTCCGCAGGGTGGCTGGTGTCTCCCTTAGGGATAAGGTGAGAAGTTCGGTCATCCGGGAGGGACTCGGAGTTGAACCGCTCCTCCTTCGCGTCGAAAGGAGCCAGTTGAGGTGGTTCGGGCACCTAGTTAGGATGCCACCTGGGCGCCTCCCTAGGGAGGTGTTCCAGGCACGTCCAGCTGGGAAGAGACCAAGGGGTAGACCTAGAACCAGATGGAGGGATTATATCTCTTCTCTGGCCTGGGAGCGCCTTGGGATCCCCCAGTCAGAGCTGGTTGATGTGGCCAGGGAAAAGAAAGTTTGGGGCTCTCTGCTGGAACTGCTACCTCCGCGACCCGACCACGGATAAGCGGGAGAAGATGGATGGATCTTTCATTACTCTATATGAAATGGAAGCAGTTTTTTATGACAGGGACGAGAGAGTTGGAGGAGGGACACATTCCGAAGAGGTTCAGCAGGTCAATTATCAGGGGAATCGACTTGTTTTCAATAGATATGTGTGGTTGGTTACTTTGTGTTAATAATAGCAGTATGTGTAAAGGAAGCTGGAAATATACAATGTGAAACCTTTTATTTGAAGTAAAGATGTGAACAATAGCTCAAACAAATGGAGGGGCTATAGGTAAGCCTGTGAGAAGTTTGATTATTTGAAAAGCATCTCTAATACTGCTTAAGAGCATAGGTAATGTGTTCCTCGTTGTTATTGATATGAAAGTAATTAACATGTATTACGTATATTTAGCCAACTATAACAACTATATCTTAAAACATACTTTTAACTTGTGTGTGGCAGTCAGGAGGCGGGAAGATGGACACAGGGACAAAGGGCCATAAAGGAGATGTGTGTGTGCTGGCTACAAGCTGCTGTGTCGCACTGATTGGGTGCGACCGGCCATGTGTTGGTCTCTGCCAATAAGATGACCTCTGGGGGAAAGCACGTACACCTCCTCCTCCTGTGTTTTAGTATGAAAGACTGTGTTTTCCTTTGGTTCGCGCTCTTGTTTTTCACCGGCCGTTCCTGAGACCTGTCTCACACGGGGGGTAGAACCTGAGCCCGGAGTACTCTGCAGAGTGCTTCGTGATTTCTTTGTATTTGTATTTTGTATCGTTACTGTATATCATTAAAAGCAGGATTATTGTTTAACTTGTATTCTGGTGTTTCTTAATCCCTTTTTTACGAATTCACCCAGCTTAGCAAACGACACGCGGAGACGAGGTTGGTTTTCAACATCCTCCAAATCTCCAACAATAGTTAAACATTTGATATTAATTATTGATGCTGTAAATTACCTTTAATATGTCTAACTATATTTAAAATGTGTTACCTTTTTATAGAAGTGATTATAATTTAATGCAACCATTTTCTATGGTAAAGTTTCGTTTTGCACTTTTATTTTGGTAGTAATAAGATCGGGACTCTTATTTTGAAGGAACTTTTACCGGAAGTGAATGGAAAACATTCCTCTTTGTTTTTCGTTCGGGTTTTACCTTACGCTCCATCAGTTGAATCACTTTGAACATTCATTGGAGAAGTTGAGGTGTTGGCTGAACTTTTTATCATGCAGTCAAGCAACTTATTTTTGCTTCGCCATTTTGTTGTAAAACAAACACACGGCGCACCGCGCACGCGATTAAACGTGCATCGATTTCTTGCTCCGTAATCACGCCAATGCACGTGCAATTTAAGTATCAGGTTCCGACTGGTCACAACAATTAAATATCACTCTTAAAAACGAATATGAACATTTATCTATTTTGGGGTGCACGTTTTGCTGTCCTTATTTCTTATGTTAAAAACAGGTTGCCACTGATGGCAACCAAAGTCCAAGAAGTGGTTGACATTTTTCAAATGGTTGCCAATGGCAACCTGGCAACCGTTACTGTCGAGCCCTGGTATAGGACTAGCTTAATTAGCAGTTTAATTACGCCACGGTGAGACGTAGATGCTGATGTGCTGGTTGGGTGATTAGACTGTCTTCTATCCTCTTACATGAGCTTCTCTTTCTCCCTGAAGGAAACCCCCCCAAAACCACGGATGGGCAGCAACAAGCTGCAACACAACAGTGGCTGTGTTGCAGCTTGAGACAGCGGTACTTACTGAGCATTGTGACGGGTAGTAGTTACCCGAACTGCATAACTCCATGCTGTAACGCGTTACACCCGTTACGTATTGCGCCGAGGCTTCGGAGCGTGTGTCGAGTAATCCCTGAATCTTTTTGTGAAGCATGTATCGAGGCTTGTATCGTTTCGGGCCAGTGACGTCATCGATGACGAACGAACCTCGCTGCCTGTCGATACCACGTGACTGCTTCGGGAAGCGATTCGGATCATTTGAACCGTTGAGCCACAACGCTCATAATACCCATGAATGTATAACAAGAACCATATTACCCCTCCTGTACCCGGGTCCGCTGGTGACACGATGGAATTAAAAGAGCTCAGACCCTCACTTATATAGAGGTCGGAAAATGTCATAAGTATAAATAGATACAAGCATAAATAAATGTAGGAATAAAACATGAATAAATAAATGAATAAATGCAGATAAGATATATCCAGTGTTTTTTGGGTAGATTCAGCGTGTGGGCTGTGGCTCGCTGGAAAGCAGCCGACCCACGACCGCAGGGTTTGCTTATAGAAGCTACAGCTAAATGAGATAATGCAGTTAATAAATGTATTCCTGATATGGTTTAGCCTTCTCAGGCTACAACGTGGTTAAGTTTATGAATAATATTAAGGAATACGAATCCCTCTTTGCAATGTTTACCAGCCTCCTATAGGCTTTTCAATCACAATCGTTCAACTGGAATGAAAACAATATTGTTAACATGAAAATAGGATGTTATGTCCGTTGTTTAGAGTTATTCTAAGGCTTTACTCATTGGGAACTCGGTATGAGATAGAGCGCAACTGTTGAGATTTCCGATTTGCCTGATTTACACGCTTTGACCAACAGGGGTTTATGTTCAAATGGAGCCCATGATGAAGCCTCATGAGATGAACCCTTTGCGAACCAATTGGCTGGAAAGCTTCAAAGCTTCATAAGGCTTCATCTCGCCATCACTACCTGCTTGCCACCTAAGACGCACTTAGAGACCAGTACTGCTACTGAGCCGGAAGGAGAAGTAGCTTCGATGAGATGTAGCTTGAGCCCTGCCTGCCTGCAAGAGGGGTTGTGTTTGAAGCCGGAACTGGGTGAAGCTTCGCAAGCGATGAGGGCCCGGTCCGCGTGAAGGCCGGAAGCGCCGCATTTGAGCGGCCCTGATGCCAGTGATGCCCTCTCGAGAGACTGAAGGCGTGTGTCAATTGTTTGCCTGAAGTAGCCCATTTCCATTAAGCCGGAGGAACTTCCATGGAGCTCAGTATCCTTGTCTTTTTCTTCCGCATCCGGGTTTGTGGGGTGGCCGGCTAGAACCGCTAGCCAACTGGGGAACGCCCCCTGTAGCTTAATCCGCAAGACTGCGGAGCTGATGAATAAATACCCGGAGCTGGGACGAAGCCCTGCTGCTGCTTGCACGTTGACACCTGGAAGACAGCTGATGGAAAAGGGGAGAGCATATATAGAGGGATTAACAGGTGCGATGATTAGGCTTGTGAACGGAGGGAAGTGATAGGTTAGCTGAGGAGTGGCGCTCCCTATCATTTAGTGAAGGGAGCGAGTATTGCCATGACGCGCAATACAAGTGATAGGTCTTCCTGCCTGAACTTGCGCTGAGCTTCATTAATTTATTGTCTTTTATTATGAATGTAGTAATGGGTTTTTAAGTGATTGTAGTATTTATTACATGTACAGCACTTTGGCCCGACCAAAAATCGCTTTTAAATGTGCTTTATAAATAAACTTTGATTTGATTTGATTTGACATTCCACAACGAAAACCAGCTTGTTCCCGTGGAAGCTGTGAGTCCACCACAGGCTCGATGCGGCTATGGATCATCCTCTCCAAGATCTTGAATGGGACACAGAGCAGCGAGATGGGTCTGTATGACTTGGGGTCTTCCGCAGGTTTATTTGGCTTCGGCAGGGCTATGACGGAGGCGCGGCGCCAGGTCTTTGGGAGCTTTGACCTCCGGTTGCACGACGAGAAGAATGCACAGAGCAAGCCAGATGTTGTTGTGCTCTGGTGGGTGACGAACTCCGGGTGGATGTTGTCGTGGCCCGGAGATTTGCCCTGCTTGAGCTTACTTACTCACTGAGTTCATCTGCTGTAAAGTCTCCCGAGAGGTTGGAATCGACACTGTCCGCTCCCAAGATGGAAGACACCTCACGCGATGTCAGTCGGGCGAAGTGCATGTGTCAATAGATGTTCTTTCAACAAAAAAATGAAGTCTCTCCTGATTGAACTGAACTTTAATCCAAATAATGAGACGGTAATAACAAGTCAAACATAATGACAAAGCAAGTCATAATAATTCGATTTTAAGTCTAAATAAGGAGATAGTAAGCCATATCACTGAGATAAATAAGTCAGAAAATTAGAAAGTAAGTCATAATTATGACTAGCGGGATACACTTTTTTCTTTCCTGTGGCAGATTTTGGCTTCCATAGAATACAGAGAGAGCAAGAAAGTCAAAAATGAAAGCTGCTTTGGCTTTCTTCTGCTTTGGCCCCAGTGCTAACAATGCTTTTAGGTTAGAGCAAAGACAGTTAAATAAATGTAGCCAGAAAATGACTTGTTACTGTAAATATTTTTACAAAGGAAGAGTGTATGTATGTATACGAGTGAAACCATCCCTCTGTTATATTTGACCTATTACGAAATATGAACTGTGTGAGTCATTGCTTTGTCATTTGTAATCTTTGCTTTAATTTAATTTCGGTGGCTTTGATATCACATGCCATGAAGTCACTGGAGAGGCTGGTCCTTAAACACCTCCGTACAGTGGTCGCACCATCACTAGACCCCCTGCAGTTCACATATCAGCCTCGTATTGGAGTGGGGGACGCCATCATCTTCCTGCTGCACAGAGTACACACACACACCTTGAGAAGGCAGGCATGTTCTTTGACTTTTCCAGTGCTTTCAATACCATCAGACCTGCCCTGCTCAGCAGTAAGCTACTGGAAATGCAGGTGGATGCTCCACTGGTGAGCTGGATAACTAACTATCTCACAGCTCTGCCACAGTACGTGAGGCTTCAGAACAACACCTCTGACATTATATTGAGCAGCACGGGCGCTCTTCAGGGCACGGTCCTCTCTCCCTTCCTGTTCACAGTCTATACATCAGACTTCATACACTGCTCACAGTCCTGCCATCTGCAGAAATTCTCAGATGACTCTGCCATTGTGGGCTGTATCATCAGAGATCAGGAAGATGAGTACAGGAGTGTGGTGGACAGTTTTGTGGAGTGGTGCGGTCAGAACCATCTGCAACTCAACGTCACTAAAACTAAGGAGCTAGTGGTTGACTTTAGGAAGCGGAGTACCGCCCCAAGCCCAATTACCATCGTGGGCATGGATGTGGACATTGTGAACAGCTACAAGTTCCACATAGACAATAAACTGGACTGGAGTAAAAACACTGACGCCCTAAGAAAGGCCAGAATCGCCTGCATTTCCTCAGGAGACTCAGGTCCTTTAACGTCTGCAGCACTATGTTGCAGATGTTTTATGACTCGGTGGTCTCCAGTGTGATCTTCTTTGCTGTAGTGTGTTGAGGCAGCGGGGGTGAAGACAGCTGATGCCAACAGACTCAACAAGCTCATCAGGAGAGCAGGCTCTGTCCTGGGAGTGGATCAGGAGTCGTTGGCAGTGGTGTCGGAGGGGAGAATGCTGAGGAAACTTCTCAGCATTCTGGACATCCCCTGCATGCCACACTGGTTTCCTACCGCAGCACTTTCAGCCACAGACTGAGATCACCGAAGACCACACAGCGCCACAGGAGGTCTTTCCTCCCAGTGGCAATCAAACTCTTTAACTCTTCACCCTTAAGTAAAGGGAACTGAGAACTTCCACACCAACACTATGTGCAATATACATATCAATATAATTACCATCATTACAATACACTTGCTGCTATATAACTATGTGCAATATTATTATTAGTATTATTAATAATGCTATGATAACGTGCAATTACGTAACTGCCACTACGTTTTATTTTTTTGCATTACTAACTACTAAATACTGCTAATAATTGCATTGATTGTGTGACCATCTGTGTTTCTATGTTTCATGTTGTCTGTAGATGTGTAATTGCTCTTTTTGCTGCACTTTTAGTGTACAGTTTTGCTGTTGTGCTGCTGTGTTTATTGTATTTTGTTGCTCTGGCACGACAATTTCTTTCGGGATAAATAAAATCTTATCTTATCTAATTAATCTCTAAATACACTGAACAAAAATATAAATGCAACACTTTTGTTTTTGCTCCCATTTTTCATGAGATGAACTCAAAGATCTAAAACATTTTCTATATACACAAAATAACCATTTCTCTCAAATATTGTTCACAAATCTGAAAAAATCTGTGATAGTGAGCACTTCTCCTTTGTCGAGATAATCCATCCCACCTCACAGGTGTGGCATATCAAGATGCTGATTAGACAGCATGATTATAGCACAGGTGTGCCTTAGGCTGGCCACAATAAAAGGCCACTCTAAAATGTTCAGTTTTATCACACAGCACAATGCCACAGATGTCGCAAGTAATGAGGGAGCGTGCAATTGGCATGCTGACAGCAGGAATGTCCACCAGAGCTGTTGCCCGTGAATCGAATGTTCATTTCTCTACCATAAGCCGTCTCCAAAGGCGTTTCAGAGAATATGGCAGTACACCCAACCGGCCTCACAACCGCAGACCACGTGTAACCACACCAGCCCAGGACTTCCACATCCAGCATGTTCACCTCCAAGATCGTCTGAGACCAGCCACTCGGACAGCTGCTGCAACAATCGGTTTGCATAACCAAATAATTTCTGCACAAACTGTCACAAACCGTCTCAGGGAAGCTCATCTGCATGCTCGTCGTCCTCATCGGGGTCTTGACCTGACTCCAGTTCGTCCTCGTAACCGACTTGAGTGGGCAAATGCTCACATTCGATGGCGTCTAGCACGTTGGAGAGGTGGTCTCTTCACGGATGAATCCCGGTTTTCACTGTTCAGGGCAGATGGCAGACAGCGTGTGTGTGGCGTCGTGTGGGTGAGCGGTTTTCTGATGTCAATGTTGTGAATCGAGTGGCCCATGGTGGTGGTGGGGCTATGGTATGGGCAGGCGTATGTTATGGACGACGAACACAGGTGCATTTTATTGATGGCATTGTGAATGCAGAGAGATACCGTGACGAGATCCTGAGGCCCATTGTTGTGCCATTCATCCACGACCATCACCTCATGTTGCAGCATGATAATGCACGGCCCCATGTTGCAAGGATCTGTACACAATTCCTGGAACCTGAAAACATCCCAGTTCTTGCATGGCCAGCATACTCACCGGACATGTCACCCATTGAGCATGTTTGGGATGCTCTGGATCGGCGTATACGACAGCGTGTTCCAGTTCCTGCCAATATCCAGCAACTTCGCACAGCCATTGAAGAGGAGTGGACCAACATTCCACAGGCCACAATCAACAACCTGATCAACTCTATGCAAAGGACATGGGTCGCACTGCGTGAGGCAAATGGTGGTCACACCAGATACTGACTGGTTTTCCCCCCAGACCCCCCCAATAAAGCAAAACTGCATGTTTCAGAGTGGCCTTTTATTGTGGCCAGCCTAAGGCACATCTGTGCAATAATCATGCTGTCTAATCAGCATCTTGATATGCCACACCTGTGAGGTGGGATGGATTATCTCGGCAAAGGAGAAGTGCTCACTATCAAAGATTTTTTCAGATTTGTGAACAATATTTGAGATAAATGGTTATTTTGTATTTATAGAAAATGTTTTTGATCTTTGAGTTCATCTCATGAAAAATGGGAGCAAAAACAAAAGTGTTGCATTTATATTTTTGTTCAGTGTATATTACTGATTGGATTTTTGTTTTAATTTTCTTTTTATTTGTAACTATTTGTAGTAGTTTCTAGTTTAGTTTATTTTGTTCTATGCTGTGATTTACCTATGCTATATGTACAAATATGAGTTTATATTCTGAACAAAGGGCTTCTGATAATAAATAAAAAGCATTAAAACAAAGCTACAGACAAGGTGTTGACCGTGGAATAATGTCTGCTACATGGAGACGCTCAGGCTTACCTTTTACAGTGAGGTGCATTATCCTTGGCTCAGAGAAGATTACTTTACTGAAATCAAAGTTGTAGTCACATTGATAGGTGCCTTGGTGGTAATTCTCTGCAGCAGGGAAGAGGAAGATTGCTTCATTCTGATTAGGGGCCTTAATCTGCTCAGAGGAGGGGTCACTGCCGTCCCCGGAGCGGAGGCGGATGGAGGAAACATTGTAGGGTGAAGTGTAGGAGCAAGAGATGGCAAAGCGATGGCCCTTCAAAATCTCTCTGTTCTTGTAATCAACAGGCCCCTGAGAGGTATACAGCTTGGCAAAAGGTTGACTTGGACGTTCTGAAAAAGTAAAAGTAAAAAAGAGAGTTAAGGGATTACCCACATTCTGTTCGAATAATATAAGGCAATATGTATGAATAGTGTATCTTAAAGTGTTACGTGTAACTTATTATAAATTATAAAACATTTCTAAAGTTGTATTTTTCAAAGGTTTTATTTCAGTAACATGCAAATGAGTTACTACATTGAAAACATAAACAATAATATTTTTATTTAAAAATAACATCACAAATAAAGGGGATAATTACCAACACAGTGTAGGAAAGTATTTCCACATTCACTTGGGTCAGTTTCCGTGGCGTTGAGCGTAGTGGAAGGACAATCCACGAGATGCTTCTCTGTGACTTCACACTGAAACAGCGGACCCCAGATTTGAGATTGGGCGCCAAGACCAATCCCATGGAAAGTATCTGCAAACCCACAGCCAAGATCTCTACAGACAACTAGAGCAGCCTCTGGGCTGAAGGAGACAGAACACACTGAAGCCCACGAGCCAGTGGACTTCAGCTGGAGCTTCCCTGAACATCTCTCAGGGCCGTCCACCAGCCTCACCCCCTCTGGGGAGACAGAGAGAGACAAGTGAGGGTCAGAAGGGACAGTATCTTTTATTAGTAAATGTATGAGTACTCTCAAACAGTCCATCACACGGCTCAGGGGATGAACACACGGTAAACAAATGAATTGTCAATACAAGATGGATATTAGGTCCGTAACCAGTGTGCTGTGAAAACCGAAGGGTAGGAATAACACTCAGGAATGGGGGGTGAAGCCTGGATGCTATTTGAATTCTGACCTTATTGAATGTGCTGATAAATGAAGCTGCAGACATGTTGTGTGGTGTCTCGTCAATTGTGTTAGTTGTGTTTGTTTTATGTCTGTCATTTCATGTTTAGTCAGGTGTTTATGTAATTCCAAGTCTAGTCAGGTTTCTATGTAGAGTCAGGTTTTCATGTTACTTCACGTCTTGTCTGTCTATTTTATGTCTGTCATCTCTAGTCAAGTCCCCATGTTTCATGTCATGTCTCGTTTTCCCATTTCCTGTTTTATTTTGTACTTACCTCTTGTCTTTCTTTTCAGGCCCTGTTACATTCTCCCTTTGGGTGTTTTCCCGCTATCGTCAGCGTCTGACCCGCCCCTGATTGTTTCCACCTGTTCCCAATTTCCTCATGTTTAAATAGTCCCTGTCTCCCTTTGTCTTGTGCCAGTTCGTCTCGTTTCAGTGTGCTTCTATGTCCAGAGACCCAGCGTGATACCAGAGAGGAGAGTTACCAGAGAGGAGAGTACCAGAGAGGAGAGTTTTGTTTGTTTGAAATCAAGAGTTTTGTTTTGTCCTTGCAAGAGGGATTTTTTGTTAAAACTTTGTTTTATTTTTTCTCATTAAAATATGAGTCGTTGCATTTGAGTCCAGTATTTTTGTACCCCGTTCTAACATGTTGCACTGTTGAGCAGCTCCAAGCCTCACATTCTCACACACACATGAACTTCCTGGAACAATACTGCCATACTGCTTTAGAGGTCAATTTAAGGAAACCCAAAGTATGAAATAGATTAAAAACAACAGATGTCTAAAACAAATATTTAACTTTGAATAACACACAAATGATCACACAGCGATCATACTTCTTTGGTGTCAACATGGCAACTCAATCAGGAAAGACTTGTTTTGATGTAACAATATGTATTGCCAATAATACGCAAATGTAATGGTGTTTGGCGATTAGACCCTGTTGAGCGGGACCCCACCCCCTGGGGTCTAGACACTGGTGGTGGAGGCATGAAGGGATGGATGGAGGTCTGAGGAGGAGGGGTTTAAGCTTGACATTAACCCAATTTGGACAAAAGTATTGGCACATTTAACTGTATATAACCTTATATGAAAGTGTGACACAGGGTCTGCTCAATAGCATGGCGGATCCTGAAGAAGACCTTTGGACAGTGACCAAAATAATGACATTTAGGATACAAGCAGTCCAAATGAGTTTCCTCGTAGGGTGTCTTGGCTCAGCCTAAGAGCAAATTCATAATAGCCCAGTCCTCATGACACACATGTTCCATCCACCATCTCCAGGTTGTACACTTTTCAAGCGTGCATCTAGTTTTGTTCAAATATCCAGTTGGTGAAGTAAGCTACTCTAGCTTGATTCCGAGGAAGAAGAAGAGGAGGATAATAACATATTGAATAAGTGTTTTAGGAGAGGTTGTGTAGGAATTAAAAAAAAGCCCAACGGTGTTGAACTCCTCATGAAAAACTTCACTGTGGCACCAAATGGAGGAGTGTGGAATAATAAATGTGCATGGGTGGAATGCCAGACCGACGCTGACCCTCAGATGTGGTATGATTAGAAAAAAAACTAACATCTGCTGACAGCATAATTGGAACATGGATTGTATGTCAGAGCCCAAAGAGATAGGGTGATGAGCTCTGAATGCACTCCTCCAGGTTTATTCCAGACACAACTCAGAGACCGGGGTAAACCAAACCCCTGCGGGAGAGATTATATATCTTGTCCGGCATGGGTTGTAGGAGCCATGAAACATGTATAGTATTGCGTCTTGTTTTAATATAAGATATTTGTTGAAGCACTATTGATTGGTTGGCTTGGGTCACATGGAGATGGGCGGCACTCATTATAATCCTGTTCACCTGCGTGAGGTGTGTGGAAGAGAGGGTGACACAGGATCGTTGTACTTTTTGTTGACCGCAAATTGAAATGATTGCTTTGATTAAATATAACAATGTACATGTCCAAGGAGAATAAGTTGATCATCCCAGTTTCCATTAAACCACATTATTTTGCAACAGAGTTTTTGATCTCAGCAAATACTTTTTTGTAGCATGCCACACAATATCAAACAGGCCCGGCCTCAGCCTCTCAGCGACTTTGTTTGTTTCCTGCTATCGCTATATGGGTTATAAAACGTTGCTAGTATTAGCATCAGATAATACTTAAAGTATTCATTGTGCAGATTGGTCCATTTCAGAATAATATATATGATATGTTTTATAATGATTGATCATTAAAGTGTTCTCAAAGCTGGTAAAGGTGCAGCTAGTTTTAATGACTTTGTATACTGCAGGGTAGCTTGTGAATTTACTCCAGGTGGAACTAAAGTCTGATTTAACACTTGATCATATTTCACATCATTCATCCACATCTGTGAAGTAACTAAAGGTATTAAATACATGTAGTGGAGTAAAAGTACACCATGCACCTCTGAGCTGTAGTGGATTAGAAGTACAAAGTAGCAAAAAAGGAAATACTCAAGTAAAGTACCTTTATAATTGTACTTAAGTACAGTACTGGAGTAAATTCACTTAGTTACTTAACGCCACTGATTTCAGCCCTGTGAAAGGTGCCGTGTAAATGCCCTGTATTGTCACTTAGGAAGTCTTCAATAACAAAGAGGATGGACAAAAAGACAGACACATAGATTTGACTATTACCTGAACAGGACACGGTTATGAGGCGGACTGAACCGGACTCTTGCCATGCTGAACACTCTGAGGGGCCGAGGCCTCGAAAGTCGTAGGACAGCTCCCACACTCGATGACGTTTAGGAGAATGGATCCCTGATGTTGAGATGAGACCTCCGCAGCCCAGATGCTCACAAACCTTAGCAGAGTGTTCTGGTAAAAATGTAAATGTAAAAAAAAAGAAAATCTTGCACCAAAGGTTTATTTTCACAATGAACAAAAACCAGGCAAGCACTGATCAGTAACCAAAAACGCATTTTTTCTAAAGTCATTGACAGGAATTGTAGGTAACTTCATGCGTGTTCTTATTGATAAGAATATATAAGAAAACGTGTTGCAGAGCGCTTTAGGAGTTGACACACGCTTTATGTCTGAGGAGGGATGGTGTCGATCCTGGTCAGGTCAATGTTGACATTTATTTCCAAAAAAGTACACCACACCATGCCAGTCCATGCTTTTAGAAACATTAAAGAGTCATATGAAATTATTTGTAATAATTTTACAAAGTATATTTCAGTATTTGAGTTGCCAATTCTCTTTATTTCTTAAGGGATGAACCTTTGATGCTGCTGCCCCCGCGATGTCTCACGGAGAGAGACCGCAGGGCCTTCCCTCCTGCAGAAGTCAGACTTTACGACCGACATGGACCCTGGTAGACCCCCCCCCCCCCACAAACAACAAAGACAATAACACCCCTTTTGTGCAATGTTTCTTATGTGCAATATACTGTAAACTGCAAATAAATACTTTGACCTTCAACACTCTCACATGGCTGCGATATCTAAACTGTTACTGGTAGTGGATGTTTATTTTGTATATTTTGTCATTTCTAGTTGTATCTTTAATATTTGTATGAATCCTTTTTAATTCATTTTAAGCTGTCTTTGGCTCTTTACTTGCTGTAACAAATGTACATTTCCCCTCTGTGAGACGAATAAAGGTATTCTTGTTTTGAAAAGACTGAACCGGAAGCTAAGTGCCTCAGCTTGAAAGCAGTCAGCGGTACTCACCAGGTGTCCAGCTCACATGCTTTTCTTCTGCTTTTAGACTGGAGATGTCGGTCATCTGCACAGCAAAATACCAAAATACTGCTAATGACACTCTGAAAATGAGACTTGAGACTTGATCCAGAGCATTTTAAATGTTGCTCTGATTTCATGTAAACACAACTCCGACCATTCGTTCAGTTTTGGCAGCTCGCTCCACTCTGCACTCTTTAAAGCACAGGTTTGTTTGCACAGTAGATGCAGCCTATGGGAGGGCGCACCAACATGACCAGCATGCTCTGGTGGTCACTAAAGGTCAACTGTGGCTATACACTGTACAACACATTTACAGTACAGTATGTAAACAGATGTGACAAATGGCAATAACCTCGAGAGCATTTTGTAATTAAGCTTGAAAAAATGCTATATCAAAACAAATATTACTATTATAGTCAGGGGTGCACATAAGTGGTACGCAGGTACGCATGCGCGGCAACAATCTGAAATGCGTACCGTCACTTGACAGAGGGCTTCATGGGAACTTTGAGGGGAGCTGGAAGTTGGAGTACCAAACACTGACTCCAGGTACTCATCTGAGTACCTCACTGAGAAAGTTGTGTGCACCCCTGATTATAGTCCCATCTGGGACGGGACAGGAGTGTTGCCAAATGTTACTGTGAGGTGAGATGTGACACTCGCTTCACCTCAGACTGAAGTCCAAACTTTATCATGAGCTTTTTGCCAATCACAAAGGTAAACAAAGGGAGAGACATCTCTTTGAGTGTGTTATCTAATGAGTACAAAAGGAGAGCATTAGGGAATCAGTACTAAGATAAGATGGAGCATTATTAATGCCCGTGGGGAAATTCAGGAGTTTAAGAAGCAATAGAGTAAGAGCGAAAGTACAGTACAGATTCACCCAAGATGAATACAATTGAAGATTACATTTAAATGATATACAGGTAAGTAGCTGTTAAAACAAGAAATGAATTAAATGAACATATATACATATTTGACTCGAGATTGTTAAATATATTTACATTGAGATTGTACAGTTCAGATTTTATGTACAATACGTGTTATTTTTGTGTGTGTTACGTTGTTAACCCCTGGTTGTACAGCCTGATGGCTACCGGCACAAAGAAGAGTCCGAGGAGCTTGGTGCTGTGCCGAGGAAGGATGAGTCTGAGGCTGAACTCCTCATCCTCACTCTGCATGGAGGGGGGGAGGGGTTCTCCAGGTTAAACTCCAGCTTCCTCCTCGTCCTCCCCTCCGCCTCCAGATTGTCCAGTCATACTCCAACTACAGAGCTGGCCTTCCTCACGACTTTTTCAGCCTGTCAGTGTCCCTTTTGTTGTTGTCTCCCCCCCAGCAAACCCCAACAAAGAAGAGCCCACTGGCCACCACAGACTGGTAGAACATCTGTAGCAGCCTCGTGCTGAAGAAACTGAGCCTCCTCAGGAAGAACAGCTGGCTCTGCCCCTTCCCGAAGAGAGCTTCAGTGTTGTCACTCCAGTCCAGTTTATTGTTGAGGTGCACTCCCAGGAACTTGTAGCTGTTCACCACCTCCACCTCCTCCCCCCTGATGGTGATGGGGGTCAGAGGCCTCTTCCTGCTCCACCTGAATTCCACCACCAGCTCCTTAGTCTTGCTGATGTTGAGCTGGAGGTGATTGTTGTCACACCAGCCTACGAAGTTCTCCATCAGGGCCCTGTACTCCTCCTCGTTGTCATCTGTGATGTAGCTGACGATGGAGGAGTCATCGGAGAACTTCTGTAGGTGGCATGAGCTGGAGTTGAAGCGGAAGTCTGAGGTGTAGAGGGTGAACAGGAATGGTGACAGCACAGTTCCTTGGGGGCTCCAGTGTTGCTCGGCCGCACATCAGACACGCTGCCCTGCAGCTGCTGGATCGCGTTGAAGGCGCTGGAGAAGTCGAAGAACAGGATTCTTAGTGAGCTGTGCGGCTTCTCCAGCTGTGTGTAGGCTCTGTGCAGCATAAAGATGATGGTGTCCTCTACACCGATGTCTGTCTGTTAGGCAAACTGTAGAGGGTCCAGGGAGTCACACACGAGGGGTTTGAGGTGCCGCAGGATCAGTCTCTCAAAGATCTTTGTGATGTGAGAAGTCAGAGCTACAGGCCACCCGATCAGGTTGTGGTCTGAACTGCCGAGGCGGGGGGGAGGGGGGAGCTACATGCTTCCTTCACATTGGCATACAGCAGGTCCAGTGTCTTATTGATCCTAGTGCCACAGGTCACATACCGGCTGAAGTTTGAAAGACTACTCACACTGATCCAACAGCTCAACACACCATCAACATTACTTTACATCACAACAATGAAATCATTTAACCTGTGAGTATGCTCAATTCAAAATAACATATTCATTTTCACTGTGTGAACATTCTGTAAAATACAAATAAACATGAGCTTATGAATCAAGCTGACAACATGAATACATCAAACTGAAAGGTCATCTGAAGTCCAGGGGATCGACCGACACATGAAGCGTTAGCTCCACCGGTCTCTGCTGATGCTGTGGGGCTCAGCTCAGGAAACCACACTTCAGTTCACTCACACATGGTAATACTCATAGCAGAGGTTTTGTAGTTACTGTTCAGGTAATTCATGTAATTTCACATTTGGAAAAAACAAGATGTGGGGAGACCAAACTGTGCCTCTAACAGTGACAGCCAATAACTACATTAAAGAGAAGGTCAAATGAGTTTCTGAAGATGTAAAGTGCACTTTCACATACACACAGTGTACGGACAAACACCACAGAACTAGAAAGGTGCAGATCTCTGAGGCTTCCAGAACTGTTTGAAGCAAGCTGTGAACACAACATTTCATCAACTTGTATTGATATGGTGAACTTGGTTAAGGTTAGCGTTAGTCTGCCATTTGCTGAGAGGGAAAAGTACAGTGACTTTTCAAAGAAAGAGTTCTTTGTCAAAAAAAGCTAAAAAAAACATTCTCCGGATTCTTACCTCGCCATCGAGAAAGTAGAAGCTTGAAAAGATTCCCTTTACCAAAGTCTGTGGGGATATTTTAGGACGATAAATACCTATTTTTGTTCATTCTTCCAAACAAACTTTTATCAAAAATAATTAGTTGTCAAGGTCTTTGAGCCTTTTCTGTAACTTGTACTTTGTAGAGCTAAACTAATTTCATTTACCAATCAGATAACTTTACACTAAGTAACCCCCCTAACATTGACCTTTACACATTGACCTTTGAGACATGAAAGGCTCGGCTGAATGACATAACCCAGCTGGAGGCAGCAGTCACAGTCCCGCTCTCAGAGGAGGGGTCTGATCAGTTTGTAGACCTTTACATGTGGTGGACTGTTGTACATTTATTTTGCAAGGTAAAGAAGAACAATCGACACAATATATGTTTTCCACTTAACTTTATTTTTTTAGTCAGGGTGGAAACAGCCAAAAACCTCTGCACTGACATCCAAGATTATAACACTAACTTGTGTATACTTGTATGGGACATCAGCAGTCTGTTATCAGTGTACAGCACTGACACAGCTCCAGACCTCCACATGAAGGACTGGACCATGCTGAGGTATCACACAGACAGCCATTTTATAATAAATATGCAATCTAAACAATGACATGGTAAAACAAGAGACATATCAAAGTATATTCAACACACAAGGGGCTGGCATGGTGATGTTTGGTGTGAAATAAAAGATGCTCTGCAAACTAGATTCCAACCCTGAGCTCATCCACAGCCGAGTCTGTCTTCTTACGTATATACAGAATGGATGTATGAGTGTGTTATGAAGTGCTAACTATACTGTGTGTGAGTGTGTGGGGGGGGGGTTCTATCGGTAAAGGTAATCAGCTTGTATGTTGGCAGCTATCTCTGCCTCCCACTTGTCTCCGTTGTTGAGGAGCTTCTCCTTGTTGTACAGCAGTTCTTCGTGAGTTTCAGTGGAAAACTCAAAATTAGGACCCTGGAGAAATAGGAGGGAGGGGGGGGGGGGGGGGGGGGGGAGTCAGAGGTCAGAGCAGGAATAAAAGGAAGAGAGGGGGGTCAGAGGCAAGGATGAGGACCATAATTTAAACAGTCATACAATAGCGCTTTTTTACATTGCCTACTAAAAGCTGCTGTTTCGTGTATTGCATGTCAAACAACGAACAGATCCAAACTTATGAATTTCTTTACCTTTACTTTGATAGAAAATGGTAAAAGAAAATATCTGTGTCTTCAGGCTCCAGGGAGAGGACGGAGATCAAGGGGACCTGGTCACTCAATATATGAACACACAAAGCTTATTGTTCTTTTTACATATATTTATCTACTTTAGTTTACCTAATGAATGTTTTTTTTTTCCTTTCTTATCATTTCACTATTGAATTGTATTATCCTTGACGCTTTGGAAATATTGTTCCCCTGACATTCATGCCAATAAAGCTTTTTGAAATGAATTCATTGAGAAAGAGAGAGTGAGAGACTCCTGTCCTAACAACTCTTATTAATCCCCGCACTGGAAAATTATTATTTGTTCTTATTTGGAACCGGGTTTTGCTTCCCAACCCTGGTCCTGTGCTCGCTACATTTCCCGCCCCGCCCTGTATCGGAACCGGAGTTCAGTACCCAACCCTAATTGTCAATTTGGGTCAATTACCCTCCATAGTCTGTCGTTTACCCTCCATAGTCTGTCGTTTACCCTCCACAGTCTGTTGTTCACCTTACCCTCCATAGTCTGTCGTTTACCTTACCCTCCATAGTCTGTCGTTTACCCTCCATAGTCTGTCGTTTACCCTCCATAGTCTGTCGTTTACCTTACCCTCCATAGTCTGTTGTTTACCCTCCATAGTCTGTTGTTTACCCTCCATAGTCTGTTGTTCACCCTCCATAGTCTGTTGTTTACCCTCCATAGTCTGTTGTTTACCTTACCCTCCGTAGTGTGTTGTTTACCCTCCATAGTCTGTTGTTTACCCTCCACAGTCTGTTGTTCACCCTACCTTCAATAGTTTGTTGTTTACCCTCCATAGCTCACCCTCCATAGTCTGTTGTTTACCCTCCATAGTCTGTTGTTTACCCTCCATAGTCTGTTGTTCACCCTTCATAGTCTGTTGTTCACCCTTCATAGTCTGTTGTTCACCCTTCATAGTCTGTTGTTTACCCTCCATACTCTGTTGTTTTGTTTACCCTCCATAGTCTGTTGTTTACCCTCCATAGTCTGTTGTTTACCCTCCATAGTCTGTTGTTTACCCTCCATAGTCTGTTGTTTACCCTCCATAGTCTGTTGTTCTCCCTCCATAGTCTGTTGTTTACCCTCCATAGTCTGTTGTGTTGTTTACCCTCCATAGTCTGTTGTTTACCCTCCATAGTCTGTTGTTTACCCTCCATAGTCTGTTGTTTACCCTCCATAGTCTGTTGTTTTGTTTACCCTCCATAGTCTGTTGTTTACCCTCCATAGTCGGTTGTTTTCCCTCCATAGTCTGTTGTGTTGTTTACCCTCCATAGTCCGTTGTTTTCCCTCCATAGTCGGTTGTTTACCCTCCATAGTCGGTTGTTTACCCTCCATAGTCGGTTGTGTTGTTTACCCTCCATAGTCTGTTGTTTACCCTCCATAGTCTGTTGTTTACCCTCCATAGTCTGTTGTTCTCCCTCCATAGTCTGTTGTTCTCCCTCCATAGTCTGTTGTTTTCCCTGCCCTTTCCTTTGGACATGGCAATAAATTAACTTTAATTTGGAATGGAATCAGCATAAAGAAAAGAAAACCGTGTCAACTGATTGTGATCACTGAGGGGATGTCATGTTACCAGAAGTGTCCGTAGAGACTTGGCTTGGGAATCAGAAGGTCACCGGTTCAAGTTCCAGAAAGACCAAGTGCTACCAAGGTGTCCCTGAGCAAGGCACCATTCCCTACACTGCTCCCCGGGCGCCGTACATAATGGCAGCCCACTGCTCCTAACACTAGGAGGGGTCAAATGCAGAGCCTCTTTTATGTCCCCTCTATGGGACGAATTAAGGTATTCTAATTGATCAATAGCAGTGAAATTCCAAGATTCTCAATACCAAATCAATATCATGCTAATAAACAAAAACAATGACAGTTTAAAGCGTCCTTGGCTTTCGTGAAAGGCGCTATATAAATCTAAGTTATTAATATGATTTAAAAAGGACTTTCCTACTATCATGCAATCTGTAGTCTATTCGTCTAAACATGCTGACACCCTGTGTGTCACACATCGTCAGGATTATACACACACCTCTACGATGGCATCCACGGGACACGCCTCCTGACAGAAGCCGCAGTAGATGCATTTGGTCATGTCGATGTCGTAGCGAGTCGTCCTCCTGCTGCCGTCAGCACGAGTCTCTGCTTCGATGGTGATGGCCTGCACATGCACATGGTCAGACACAAAGAGACGCACTGACAGAGCTATTCTTTGATCTGGGGGAGTGTGTGTGTGTGTGTGTGTGTGTGTGTGTGTGTGTGTGTGTGTGTGTGTGTGTGTGTGTGTGTGTGTGTGTGTGTGTGTGTGTGTGTGTGTGTACCTGTGCAGGGCAAATGGCTTCACACAGCTTGCAGGCGATGCAGCGCTCCTCTCCTGAAGGATACCTGGTGTAACATCATCACAAAGACTTTGTTAAGCTGTTATGGACTGTGCTATGACTCCAAAGACAAATTAAGAAAAATGTCATTCTAAGCTTTGGCCAATATGCTTAACAAATTTAATCCATCTGGTTCCAAAAGTACGTTTTGTGTTGGGAGGTCATTATAAAAGCTAACCGCCCAATGAGCGCAGTGCAGAGGGATACCATTAGCTTTACATTGCACATAGTTCTTTGCTGCTATGCTAATGCCCTGAATGCCGCACATAGCTTTAAGCTAGCAGTTGCGAAACCGGGGGAGGCTATCCCTGCACATGTGGGGAAAGTCAATGTGATGACAATGATCTTGCAATAAAAAAACAAGGGGGTCATCCTCACCTGCGCAGTGCGTGTTCTCCTCTGAAGCGGGGGGACAGGGGCCCTTTCTCAAACGGGTAGTTGATGGTGGCGGGCTCTCTAAACAGGTAGCTCATTGTCATGCCAAGACCTGACATCACAACACAATCAGTCATGTTTGAATGAGAAGAGAACATCCGTCAAACTGACACAGATCACAGGGACAGATAGCATATCTGTGGAAAACAGCTCCATTCGATCACATTAACTGTGTACTAGGCATGGGCGGTATAATTTTTTTCATACCGTCATACCTTGCTGACATCATACCGTGGTATACGGTATATGACGGTATCAGTCCCAATTGAAGGGGTCATTTCTCCCCCAAAAATTTTTTTTACTCACTATATCAACAGCCCCACCAAAAATATTTTCCACCAGCCGCCACTGACGGTATGACTTGGGTCGACTTGAGTGAGGTGGCGTTCGGCGGCAAATAGATGTTTCGAACGGTATATTATATGTTCGGTGTAAAATGCAGCCCGAGCCGGTAGACGCTCGCAAAGTGCCGCGACGTGCGCGCAAGTGCAAAACAAGGGTTGCATACATGACACATTGTGCAAATGGCACATTTTGAGATCGGATACAGGACGTGTTTGTAGATGTCCGACGTTGTTTCCATAGTGAGCTAAGTTAACAATATATCATCATACATAAACATTTTCCGGGAGTAAATACTTGACTTATTGAATAAAGTTTGCTATATTCACTAACTAGTTTGGCAATATTATTCCGTGCATGTGTTAAAAACCTTATTTCCATTTGATTCATTGGATTACTCGCGTGAATGTTTAGCACGTAAATGCTTTCGTTTGTAAAACCGTCCGACCTCGACTACAAAACCATCAACCAGTTGCATAGGATTAAAAAATGTCAACACTCACTCACCCCGTCTTAAACATTCCCAAAGAAGTGCCTCCGTCTCTCGTTGTGCTGGATGAAGTCACTGGCGACGAGTAAACCCAAAATAGTCCCAAACAGGCGCAGAGGCATTTTTCTTTTTTACTAGTTGTCCGAGTTCGGGGCCGGCAAATGCTGCCGCCATCTTGCTCAGCTCAGCTCTGTGCTGAGCTCTGAGAACGGGAAAGACGGACTGCCCTCCCCTGCCCTCTGCTGGCGCGTGCTGTGCATTACAACCAATGTCGTCCCTGTCAAAACTCTGTGTCAGTGTAATAGAATGAAACGCATCTGTGATTTGGCGCACAGTCTGTGACGTTACGGTATTGAAAATCATACCGACGGTATTTCGAAATACCCTGGTATACCGTAATACCGTCATACCGCCCAAGCCTACTGTGTACATGCATTAACCTTCACAGGAGACATTTTTAAATATGACCATGCTGAGCTGACCTCTGAAGAGCTCCGTCCACAGCAGAGTCTGAGCCGCCCGGTCTGTGATGGACTTCATGTCTGTGGGGATGTCTTTGGCATTGACATACTCTGCACACACAAACACAACAGGTGAGCTGCTTATACTGTGTTGGGAGTACGTTCTCCATGCCCATCAGATTGATCAAATAGTTGAAAAATAAACAAATATGACCTTATTTACACAGACATTTAATTTTTGAGAAATTTGACTTAGAACTTGCTTGTTATTATCCTTTTAGATGATGCAATTAAGAAACTGCATATCTCAACTCAATTCACAATACAATACCATTGAAAGATGATCAATTGAAGTATTGCCCTAGTTCCTTCACATTATTCTGGCTCTGAAAGCTTCTCCTTCAGAAACAAATCAGGATGCTACATGCTAAGCTAAGGCAGAGACCAGGTGAAGCAGCTTTATTACGATTTTAAAAATTAACAATCAGCGATGTAACCTTTGCAAGTTGCTGCAATTAGGGTAGTGTGACATGAGCTTATATTCCTAGAACTGCTAGAAATGAGTACATCGGTAGAGATTCTGCAATACCTGTCCTGCAGCAGCTAATCTCGTGTAATCTCAAGATTCATGCTTTCTCTTGCCATATCACAATATGGCCTATCCAGCTGCCTCTCAAGGTGACATGATTTGTGCAGATGGGGGAGGAGAGTGACTTTGTACATTTAGGATAAGGAAGATCTCTGTTTATGATTACCAGCCATTGCAGCTTTTTTGTCTGCTTTTTTAAATGAAAGATGAGAAAAAATCTCATGTATTTTCTTTACTTTTGTTGTACCCCAAAGGACACATGTGTGATTTGTATATATCGCTCCATCTATAACGTCAGAATGGTATTTAATGGTGAACCTTCAAATGTGAAATAATTAAAATGATTGTTCTCAACAACCCTTAAGCTTCTATTTTAAAATAAATTGGTTCTGTTTCGAGTTCTATTTACAAGTAAGGCCCAGACTGAAAATATAAGGATGATAAGTATTAAAGGATACTTTTTACACACACACACACACACACACACACACACACACACACACACACACACACACACACACACACACACACACACACACACACACACACACACACACACACACACACACACACACACACACACACACACACACACACACACACACACACACACACACACACACACACACACACACACACACACACACACACACATACTTACTGAACCCTTCTCTTTGTGAGGACACACCGAAAGACCTCATTAGATTATGGCTGGCCACAAAAGTGCCTGAAAGGAACAATTTTATAATCATTAAGATCTCACTGACGAGACAACTGAAGGATACTACAAAGCTCTCAAGAGCCCTTTCTCATGTCTCTAATTTCCGCCTCCTCGGTCCTCCGGTAGTGACCCGGATTCGATTTCAGTAGATGTCCTTTCATAATGAAGGACATCTAATTTCTCTAAATGCACATCGAAGATGGAGCATGGAGGAGAGTCTCTGGAGGAGCTATCACAGAGGAAACTGATGTATCCTCTGGGGATTTATTTCCGGCAAAAGTGATGTTTAAAAGAGGCGCGACGCACGGCTGGACTGATCTCAACCAATGACAGCTCTGCATGCTAATGATGACAGGAGGCACAGCAACACTCTGTTTGATGGGCAGAACTGTGTTCATGAGAACTTATACTACATTCTGTCCTCATCTGTAGCCTGTTATTGTCTCATTATACCGCACTGTCAATTAATTAAAAGTAAATATGTAAGCCGTCATTAGAGTGCTGCTGTGCCTCCTGTCATCATTAATGGACGTCTCTTTAAAATGACCGCTCAGAGGAGAGGAGTTCTCATTTCTCTAACCGCCTGCTGCTTCCCCTCCTCTCTCCTCGGTTCCCCTCCTTGACTCCTCCGCTTGCATCGCCTGTGGGCGGGACTAAGACACGAGGATAGGAGTCGAGGATAGGAGTCGAGGAGGAGAATTAGTGAAATGAGAAAGGGCTAATGTGTTTTACAACATGTCACTGTGACAGACACAACTTCCAGTCTATGGCCATTTGCTTATAGCAGGCAGATCTATTTTTCAATCTGAAATGGATTATATTATTGACACACCTATATTACTTTAAGACTATACAACTTGAGTTGTGTCATTTCCAAACTATCTCATGTATTTCAGTTATAGTTGGACTATGACCATGCTGGTTGCACTGGTACTGTTTCCTTGGGGGGGGGGGGGGGGGGGGGGGGGGGGGTTAGGGTTAGAGGGGGAGGAAGAGACCCTTACCTGGCCTTGACACAGAGTAAAGTGAACGCAGGGTTGCAGCCATCACGTCTTCAACGCTGAAATCACACACATTACTGATGAGAAACAGTGCAGAAAAAGCATGGAAGCATTATCGTATACTTATATAAATTATATAATATACTTGAAGGAACAGTTTCTACGTGCTAGAGGTTAACAGTGTCTCTCTTCTCCCAGATGTCTGTCAGAATCCAAACAGCGCTAGGTTGATTCTGACAGACACTTAACGGTGACATTGTTCTACATTGGGTTATCATCAGAACCCTAGCTTATGTTAACCGTTACTGAAGCCTTTAGTCCGAAGGATACTCCATCTGTCCTAAACACTCACTCAAAAAGACCCTCATAAATATGTCCTGCTCTGAGCGATGGAGTAACTTTAGCGTTTCTCAGCTGCTAACGTGATAGCATTGTCTTACTTTGTACAAAGTAATATTCTGAGGCACAGAACTCTACATACACTTAAACCGGGAATCATTGACCTCAGCTTACGCTGATGCAAATATTGCTAGCTAACTTACGTAACATGTCCAATGTTTAGCTGATGTTAGTCTACAGTATTTTGCAAAGCACGCACAGAATAACCCAGTGACACCGGGCAGTTAATGCCAGCAGTTTAGTGGGCAATAAGTGGATCAGATGGTGAGTTTAGTCAGACTGTGTGTGTGTTTAGTGAGTGAAGGGTAAAGCTCACCGGTTAGCTAACGTCGACGTAAGAAGCGAGAGCTCAGACTGTCAAGGACTTTTGCTCAAAGGTCGTGTAAGGTGAATGGAGGGTAATTATAATCATTTCAATATAAATAATAAAACATTCATTATTCAATTTTCTTTCAATTCAATTTGAAAGAAATAACATGTATGCATTTTAAGTGGTTTGAACTTACCGAAATGTTGCTATTTGGCCTTCTAAACCAGAACAGCGGACGATTTGCGGAACGGACCGGACCCTGAGTATACAGGAAGTTACCCAACGTAATTCCGTCACTTCCTCTACAGCTTTTCTTCGTTTTGCAGTACTGCCATCTCCTGGAGTTTTTTTAAAGCGCACAGTCCCCGTGAGTCCGGGGGTACATGTTCTTATTATACATCCATGGACCATGGGGGTACAAGTCGCTTAACTTGCATCCCTGCCCCCCTCACTTGCGTCTAGTCCCTCCCGGTGCTCCCACCACTTTAAGAGAGTGGAAGAAAGGAGATGTGTTTTAAGCAGTGTTGTGCAAGTTACTTCCAAAATGTAATATATTACATGTAGGAGCCATTTCCTTAGATTATAGTATTTTATCTTTTTAGAGTGTAACCTGAGATGCTGTGGTGTATATTATTTATTTATTATCTGAGTGCGTTACTCTGCAGGTCGAGATGCTGCAGCATAAAAGGAGAGGTGCTGCAGCCTACTGGTGCAGATGACTGAAGTAAACAGTTTTTAGACCTTGCTGGTTGGGAGCGTCACAGCTTGGTTCTTTATTGTGCTTTATTTTTGCCTTTTTTGGAAATAAACTATCTTACTTTTCAATCGCATAGGACATTTATATATATTTTTTTCTCTCAAACTACAAGCGCCTATTCGTCGGTCAGCCCCACGAGTGAATCACAAACAAAGGACAAAAAACAAATGGATATCGTGGTCACTACGGCAGTCTAAAAACTTGCTTTTGGATAAAAAACCAGAGGAAAAGTTTGTGAAGGAGCAGCGGCATCCAGACAAAGGAAGATACAGAGGGCTTCATGGGAACTTTGAGGGGAGCCAGAAGTTGGAGTACCAAACACCAGTTGAGTAAAGTTGGAACGATATTGGCAGATTCGGATTTCACGGATCAATAAGTCATGAACAAAACGTTGTTCAGACACAAATTACGTCTCCTAAGTACCGTGGTAAGGTTGACAACAAACTACAATCACATGTTGATAAAAAAAAGCCAATATGCGCCGTCCTCCGAGCTGGACACATTCAATTGGTCTCTTTCCGCAGCCGGAGAAGAAACGAGTGCTCAGGGACCGTCTGCAAAGTGCAACTCCGAAAAAAGAGAATACAATAATATTCAATCACTTCACTATTATACAGTATATTTCTACCAAACTCACTACACATATCAATAGTCTCCTGTTTGTCATACTACAGCAGAGAGTTTGGAAGAATATGGTTTTGATTAATTTTGGTGAATATTTATAATGTAAAATCCTCAATAAATATGGCATCATCTTCAATAACGTTACTATTATACAGTATATTTCTCCCAAACTCACTACACACATCAATAGTGTCCTGTTGGTCATACTACAGCAGAGAGTTTGGAAGAATGTGCTTTTGATTAATTTTGGTGAATATTTATAATGTAAAATCCTCAATAAATAGGCTATGGCATCATCTTCAATAACGTTACTATTATACAGTATATTTCTACCAAACTCACTACACACATCAATAGTGTCCTGGTGGTCATACTACAGCAGAGAGTTTGGAAGAATATGGTTTTGATTAATTTTGGTGAATATTTATAATGTAAAATCCTCAATAAATATGGCATCATCTTCAATAACGTTACTATTATACAGTATATTTCTCCCAAACTCACTACACACATCAATAGTGTCCTGTTGGTCATACTACAGCAGAGAGTTTGGGAGAATGTGCTTTTGATTAATTTTGGTGAATATTTATAATGTAAAATCTTCAATAAATATGGCATCATCTTCAATAACGTTACTATTATACAGTATATTTCTCCCAAACTCACTACACACATCAATAGTGTCCTGTTGGTCATACTACAGCAGAGAGTTTGGAAGAATGTGCTTTTGATTAATTTTGGTGAATATTTATAATGTAAAATCTCCAATAAATATGGCATCATCTTCAATAACGTTACTATTATACAGTATATTTCTCCCAAAATCACTACACACATCAATAGTGTCCTGTTGGTCATACTACAGCAGAGAGTTTGGAAGAATGTGCTTTTGATTAATTTTGGTGAATATTTATAATGTAAAATCTTCAATAAATATGGCATCATCTTCAATAACGTTACTATTATACAGTATATTTCTCCCAAACTCACTACACACATCAATAGTGTCCTGGTGGTCATACTACAGCAGAGAGTTTGGAAGAATATGGTTTTGATTAATTTTGGTGAATATTTATAATGTAAAATCCTCAATAAATATGGCATCATCTTCAATAACGTTACTATTATACAGTATATTTCTCCCAAACTCACTACACACATCAATAGTGTCCTGTTGGTCATACTACAGCAGAGAGTTTGGAAGAATGTGCTTTTGATTAATTTTGGTGAATATTTATAATGTAAAATCTTCAATAAATATAATATAATCTTCAATATCTTCACTATTATACAGTGGAGTGCTACCAAACTCACCTCAGACATTAATGGTCTCTAACTTGCTACACTACAAAAGTGTATTTGAAAACGTATTTTAATGGTCGTTATGTTATTTTAAAAATAAAGTGTATTGTTAAGTATAAGTTACTGTCAAACAGGAGACCCCTTAATTTTAACCAGAAGCTATTGAAATTTAACTCAAAAGAAGATCTCCTATTTATTCATAACCATTGCACTGTTTTATTGTTCTTTCATTAATTAACTTACAGACTGAATATATACATGGTATCACCTACATCAAAGCAAGATCCATCAAAAGTAGAACAGTCTTTTAATCATCAATAAACTAGACATCACACACATTGATATATACATATATATGTTACACATTGTATATATAAATTAAGACATGAAACAACTTGTTCATTAGCTATGAAACAGTAAAATAAAGTTAAAATTGAAAAAAAAAACATTTCAGGCTTTTCACCTATCTTACTGTACAATATTAATGAACAAATCTACAATGTAATGTCTGACATGGAAAACATCATGAACATCTGTGACTAATTTAATCTGTAAAGGAAAATATATTTAACATCTTAATTAAGAATATAAAAATTTAAAACTATGGACAGGTGATTATTAATCATTACTTCAGTTGCCCAAAATCTTTAGCAAAGCTTTTTTCTGGATTTTTGTTTGTTTTGTACAAAATTCAGCTTTCATTTTGCCGAATTGAAATCACTGGCTGGGCTGGATTTCCCCCCACATGCCGTTTATAAGCGCACTAGTTCTATTGTGGTAGTTCTAACTACAAGCCTTACCTCCCCAAATCCTGGTACCTCTGGTAAAAGTTACACAAACTCTTACATAGCCTCTTTAGTTAGGGATGATACACAACACACAATACCACGGGGTATCTTTTTTTGGTATTAGTGCAGCAGTCATTCCGAGGCACTGCGTGTGAAACCATCTTCCACAAGTTTCACACTGAATCTACATGGGGATAAATACAAGAAAGATATTAAGAAAATGTCAAGTTTAGGACACTTGTAAAGCAGGCATATTCATTTATATTTTATAGAGATTATACTTTTTTTTTTAATATAAATACTTGTTGTTATTCAGGTTTCTCTGTACTGTGCTAAAACTTTAACAAATTATAAGAAAAACAAAAGGAAACCTGTAATGCATAAAAATATACAAAATGTCATTACTTTTATGTTATTCCTGAAATCTAACTCCAGATGATCTACATATTATCTATTATTCAGATTATCTTCTGGAGTTTCAAAACAATTCATCATTTATTCTCACCCAAACAGCATCAACAGCAGTTGTGGGCAGGTCCTCAATTCCACAGAAGGAACAGAAGTCATCCTTTGAAACTGAAAAAATAACAGGTGTATTACTGTTCAATTTACAGGAAGGGATCCATATATTCATTTCATATTTTTGGCTAATACCTGATCCTTTGAGAATTTCTTCTGCCATGTCTCTTCGTAGATTTTGAAGAGATTGTTTTGATGAGTTGATGTGAAACGTCTGTGGTATTTTCGGAAATTCCTTCACTGTCATCTTGGCCATCTGGACAGATGGTAAAAATAACATGACGTTATGACGTGTGTTTGAATTTCCCTTTAAAATAAAATGCTTTATTATTAATGAACACAACATGTTGCATTGAATCACCTGCATGACAAAGGATCCACAACTGGTGGCATCTTTCTGGAAGGTGTGGGTTATCTTTCCAGGCTGCCATTTAATGCTCACCCAGTCCTCTTTTCCCAGTCTGTTCCGGCGCATCTTGAAATACTCTCTATAGAACAATAGGAACATTTTTTACATTTGCGCTTGCTCTTTGCCTTTACCAAATGTGCGTTTAACCAATGTATTTCCTGTAGTATTATTTTATATTACCCAAATTTGTAACCAGCCTTTCTGGAGTCCTCAACTTCATTTGACCCTTGCAGAGGATCAACCACATAAATGTGGTTTGAAAGGGCATGGAGGTACTGTTTTAAAAAGTAGCATACCGTATAATTAAACCAAACCTTTTTCAATATGTCAGCAGTAACAATAATGTATCAGCTTTTCTTCAAAAATGAAAAACAAAGTTAACTAATAGATTCATATTATTAAAATCCCTTCAACTTTTTAGAAAAGCTATTAAAAGTAATACTAAAATAATAACTACCCATTTTAAATGTGTATATTTAAAGACTTAAAAGTATTGAAATAATTAAAGATGTCAGATCAGATGAAAGAAAGTTGCACAATTTGGGGTCAGAAGACTCAAATCTTTAGTGGAGAAGTAGCGACCACCAATGACAAATGGTTGAATGAGTACTTATTTTGGACTACATTTTATATTGTTTCCCTATGATATAGATGAAGAACTTGAAGAAATTAAAACTAAAAGAAGCATTTTTAAATCAATCATGAGGCAAAGATGCATTTCCAAAATGGGGCTGCATGAGATACACATTTTAGTCTTAACTCTGTCACAGTATATGAGTAATGTATTACAAAAAAATAATGCATGCTGTAAAAAAAACATACATGCTGTAAAAGCAGCTACAGTATAGCTGTATACTCACCACAAACTTCCAGTGCACATTTCTTATATTGACAAATCCAATGGCTCCATCATATAGATCAAATGTGACCTGAAAAAATTAGGGAATATGTAAACACAAGTGTTATTTTCTATAATATACAGGTGCAAAACAATAATTTCATTTACACAGTATTAATTTATTATTTTTCTCAACAGGAACAAGAAAAAAAGGAAAGCTTATATTCTAAATGTATTCGTTAAAAACAACACAAATGGCTCCAAAACCGACATACATGATTATAATAACGCTGGAAGGTGCCTGTAGACACAGTTCAGTCTCCTTTCTCAAGCCTACAATACTAAAGGGATGAAAATACTTTGAACAATCAGTTTTACCTTTTTTAGCTCTTGCCTGGCCATCTGCTCTCGTGTGCCGTGTAGGATTACACCCATGGTGTAGTGATCCAGGTGGTATAGACGGCCAGCATTATCCTTCAGGTTGAGGATGCCTCTAATGTAACATTCTATTACCTTTTGGATAAATTGTAGGGGAAATAATCATACAAAAATGCCAGCTAATATAGAGGCCAAAGTCGGTTTTAATCACATCATTGTCAGATCATTTTAGAATGGATCAATTATGCAAAACCTTTGCTAAAACTGGTCTATCTAAAGATGGACTGGCCTAACAATTTACTTGGATATCATTTTGTGTTGCACAAATTACATACTTTTTGTCAACAATTGAATCATTAACATATGGCTTATGTGAGATGAGCAGTCCGGTACAGCATAAGTTTTAATAAATACTTGCCTCGCCTATGATGAGTTCATCAGGTCTCAAACTCTGAAATTCTCTGTGCCTCAGGGTGAAATTATGCTTCTCTTCAGCATGTCTTACAACAGCCACAACAACTTCAGTTGGTTTGCATGTCCAAAGGGCATCAACCTAAAATGAAATGAACAATGGTATCATAATAACTTCGTACAGCATTTGCCATTAATTCAATTTTAAATACTTTTAATGCACATTATACTTTCCTTACATTTCATTATTTTAGATTTTGTACGTTTTCTATGAAAGATTGCCTCATGCTAAAACGTTTTTAATGCTTTCTTAACATTGTTTTTATAGCTCGAATAATTGCTTACTTGTCAAATTAATTTGTATCTGTTTAAAGCATACATTTTAATATAGAAAAACAATACATCTGTTGCAGGCTTGGATCCTTTACTTGTGGGGTCATTGCTGCTGTTCTTCACATCTGTGCTGCTCTGAATATCTTCGCCAGTGTTCACAGTTAACTTTGCTCTTTTTGGAACTGGAAGAATGTCTGGAGTGGTGTAATATTTGGAGCTGGCAGTGCGAGGCTTTACTCCATCTCTCTTTGCCCAACCTTCCTTGGATTGACTGATGTCTCTTGGTAGCAATGTTTTGAGGAGTAACTGCTCAGATAAGTGATGTGCCATTATGTGTTCTCTGTACCTCCCCTGTAGAGAGCCATACATTTTTCTGATGTATGTCGCTGGCCTCAGTCGTCTCTGCTTTTTTAGAATAGAATGTTTGACTATTCCAAACCATCTCTCCACATGGCAGTTTGTGTCCCTTGTTTTACTTTGGCCAAATGTGTCTTCCTCTGTGTCAGTTGCATATCTTTTCAAATTCCCCAACAGCAGCCCACTCCAAAGGGGAAAAATCCCTAGATAGTTGTCAAAAAGATCATCAACAATGCCAGGGCAAAAGTATGGATTTTCATCCTGTGGGGTTTCGACCTCCTCTTTTTCAAGCTCTCCCTGAACCTCCTCCATGACCTTCCTAAACTCATATGTGAAGGGAGATCTGCCAACAATTGTGTGGGCATTTCTTCTTTCTTCATCAAATTCCTCCTGAGTTAAGGGGCTGTCTCCTAACTTGTTTCCCTCTTCCATGTCGGGAATCCTGCATTCTTTTATGAAGTCTTTCATGGCCTTCAAATGGATCAGGACAGTATTGGAATTGTGCTTTCCAATTAACACAGTGCACAGCGAGCGGAAGATTTTTAGTGCTGTGGTCATTGAAGTAGCATTTTGCAACCTGGCAAATGCAAATGTTGCAAATTCCTTCAAACCCTTGTCTGCAGTTTTTCTCCCAATTGACTGTGCTACAGCTTTCAGCACGTGTGCAGAGCAAATGTGTAGCACTGTCAACATTCGGATTTCCTTCCATGACTTCAGCTTTGAACAGATAGCGAAAGCCCTGTCCAAGTAACTGACAATGCTCTCCTTGTTAAAAGAAAGGAGAACACTTTGGAGCAGGGCCCAGCTGTAGTCTGTTTCTACCTGATGTACTTTTATTTTAGTGTACTGTGACAGTTTGCGGAGGAACTGCATTAGCCAGAATGTGATTGGTGGTATGGAGTGTTCATTTGTCAGCATTTCACAGACTGGGAGGGGAGGTACTTGCTGACCACCTCCAGGAAGAGCCAGGCAGTAATAAAGCACTCTTTTGGTCTGACCTGGAACTTTGGATACAACATTACCTGTAGCATCTAGATATAGGGTCAGCGGTGTCTTCTTTCTCAGGTGTTGCACAACTATGTTTACTCCGGTTTCAGAATACATATGTATTCCAAATGGGTCAACTTGAAAATGCTGTATTTACCCAGGCATCCTGCGATCACTTGAGTCACATTCCTTAATGATAATTTGTGTGAGGTACATCTCCATGAAAACATCCTCATGGATTCTTTTACCTCTTCTTACTTCTGAACGTATCACTTTGAGAACATTTTTGTTCAGACTGCGGGTTATGTTTCCTGAAATCAGTTCAGCAACAGGTGTTTTTTTAAGTTTACTGTAAAATACTTGACTCACTCCTTTATGCAGGGCTCTTGCAATTCTGCCTCTTCTTCTGTTTGCTGCTGGTCGGAATTTTTTCTCATTTGCTTTATGTGCCATTTCCCCTCTTTGCAGCACAGATATTTTAACAAGGGTGTCTTTCACTGGCTCATTTTGGATTTTAAAGAAGAATTTGGCCCTGCAGGAAGGGAATGTACAAACTGCACAGATGTTTAAGTACGGACTTTTAATTTTCCTGCTGTTAGGAGTTTTTATGTGGTGACTCTTGAAGGCAAGTGTACAACAGGGATTTTTCTCTCGAAAACTCTTGTACAACACGTCGGTCCACGGTTGCCTCAGTTTGTTTGAACCCGTCAATGGAACAATCTTTTGCCATTTCTTTCGATTTACTGTTATTCTGAACCTTTCAGATACTACTGGCAACTTCCGCCAATGTGTTTTGATGCCTGTGTTTTTATTGTCATCTTGTGCTCCTCTTTGTAAATTCTGTTCTTCAGTTTCTGCCTCATTGATTTCTATGTCCTCATCTGATAACTGGTCATCTACTTCAAGTCCACTCTGAGAAGACATCCTTTGTTGTTTATCTTCTGCCTCATTGATTTCTATGTCCTCATCTGATAACTGGTCATCTACTTCAAGTCCACTCTGAGAAGACATCCTTTGTTGTTTGTCTTCTGCCTCATTGATTTCTATGTCCTCATCTGATAACTGGTCATCTACTTCAATTCCACTCTGAGAAGACATCCTTTGTTGTTTGTCTTCTGCTTCATTCTTGTCTGTGTCCTCATCTGTTACCTTATTCTGAATCATGCTCAGAGGCAAGTCCTTTGTAAGACAGTCTTCAGAACATGCCCCTCCAACATCTCTCTCGTTTTGATTTACCTCCATTACCTGAACTTCCTTCTGCTCTAATGATTTTTGGCGTTTATAGATCAAATCCCTCAATCCTTTTCGATTGTTGGTCCATACAACCCACAGCCAATGACGGTTTTTCTTATCATCATGACCAAAAAGGATTATAGCGAGTTCCGACCAAATATATGAAGAATGTCCTGTATCTCTTTTGGTAATGTGAACACTCTTCATTGCTCGGACCAAAGCTTCCATTCCACCAGCCATTGCCCATAAGTCCTTCCTCTGGGCCCTGTTTCCTTTTTTAACTCTTCCCATTATTTTTGAATTGCCTCTAACCTAGGAAAAGGAGGACAGGCAAAGCTAAATACTTTTTTCTCAATATAAAAAGAGTCTGAAGTAAACTTTGTTTACGTTGTTGTTTTTTTTGGTTTGCAAAACTACTCATCTGTCATTTTAATATGTGTAATATTACATCACAGGAACAAATAACATTTGTTTGTAGTTTTAATTCAGTAACATTTCAGTTGATCAAATACTAACAAGATGAGCTCAAACGTAATTGTCTAAAAAGGTATATAAACAGGGGTGCACATAACTTTTTTGCCCTGGTTCTCAAAGGAGCACCTGGAGATGTTGCTTGGTGCGCATCCTTAAAATGAAATAAACCGGACCTTTTCAGGGGTACTTCACTTATGAACGAGTGGGGGAGGTGCGCTAGTGAGCACGCAGCAGGGTTACTGTGCGGAGCGCATAAAGCAGACCTTTCACGCGATAGCGAGGGGTAGAGCGAGGGATCCAGATGCCGTGGTGCTCGTGGATGGATTAAAACAATTAAACCTAAATAGCTTGCGAATTATACTTTGGCGGCCGTTAATATACCTGGGTTGGCGGGGGTGCGCATGCGCACCAGTTATGTGCAGCCCTGTATATAAGCATAGCTTAAATGACTGTTAGTAACTTCAATGAAAAGACAATAAAATAAATGAATAACTTACCTGCTACCATCAGATCTCTCCCTACTCTGACTTTGTTCAAGCGTGCATTGTCGTCTCACCTCAAGGTTGAATGTTTTTGTATGACCTGAAGTACTTTATTTATTGTTTAAGGGTTGTTGAGGCTCCATCTTATTTCACCATCTCCTCATGAGATGACCCACCTATTGCCCATTTCTAAGTCTTTATTTCTAAGTCTTTATTGTTATGATTTTGTATATATAGTACAGCTACTCTACTTTACTCTACCCAATGATATGCATTCAATGTAACCGCCTATAATGTATTACCATGTGCTGTATGCTTAGGCTGAATGTTTGTAATTTCTTGGTTATTTCTTCCGATGTATGTGTGTGAATGTTGTTTGTATGTTGTACTTGTTTGTTATTTGTTTTCTTGGGACCCCCTTGAAAACGAGGTGATTCACCTCAAGGGGTTTATCCTAATAAAGAAATTTGAATAACCTTGGAACAGGAGTGGAGGAATGTTTTCAAAGAAGTCCCAGCGCATTAAGTACCGAAAGTGTTATATTTAGGCCAAATGTGTCGTCTGTGTCAGTAGCATACATTTTCAAAAATGTCTATCCTCATAGTTTGCTGTAAGCACTGAAAATCGGCATGATCCATGCATGCTTCATTGAAACTTGCAAGTGATTGGCTGGAGGCTTGATTGCTCTATATGCATCCTTCATTTGATTGGTTTAAACTTTTCACCCTTTTGCCATGGACCAATTTTTTTTCTTTTTAGGTGTGGCAGCTGATCTTTAGGGGAAATAAAAAGTAAAGTATATTATTGTCAGGGCCGCCCCTCCCTACAGGCCAATCACGCAGGCTGCATGGGGCCCCGCCTTGCCGAGGGGGCCCCGCCCAGAGGGCCTCAGCTCTCCGCGTTTTCCGCGCAGTTCAGCCGCGAGGTTCCGCTGCTCCGCTCCGCGGCACCGCTCCACTAGCACCCCCCCCCCCCCCCCCTCCCACCCCGACACCCGACACACAAGGTGAAAATGGGAGCAAGTCGGCAACTGTGCGCACCACCCCAGCTGACGCGCGGACGCGCGGGTGACAGGGGAGCCTGTCTGTAACCCGACACCGTTGCAATTAATCGCCATCATCATTGCAGCAGGTGAAGAGATGTCGGCAAAAAGACGGTATGATTCCGGCGCAAGCAAGAGGAAAAAAAAAACTAAACATGAAGAGACTAGAGCATCACTCGAAGGTGGGTTATTTCCAAACTTGCTAATGTTGTATTATGAGTCAAATTTCAAACTTTTGCCATATTAAACACATCAGCTGCAATTCACGACATGAAGAAGGCAGTCTCTGCATAGCAGGCTAATGGAGATGCAGTTATTTCCAGCATTCTTTATTTACCATTCATTCAAGTATGTGATGCCTTTTATCTGCTAATGTACAGGAGGAAGAGTGATACACTGTCTACTTGGCTTACATAACAGTTAAAGTTTACAGCCTGAAAAACATGGAGCATTTTTCCCCTTTTATTTTATTTTTATGTCAATTTGCACATTTCATGGTGATGCTCAGCCCCTCCCCTTAATTCCTAACTGTCATCATCATGTCAACCACAACACAGATAAATACTGATAGAAATGTGTTTGTAGCTGTGTAGTTGTTGATACATTGCTACATTTGAATACAGATTTAAGAAATATCAGTTTTTGAGCATGTAATAAGCATGTTTTGTCTTGACTATATTAAAACGATATTATAATAATATAGTATTTATATTATTGAATTGATTAGGATTAGGATTATTATTAGTAGTAGTAGAAGTAGTTCATTTGCATTAAATATATTTTAATCTTTTTGAGGCTAGTATTTTCACTATATTCATTCTGTAGTGCACTATTAAGATCAAAACATATCTTAAGTCTGCTTGAATGATGGATTTATTGTCTGCATTTCCAGGGTCATTGCTGAAATTTATGAAAAAGGGAGGCACAAAGGAAGCACCCAGTACCCCACCATCAACCAGCATCACCTCAGACCCAGCAGCAACCAACACTCCGCCAGGCCCATTAACCAGCGGCTCTGATACAGACCCAGCAGCAACCAACACTCCGCCAGGCCCATTAACCAGCGGCTCTGATACAGACCCAGCAGCAACCAACACTCCGCCAGGCCCGTCATCCAGCGGCTCAGGTACAGACCCAGTAGCACCCACCAATACTCTGCCAGGCCCGTCAACCAGCGGCTCAACAGTTGCAGACGCAGCAGCACCCAGCACATTACAAGATCCATCAATCAGTGAGGTATCAAGCACTGTCACTAGTGCACAACCAGTTGATCCCCAAAGCTGCCACTACCAAAATCTGCTCTGGAGATGTTGTCATTTCTCCATGAAAAAGAGTTACAGGAACTGTACCCAAATCTTTGGATTGCCCTCCGCATTGCAGTAACTCTTCCTGTTACAGTTGCGTCTGCTGAGAGAAGCTTTTAAAACTCAAGCTTATGAAGACATACCTCCGGTTGTCAATGGCACAAGAACGCTTAGGTGGCCTGGCTATCATAAGCATCAACGCACAGTTGGCACAGCAGCTGTCATACGATGACCTTGTTGATGACTTTGCATCCAGGAAATGCAGACGTGTTCACTTGTAAATGCATACTGAAAGACATACATGCACATTGACCTGACTGTATACATATGTTACTGTGTTGTTAATGATACAATTTTTTTTCCAAACTACTTGGTGTCCCAACATTTTTTTTTTGGGGGGGGGGGGGCCCATCACACAATCTCGCTTGGGGCCTCAAGTTGGCCAGGGGCGGCCCTGATTATTGTGTACATCATCTGCACCTGAAGATGTTTTCACGATTCGGCTTCATTTCTAGTCCTAAATCCTAGTCCTAATTTCTTGCACTGCACTAAGAAGTACTTGCACTAATGTCCAAATCATGTTTCTTGTTGATTGTGTTTTTTGTATATATTTATTACTTACTTTTATACCCTTGTTTAGCTAGAACTTTCTTAACCCTTGTGCCCTCCTTGGGCATTTTTTTACATTTTTCCTGACTTTTTTTTTGGATTTGGTGATCATTTCAGCTGTGTTACAGCTTTTGGCATGGATTTTTGCAAGAAGTCTTCTTTTGAGTAACATTTTTGAAATCCAATGTCGTTTACTCTTACATGTTTTGTATACTCTCGTGATGCATTTTGCACCCTCTGGACCCCTTCCTGGCAAAAATGTACACGCCCATAAAAACTGCAATTAAATTATCATACATCAACATTCAATAATTTTCAGGATTTTAACCCTTTAAACGCCTGTTTCATTATTTGAATTATTTCATTTCTCTCAAAAATGCCTCATTGACTTCCATTCAAACCACATTTTTTGATCTCACTGCCATTGCAATATAAAACCATGCATTTTGTAATGTCAGCATTTCATTTAGAAGAAAAGTAGTGATATTTGATATTTCTACTCTATTCCAACAGATTAAACCATTTTCCCACTGTAGTCCGATGCATGAAATTCTTACATTTTTGCCAGTTATATTATGGAACCGTGTGACTAACAGGGGGCCCCGAGAGTGGTGTGTGTGTGTATGTATGTATGTATGTATGTGTGTGTGTGTGTGTGTGTGTGTGTGTGTGTGTGTGTGTGTGTGTGTGTGTGTGTGTGTGTGTGTCATTTCCAGCAGCAGACCAGCAGGTCCTGCAGCATGTGACCTGGTGCTCTCTCAGGTGATAGAACAACTATTTTTTAGGCCTGTGCACAACCAGCACACACCTCTCCTCCCTCTCCCTGTGTGTCTGTGTGTCTGTGAGAATCTGTAAGCATGCACGGATCATTTCATGGGTAAAAAAAGGCCATCTTTTGAGGGATGTGTTTGATGTGTCTTTGAAGAGCTGCTTGATTACAACTGTTAGTGTGTTTATGCACCTGGCTGCCAAATAGAAACATGCAGTTTGACCAAGGGCTTATTTCATTAGTGAGCAGAGAAGGAGAAAGACCTGGAGCAAAGAGAATAGGAACTAAAATGAAGAAGCATGTCAGTGCAGAAGAGACTTCAGAAATAATCTTGTAGCCTTCTTCTGCCAGCGAGCTTCAGGACTCATCTGAAGAAGACACAAGGTTCGAGGGGGGTCTGACACAGAATGCTCTCTGGTGTCCAGCATTTCATCAACTCTCTGCTGTAGTATGACCACCAGAAGACTATTGATGTGTGTAGTGAGTTTGGTAGAAATATAGTGTATAATAGTAACGTTATTGAAGATGATGCCATATTTATTGAAGATTTTACATTATAAATATTCACCAAAATTAATCAAAAGAACATTCTTCCAAACTCTCTGCTGTAGTATGACCAACAGGACACTATTGATGTGTGTAGTGAGTTTGGTAGAAATATACTGTATAATAGTAACGTTATTGAAGATGATGCCATATTTATTGAATATTTTACATTATAATTATTCACCAAAATTAATCAAAAGAACATTCTTCCAAACTCTCTGCTGTAGTATGACCAACAGGACACTATTGATGTGTGTAGTGAGTTTGGTAGAAATATACTGTATAATAGTAACGTTATTGAAGATGATGCCATATTTATTGAATATTTTACATTATAATTATTCACCAAAATTAATCAAAAGCACATTCTTCCAAACTCTCTGCTGTAGTATGACCAACAGGACACTATTGATGTGTGTAGTGAGTTTGGTAGAAATATACTGTATAATAGTAACGTTATTGAAGATGATGCCATATTTATTGAAGATTTTACATTATAAATATTCACCAAAATTAATCAAAACCATATTCTTCCAAACTCTCTGCTGTAGTATGACCACCAGGAGACTATTGATGTGTGTAGTGAGTTTGGGAGAAATATACTGTATAATAGTAACGTTATTGAAGATGATGCCATATTTATTGAATATTTTACATTATAATTATTCACCAAAATTAATCAAAAGCACATTCTTCCAAACTCTCTGCTGTAGTATGACCAACAGGACACTACTGATATGTGTAGTGAGTTTGGGAGAAATATACTGTACACTAGTAACGTTATTGAAGATGATGCCATATTTATTGAAGATTTTACATTATAAATATTCACCTAAATTAATCAAAACCATATTCTTCCAAACTCTCTGCTGTAGTATGACCACCAGGAGACTATTGATGTGTGTAGTGAGTTTGGTAGAAATATACTGTATAATAGTAACGTTATTGAAGATGATGCCATATTTATTGAATATTTTACATTATAATTATTCACCAAAATTAATCAAAAGAACATTCTTCCAAACTCTCTGCTGTAGTATGACCAACAGGACACTATTGATGTGTGTAGTGAGTTTGGTAGAAATATACTGTATAATAGTAACGTTATTGAAGATGATGCCATATTTATTGAATATTTTACATTATAATTATTCACCAAAATTAATCAAAAGCACATTCTTCCAAACTCTCTGCTGTAGTATGACCAACAGGACACTATTGATGTGTGTAGTGAGTTTGGTAGAAATATACTGTATAATAGTAACGTTATTGAAGATGATGCCATATTTATTGAAGATTTTACATTATAAATATTCACCAAAATTAATCAAAACCATATTCTTCCAAACTCTCTGCTGTAGTATGACCACCAGGAGACTATTGATGTGTGTAGTGAGTTTGGGAGAAATATACTGTATAATAGTAACGTTATTGAAGATGATGCCATATTTATTGAATATTTTACATTATAATTATTCACCAAAATTAATCAAAAGCACATTCTTCCAAACTCTCTGCTGTAGTATGACCAACAGGACACTACTGATATGTGTAGTGAGTTTGGGAGAAATATACTGTACACTAGTAACGTTATTGAAGATGATGCCATATTTATTGAAGATTTTACATTATAAATATTCACCAAAATTAATCAAAACCATATTCTTCCAAACTCTCTGCTGTAGTATGACCACCAGGAGACTATTGATGTGTGTAGTGAGTTTGGGAGAAATATACTGTATAATAGTAACGTTATTGAAGATGATGCCATATTTATTGAAGATTTTACATGATAATTATTCACCAAAATTAATCAAAAGCACATTCTTCCAAACTCTCTGCTGTAGTATGACCAACAGGACACTATTGATATGTGTAGTGAGTTTGGGAGAAATATACTGTACACTAGGAACGTTATTGAAGATGATGCCATATTTATTGAAGATTTTACATTATAAATATTCACCTAAATTAATCAAAACCATATTCTTCCAAACTCTCTGATGTAGTATGACCACTAGGAGACTATTGATGTGTGTAGTGAGTTTGGTAGAAATATACTGTACACTAGTAACGTTATTGAATATTATTGTATTCTCTTTTTTCGGAGTTGCACTTTGCAGACGGTCCCTGAGCACTCGTTTCTTCTCCGGCTGCAGATAGAGACCAATTGAATGTGTCCAGTTTGGAGGACAGCATGTATTGGCTTTTTTGGATCAAAATGTGATTGTAGTTCGTTGTCAACCTTACCACGGTACTTATGAGACGTAATTTGTGTGTGTACAACGTTTTGTTCATGAGTTATTGATCCGTGAAATCCGAATCTGCCAATATCGTTCCAACTTTACTCTACTCCAAACACCGCTGCCAAAATCTCACTCTGAACTCTGTTCAAAACTTGAGAGCCCTGCTGCCGGCCCGTCTCTCCCCCATTCTCATTGACTATTTTACAAAGAGTGAAACAGCGCCACTCTAGGTGTTATGGTGAAACAGTAGATTGCACTCTCTGTTGCGAGAGGAGGGTTATGGCTAAAAAGGATCCGTCTAGTGTAAATATGACGTCACGTTCTTGTTGTAACTCTCGTTGTAATCGGAGCGGCTCGGAAACACATCTACAGCAGTAACATGATGCAACATACACATTAATGCAGCAGCAATATTAATAGAGAAACATCAGACATAATAGTAAAACACTGCAAGGGAACATTTTATTGCACCAGGAGCTATCTTGGGACTTTTACTGCGACAACGTTGACTTGCCTGTGAATAAAAAATAAACCATAGTGTTGGTGATCTACAGTGTTGTCATTCTTCTTTGAACAACAGCAAGACCGCTTTTCAACAATCACACTCCCTCTCATTGACATAATTAATAGATAGTTTAGCTTCTCACCATCATTTGCTGTGGCCAACTGATGTTAACGATCCTAACTGAAAGGCTGCCTGCCAAACGTAAACATTCAGCCACGTGACATTCAGCCGAACTCTCGCGAGAGTTTTACACAAGACGGATCCATTCTAGCCATAACCCGAGAGGAGGCCAGCCGAAATTGGCTTCCCTTGGTGAAAAAAAATGGAGGGATTGACCAATCAGATGAGGCTCACGTCATGCCCCTGCCAACCTGTGATTGGACAGAGCCATGCCAAGGGAATCCAGAGGCGGCTGGCTTCCCTGCCTCACAATCCAATCAAATCGCATCAACTTGGTGTTGTAGTGACGCGTCCTAAAACCCGGAAGTAAGCTGCGCTCGGTTTCCCTCGACAAAAAAGCAATGGGATTTTGGAAAATAGCTCGACATAAGGTCAGTGGAAAACGAACCTGTTAGATAAATGCACGTTTTGTTCAGTCGGATAATATCCACATCGCTACCCTACTTTTATAATTAACTTCATTACGAACCAGGCATGCTTTGGAGGAGGAGGAGGAGGAGCTAGATAGAAGAAGTGAGCAACTAAGGAAAAGAAAGGAAACTTTGGAGCTGCAATCCCAGTTAGAAGCTGCTGATGCTAAAATCTCTGTATTCAACATTCTGGAAACTCAAGACAAATAGCCAACAATGGATGGAATGAACGAATATTATGAACAAAGAAAACAAAAGGATGTAATCTCTGCAAAGGAAGAGGATTACATAAAGGATAAAAGAGTGGATATACAAGGCGTGCGGCCAAAGGAAGGACTCCAGTATGGATACTCACTGCACCATCCTGCTCAAGGGAAGTCAAAGGCATCACAAAACCCCACTTTGAAACCAACACAACCACATGGAAAAGGTGAGCCAACAACTCAAGAAAACTCCATAAGAGACACAACTCTGTACAGCATATTACAAAAAGAGAATGACATTACTGCCTCTCTAGTTCTGCAACAACACCATTCCTTGTTACCCCAAAAGGACATCAAGGTCTTTGAAGGAGATCCAGTTGAATACCGATCCTTTCTAAGGGCCTTTGAGCATGCCATTGAAGCTAAGACTCTCTGTGGTAAAGACCGGCTGTACTATTTTTGGAACCGTACACCAGGGGGCAGTGTCGTGAACTGGTCAGAACCTGCCTAATATACATGGATTCAGAAAGGGGATACCAAAAGGCTAAAGAACTTCTTCAAGAACATTATGGCAATGAGTTTAAAATTGCTAACGCATACATTGAAAAAGCCCTATCATGGTCTCAAATCAAACCTGAGGACCCCAAGGCTTTACAGGCTTTTGCATTGTACTTAAGAGGATGCTGTAATGCAATGGAGGACATCACTTGCATGGAGGAATTGGATCTTTCTACAAATCTTAAATCCTTGCTTACAAAGTTACAATACAAACTCAGAGAGAGGTGGCGATCAGAAGTCTACAGGCTAATGGAAAGGCGGCACAGCAAGGTCAAATTCAGCGACCTTGTCAAGTTCATTGAGCATCATGTAAAAATATTAACAGACCCTGTCTTTGGCTGCATACAGGACCAAACTGTCAACAGAGCAAAGCTGGGCTTCAAAGCAAGTATTAACAAGAGGCCAAAATCCACTAGCAGCAGCTTTGCCACCAGTATTACAAACATTGACTGCCAGTACACATCTCCCAAGCCTCACAGCACCACCTCCCAAGCTTCCTGTTTGTACTTTTCAGGTGGACATACAACGGATGCATGTTTCTCACTCAAAAAGAAAATGCACAAAGAAAAGATAAGCTTCATAAAGGAAAGAGGAATCTGTTTTGGTTGTCTTGTACCAGGTCACATGAGCAAAAACTGCAATAACCGCTTAACATGTAAAGTGTGCAACCAATCTCACCCTACTGTGCTCCATATAGGAAAAGGAAAGCCAATTGGAAAGAGGTGAAAGGTCTGAAACCTCAAGGACCGGAGAGAAGGCTATTCTAAAAGCATGTGGGCATATTGGGGCCGGTGAAGTGGAAGAGGAGTGTGTGTTATCTATTGTGCCTGTTAAAGTAAAATGTAACAAAGGAAATCAAATTATTCAAACGTATGCATTCCTTGACCCTGGAAGTATAGCTTCATTCTACACAAGCAAGCTCATGAACCAGCTCAACATGTCAGGAAAGATAACAAACATCCTTCTTCGCACCATGGGCCAAGAAAAGACTGTGCGTAGTCATATCATCACAGGACTGGAAGTGAGTGAGCTACATGGCAACAGGTGCATCCCTCTCCCAGAAATCTACACCCAGAAAATCGTGCCTGTCACCAAACATAACATTCCCGATCAAAAGGATCTATCAAAATGGCCATACCTCAGTCAAATCAAACTCCCTACCATTGATGCAGAAATCAGCATGTTGATTGGTACCAATGTACCCAAAGTTATGGAACCATTAGAAATTATTAATAGCCAAGGAGAAGGCCCATACGCATGCAGGACTTTACTGGGATGGGTGGTCAATGGCCCGTTGAGAGGAGGAATCGCAAAGGACAGCAATACCGTCTCCGTGAACAGAATTTCTTTGGTCAATTTACAGGAGTTACTGATCACACAATATAACACAGACTTCAGTGAAAAGGCCTATCAGGACACAAATGAAATGTCAGCAGAGGACAAGCAGTTCATGCAAATAGCAAAAGACTCATCAAATATTTTGGATGGACACTACATTCTAAGATTACCTTTTAGGAGGAATTATGTTTCAATGCCAGATAATCGCCACGTTGCTGAGCAACGTCTCTCCAGCCTGCAAAGAAAGCTTCGTAGGAATGCATCATTTCATGAGGAATATACCAGATTTCTCAGTGATGTCATTGACAAAGTTTATGCTGAAGAAGTGCCACAGGGGCAGCTGAAGCAAAAGGAGGGTAAAGTCTGGTGTATATACCTCATCATGGGGTCTACCACCCAAAGAAAAGAAAACTCAGAGTGGTCTTTGACTGTGGAGCATCATTCAAAGGCACATCCTTAAACTCAGAACTGCTGCAGGGTCCTGATCTCACTAACAGCCTTTTAGGAGTACTAACCAGATTCCGCCAGGAGCCAATAGGAATGATGGGGTACATCCAAGCGATGTTTCACCAAGTCAAGGTGCCCGAAAAAGATACAGACTTTTTTAAGATTCTTGTGGTGGCCTGGTGGGGACACAAGCCTTCCCCCTTCTGAGTACCGCATGACTGTGCATCTCTTTGGTGCTGTGTCATCACCCAGCTGCGCTAGCTACGTATTAAAAAGAACAGCAATGGATAATAGGTAGTACTTCAGACCTGAAGTGATTGACACAATACTGAAAACCATATATGTCGATGACTACCTAAAGTCTGTTGCTACAGAGGAAGAATCTATCCTGCTGGCCAAAGAGCTCACAGCTGCATGTCAGAGGGGAGGTTTCCACTTCTCTAAATGGATAAACAGTCGCAGGGTGCTGTCCTCAATTCCCGAAGCTGACAGAGCTAAAGAAGTGAAGGAGCTGAACCTGGACAGAGATCGACTCCCAACTGAGAGAGCACTTGGAGTGCAATGGTGTGTGGAAGATGACAATTTTACATTCAATGTCAGCCACAACCACACACAAGGAGAGGAATATTATCTATGGTGAGCTCCATCTATGATCCTCTTGGGTTCCTTGCACCCTTCACTCTGCCGGCCAAGTTGCTATTGCACGAGCTGTGTAGCACTAGCTACGGTTGGGATGAGAAAATACCTGAGAAGTTTTCTAAGCAGTGGGTTACATGGAAGCTAGATCTTCAGAAGATTACTGACTTCAAGGTAAAAAGGGGCATCAAGCCCAATGACTTTGTCCAACAGATCCAAGCACAACTACACCATTTCTCGGATGCAAGTGAGTAGGGGTACGGCACAGTGAGCTACTTGAGACTGGTAAACCACAATAACAACATTCACGTGGCATTCATGATGGGAAAGGCAAGAGTAGCTCCTCTCAAGAAGATCACAATCCCCAGGATGGAGCTTGCTGCTGCAGTGCTGGCTACAATAGTGGACACATTACTCAGAACAGAGTTGCAACTACAGTTGGAAAGCTCTATGTTTTGGACTGATAGCCAATCTGTGCTCAAATACATTGCAAACCAACACACAAGGTTTCACACATTTGTTTTAAACAGGATCTCCATCAGGGAGTCCACGGAGATAACCCAATGACACTATGTGAACACAAAGATCAATCCTGCTGATGTCGCCTCTAGAGGACAAAAGGTCGACACATTTATGGAGAACAGAACATGGATCCATGGCCCAGAAATGCTCTGGAAGTCAGAAAAGAACTGGCCGCTGTTTCCCCTGGAATCCATCTCTCTCTCTCCTGCAATGATTTAGAGGTCAAAAGAAATGCTATTGTCAATACAGTTATAGTCACAGAAAATCCTACAGGCAAGCTACTCATGCATTTCTCCAGCTGGAGGAAACTACAAGTTGCAGTAGCATGGATCCTGAAGTTCAAAGAAGGCTTGAAACGGCTCGTTCAAAGGAGAAAATAGCTTATTTCCACTTTAAATGACTCCAACACCGATGCTCAAAACAAAAGCAATGTTGAGCAGAAAATTGAAAACATGAAGGCCACACTGGGTGGACAGACCATTACTCTGGAAGATCTTGAGAAGGCAGAAAACTCCATCATATGCCAAACCCAAAGACAGTATTTCCCAGAGAAAAAGACAGCACTGCAAACAACAAAACGTGGTGTCAAAAGGACAAGCAGCCTCTACAAGCTTGATCCAGTGTTAAAGGAGTGCTAAGAGTGGGAGGACGCCTGAGGAAGGCAGCTATGCCAGAAGAAACTAAGTTCCCTGTCATACTGCCCATAAGTGGTAGTACATCTTCAGCCTGTAGCCGATGAGTGAGAGGACGCTGGCGTTGCTTGTTCGCCGCTTCTCCGTCTGCGTTTTAACTTTTCTTGCCTTGTAAAAAGTGTTCGTTTTGACTGCTAGATCATATATAGCCTACTGTTCTGTCACAACTGTGATGATCGCATTGTTCAGTTTTTTCATCTGGCTACTCACCATTTCTGTAGATCAGCTGTCTGGGGCTAGCTACCTGTCAGCTGTTAGCATCGACAGCCGCCGAATCCCGTTTTTCCCCTGGGTTTTTGGCTCGGACTTCCACCTCTCTCGCCACCTGGATTATCCCTAAACCGGATTGACTGTTGCCTTGAGGGCCGAACTGTCTGTGAGTTAGCTCCGATCATTGCACCGCGGAGTGCTGTTGCTCGAGGCTCGGTCGCTAGCCGGTTAGCTGCTGTGGATATGGTGCTTCAATACTCCGCTCTCCAAGTTCGGAGTTTTTTCAGCTCTACTGCACCAGTCTGCCTGGATGCCATCAGATCATCAGGACTCTTGCAGCGCCCCCGCTACATACACAGATCATCCCGCTACAAATTTATTCACACAAATTCTAGTATTCCTGTGGTACAATCGGCTCTGCATTTCCGTGTTGCTTGTCGACGTCATCTAAACGCACGTCACGTGCGCACCAGCTGTTTGAAGCCCCTGGCCTGCTCTGACAGTAGCACTCCTCCTGTCTCCTCTGCAGCCACCTTCATGCTGCTCAATACCCGCTACCTCAACAATAAAGCACTACTCATCCATGACATCATCATTGATAGGAAACTTGATTTCTTATGTTTAACGGAGACATGGCAGAACCAGCAGGATTTCTTCGCTCTCAACCAAGCTACTCCCCCAGGCTACGTTTACCTCCATAAACCTCGCTCCACGGGCCGCGGCGGCGGGCTGGCTGTCATCCACCGAGCAGGCATCCAGGTCAGGGAGATTCCCTCTCCACATATCACATCATTTGAGTGTATTACATTCTCGCCCTACGGATCACCTCTACTCCAGGTTGCCCTGATTTACCGCCCCCCCAAAGCTTCCACCACCTTCATGTCCGAGCTGAGTGAGCTTCTGTCCTCTCTCTGCTCTAAATCACCTTCCACCTATCTTCTGGGAGATTTTAACATCCACGTCGACTCCACCAGCTGTAGCTTTGCCGCAGAATTTCTGTAACTTCTGGACTGCCTCAACATAACACAGCATGTCCAGGGCCCCACCCACTCCAAAGGTCACACGCTGGATCTAGTCTGCTCCACTGGTGACCCCCTTCTCACCTGCAGCGCCTAGACCTGGCAGTATCGGACCACCATGCCATCATCTTCACCATCCCCATCCCCCTGCCTAGGCAGCGCCCCAGGCGCACAATCACCTTCAGAGACACCAAATCAGTGAGTGCATCAGCCCTATCAGACCTCCTCATAACCCACATGGCCCCGGCTCTCTCCGACACTTCGCCGGACGTGTTGGTGGCCCGCTACAACACTGCCCTCTCTCTCAGCCTGGACTCTCTGGCTCCCCTCAGAAGCCGGACGGTGTCTTTTCTCCGCCCGGCACCATGGTTCACCTCTGATCTTCGCACAATGAAGCAAACTGGTCGTCGGCTGGAGCGGCTTTCCAGACGAAATGGCCTCACCGTCCATCGTATGGCCTTGGTGGACCATGTGAGGTCCTACAAGGAGGCTCTCTCCAAGACCAAGACCGCCTACTACTCCTCCCTCATCACCTCACAACAAAATCACCCCAGATCCTTGTTCTCCACCATCAACCGACTGCTCCGCCCCCTCCCTGCCACGTACACTGCTGAATCTCCTGACCTCTGCTCCAAATTCCTCAACTTTTTTCAGGCTAAGGTGATCTCCATTCATCAACAACTCCTGGTGCCCGCCCCCTCCCCCTCTCTGCACTGGCCCCTGACACAGAAATGCACACTCCCAGCTCACCCCCTCAATCCCCAATGCTCTCTCTCCTCCTTCTCCCAAGTGGATGTTCCACTGGTCTCGAAGCTAGTGACCAGTGCTAAGGCCTCCACCTGCTCCCTTGACCCCATGCCCACGGTGCTGGTCAAGGCCTGCCTTCCCACCTTCTGCCCCATCATAACATACATCATCAACTCCTCTCTGTCATCTGGAATAGTTCCCTCCTGCTTCAAAACCGCCTCCATCACTCCCATCCTCAAGAAGCCTGGTCTTGACCCTGAGGAGCCGAACAACTACCGACCGATCTCCAACCTTCCTTTCCTTAATAAAACCTTGGAAAGAGCAGTCGCCGCCCAGCTTCATCAACATCTGTCCAACCATGAGCTCTACGAACCCCTACAGTCAGCCTACAGAGCACATCACAGCACAGAGACCGCCCTCCTCAAGATCACTAATGACCTCCTTCTCGCTGCTGACTCTGGACAAATCAGTATTCTCATCCTCCTTGACCTCTCTGCGGCCTTTGACACCGTTTCTCATACAGTCCTCCTGAAATGCCTCTCCGACAACCTTGGCATCACTGGCACGGCTCTGTCATGGTTTCAGTCCTATCTCTCAACCAGGTCTCAGTTTGTCAGCATCAGCGGCTCATCCTCCCCCCCGGCCCCAGTCAACCATGGTGTCCCCCAAGGCTCCGTGCTTGGTCCCCTACTTTTCACCATTTACATGCTCCCCCTTGGCCAGATCATACGTCACTTCGGTCTCAATTTCAACTGCTACGCTGATGACACTCAGCTCTATCTCAGCACCTCACCATCTGCCCAGCTCCCTCCACAGTCTCTGGTCAATTGTCTCCATGCCATAAAAACCTGGATGACAGCAAATCTACTCAAACTCAACAGTAAGAAGACTGAGCTCATGGTTGTGGCCCCCAAGGCACTGCTCCGGAATGTTGGGGACCTCCTCCTCCACATTGACGGCTGTTCCATCTCCCCGTCTCCCGAAGTCCGTAACCTGGGTGTCATCCTTGACTCAACTCTCTCATTTCAGTCACATATCAAATCCGTCACCAAGTCTGCCTTCTATCACCTCAGGAACATCTCCCGTCTACGACCATCACTCTCCGATTCCGTGGCCGAGACCCTCATCCATGCATTCGTCTCCTCCCGGCTGGACTACTGCAACGGAGTCCTGTTCGGGGTTCCCACTAAAGCCCTGGACAGGCTCCAGTATGTGCAGAACTCGGCTGCCAGGGTGCTCAATCACACCAAGCCCTGGCAGCACATCACCCCCACCCTCATCCACCTCCACTGGCTCCCAGTAAAGCACCGTATCACATATAAACTCCTTCTTCTGACCTACAAATCCCTCCATGCCCTCGCCCCCCAATACCTGTCTGACCTTCTCCGCCACCACACTCCATCGCGGAAGCTCCGATCGTCTGGACAGGATCTCCTCTCTACCCCCCGCACCAGGTTGCGGACTTTCGGTGACAGAGCTTTCAGTGTAGCATCCCCCACCCTCTGGAACTCTATCCCCCCCGAAATCCGCAGCGCCCCAACCTTGGACACTTTCAACAAAGCCCTCAAAAAGCACCTTTTCACCAAGGCTTTCCCCACTATATAGTTAGTTTGATAGGTTTATTTTTCCGCTACTTGCTTGCCCCCCCCTCCCTGACCTGTCTGCCTCTTTTCCTCTACTCCCCCCCCCTGCCCGACTTGTGAAGCGACCTTGGGTTTTGTGAAAGGCGCTATATAAATATTATGTATTATTATTATTATTATTATTATACTGCCAAAAAAGTGTCATCTGTCAACTCTCATATTAAGGCACATGCATGAAAGAACTGGACATGGAGGAAGAAACCACATCCTCTCTGAAGTTAGGAAGAGGTATTGGATAATGTATCATGTATCAACGCTTTGAGAAGATTCATATGCAGAAGAGGTCAAGTGAAAACATAAAGATCTGACAATGGGACCAATTTTGTTGGAGCTCAGAGAGAGTTAAAGGAAGTCCTCTTCATTCTGAACCAGCACAGAATTCAGGAAACTCTGCTGCGAAAGGGCATAAAGTGGAGTTTCAACCCCCCAGGAGCATCCCACCATGGAGGAGTTTGGGAGCGTCTGATAAAGTCTGTGAGGCAGGTTCTCTATTCTGTTTTGAAGCAGCAGACTTTGGATGAAGAAGGGCTACAAACCCTTTTATGTGAGGTAGAGGCAATTTTGAACAGTCACAACAGTCTCAAATGACCCTCAAGACCTGGAGCCTCTAACCCCAAATCACATCTTGCTCTTAAAAACTAAGCCAATTCTGCACCCTGGACTGTTTGACAAGAAGGACCTGTACGTAAGACGCCGATGGAAACAGGTGCAATACATGGCAGACTTATTCTGGAAACGCTGGTGCCGGGAATACTTACCCCTCATTCAAGAAAGACAGAAATGGTGCAAGGAGAAGAGAAGCTTTAAACCTGGAGATGTAGTAATGGTAGTTGACCCTACTGCTCCCCGTAGCTTTTGGATCCTGGGAAGAGTGCTAGAAGCTATGGCAGACACTAAAGGACTGGTTCGAGCTATCAAAGTTAAAACACAAACCAGTGTGCTGGAGAGGCCAATTACCAAGATCTGTCTGCTGTTAGAATGTGAAGAGTGACGGCAGCAAAGAGTCTTCTTCCGCTGATGGCACGATGATATCATGTAGCCAGGATGAGTAACACCACACAACTCATATTGATAGATGACTGGATTCATGAAATGAATAGAAATCCTGACTGTATAGGCTCCTTTTTTTTGTATATTTGATAATTGTTTTTGTGGTACTCCAAAATACAATTAGAGGCCGGTTATGTAGGAGCCATTTCCTTAGATTATAGTATCTTATCTTTTTAGAGTGTAACCTGAGATTCTGTGGTGTATATTATTTATTTATTATTTGAGTGCGTTGCTCTGCAGGTCGAGATGCTGCAGCATAAAAGGAGAGGTGCTGCAGCCTACTGGTGCGGCTGACTGAAGCAAACTGTTTTTAGACCTTGCTGGTTGGGAGCGTCACAGCTTGGTTCTTTATTGTGCTTTAACATGGAAATATCAGTCAAATAGTTTGTTTAAAAACGTTTATTTATTTTTGCCTTTTTTGGAAATAAACTATCTTACCATCATTATTCTATATATATATATATATAATATACAGTGCCTATAAACCGGAGGAGAACGCTGGCATGTATTCTCCTACTTGAAAGACTACGGGGGGGTGGGGGGAGGAGAAGGAGCCGGTTTTGGGTGAACCCCCTCAACCAGCAAAGGAGACAACAAGGTGATTTTCATCACCTTGTGGCTGGACAGCCAACGACATCACCAATATTTTCGGATGAACGTTCCACTTCCTGCCTGCGCTGCGCCGCGTCAAAAATAGGATTCATCCTATATTTTAGAAATTCCTTGCGGCGAGGAGCTTCTGGGACGCTTCGAGCCGCGGCGCAGCGGGTTTGGTGGAATAGCACCCATTGACTAGAGTGGCCGCGATCGCTAAAAACGCCGCAGCCGCAGCCGCAGCGCAGACGCTCCCGGTGGGATCAGGGGGTTAGGCACTACCAGCAGCAGCTGGTCGGCCGACCTTAAGGCTCTGACTGGGGTGTAGCGATGGAGGAGTTCGGCTACATAGGCCGGAGCCAGCCCATTTAGGGCTTTGAAAACAAATAAAAGGATTTTAAAATCTATTCTGAACATAACTGGAAGCCAGTGCAGTGAGGCCAGAATTGGGGTGATTTGGTCATGATTTTTATGGCCAGTTAGAAGACGTGCAGCTGCGTTCTGCACTAGCTGCAGGCGTCTAATTGAGGCCTGGTCCATATACTCACATACAGAGCATTGCGGTTATCCAGTCTCGAGGTAACAAAGGCGTTAATGACCCTTTCTAGGTCTTTAAAAGATAAAAACGACTTGGTCTTAGCCAATAGTCGTATTTTAAAAAAGCAGGTCTTGACTACAGTGCTGACCTGCTTGTCAAATTTAAAAGCGCTATTGAAGGTCACTCCAAGGTTCATGACAGAGGGGAGGATGTTTTTATTGAGGGAGCCCAGAATATCAACAGGAGAGGCTGGAGGTCGGGGTCCACAAAAGATGACCTCGGTCTTGCTCTCGTTGAGGGTGAGGAAGTTTTGGCTCAGCCAGGATTTAATCTCTGTTAAGCAGTCCATCAACTGCTGTAGTGAGTTGGCATTTTGATTGAGAGGCAGATAGATCTGTACATCATCAGCGTAACAATGGAAGGGGATATTATGTTTTGTGAGAATTAAACCTAGGGGCAGTATGTACAGTAGAAAAAGGATGGGGCCCAGAATCGAGCCTTGGGGAACCCCACAGGTAAGAGGGGCTTTGGCAGAGGAGAAGGCACCCAGCTGCACTGAGAAGCTACGGTCTGTCAGGTAAGACCTGAACCATGCAAGGGCAGAGCCTGTGATGCCAGCGGACTGTTCAAGCCGTGACAACAGGATGCTATGGTCCACAGTGTCGAAGGCAGCTGTCAGGTCTAACAGCACCAAGACAGCTGGGCTACCTGAGTCGGCGGCTAGGAGCAGATCATTAAAAACTCTTAAAAGGGCTGTTTCAGTACTGTGCATGGGTTTGAAACCAGACTGAAACTTTTCATGGATGCCATGTGTGGTTAAAAACGACTGCAGCTGGACGTACTACTTGCTACTACTTGCTCCAGGGCTTTAGATAAAAAAGGTAGCTGTGAGATGGGCCTAAAATGTGTGAGAATGGAGGGATCGAGATATTTCTTTTTAAGTATAGTGGCTGCACCACGGCATGTTTGAGCCATACCAAGAAATGGCTTAGCCCCACCATGAAAAATTATGTTAAAGTAAGCAAAATAAAGTCCGCCAACTCGCGCCGAGAATAAGATTGATTTCAGTAGCCACTTTTCTGGAAATACCGAAGACCAGAAACGGTTTTGAAAACTTTTGCCACGTAGTGATCGTCTTCTCAATAGAACATCTTTGATAATGTCTTCTGGCCAATCAGAATCAAGATAACGGCGTGGTGTTGTTGCAGGAAGTCCCGACGGAGAATACTTTTGCTGTAGTACAGGGGTGCACATAACTGGTACGCAGGTTATGTGCGTAATCTGAAATGCGTACCTTCACTTGTGTCACAAAGCGCATTTGCGTACCGACGTACTTGTGAAGCTTTTCCAGAAGGCGGTTATATCACCGGACGACAGAGTCGGTCTCCGTGTGCACAGACAGGGCTGCTGTTAACGTCGGTCTCCAAAACGGAATTGTGCCAAAACTACGCCAACCGGCTGCGGAGGGAGACTCCAGTGAAGGGGGGGAGGCCTTCACTGGAGAACTGCGCTAAAACAGCTGAACACAACGTTCACACTCTGTAGTCACAAAGTACTCCACTAGCCCCATGTGAGCCTCTCCACTCACACAGGGTTCAAATAGGGACGGAAAGAGCAGGTTGGTTGAAACGAGGCGTTTTTTAACTCCAAACAAAAATATATGCGGGTCTCAAACGTTGCCTGGGTGGGAACCTTCACAGGTCCTTTGGCGACCTTCCAGGATCCCGCCTACTGCGCAAAACAGACCAGAACCAGGTTACGACATGCTTTTATTCCGGCACTGATTACCTGATTCCGATCAGCTGTCTGGCCTCCGGCCGAGCCACTCCCTTCTCTCCAGCAGCCAGCGCCCAAACCACACCCCGCTGCCACATACCCCCACCGCCCGACTCAGGCCGGGATCCCGCCGGCCGCAAGCTGAATCTCCCCCCCCCCTCCGCCGAGCGAGAGAGGAAATCAGCCACGACCATCCGGTTACCTGGCCTGTGGATCACCTTGAAGTTGAAAGGCTGTAACGCCAGATACCACCGAGTGATCCGAGCGTTGGCATCCTTCATGCGGTGGAGCCACTGGAGCGGGGCATGGTCCGACCAGAGGGTGAAAGGGCGCCCCAGGAGGTAGTACCGCAGGGCGCCGACCGCCCACCGTATGGCGAGGCACTCCTTTTCCACCGTACTGTAGTTCACCTCCCTCTGGGCGAGCTCACGGCTAATGTACAGTACGGGGCGGTCGACCCCCTCTACGTGCTGGGACAAAACGGCCCCCACCCCACTGTTCGAGGCGTCGGTCTGCAACACAAAAGGGAGAGAGAAGTCAGGAGAATACAGAAGCGGCTTACCACAGAGGGCTTTTTTAACCCTCTCAAACGCCAGCTGACACCGCTCCGTCCACTGGACCGGATCTGAAGTACCCTTTCGGGTCAGGTCGGTGAGGGGACTGGTCAGCTCCGAAAAGGACGGGATGAACCGTCTGTAGTAGCCGGCCAGCCCCATGAACCTCCTGACCTCTTTTTTCGTCTTGGGCGCCAGACAGGCTGAAATGGCGGTTGTTTTCTCTATCTGTGGCCGCACCTGCCCGCCGCCCAAGTGGTACCCCAGATACCGTACCTCCCTCCGTCCAACCGCACACTTCTTCGGGTTGGCCGTGAGCCCCGTCTGCCTCAGGGACTCGAGCACCGCCCCCACCTGCTGCATATGCTGCTCCCATGTCTCACTGTGAATGATGACATCATCCAAGTAAGCAGCATCATATGCAGAGTGGGGACGCAGCACCCGGTCCATGAGCCGCTGGAAGGTGGCTGGAGCTCCGAACAACCCGAAAGGAAGTGTGATGAATTGGTATAAACCATACGGAGTGGAGAAGGCCGTTTTTTCCTTAGACTCTGGAGAAAGGGGAATCTGCCAATAGCCTTTGGTTAAATCCAGCGTTGTGTAAAAGCGAGCAGTGCCTAACGATCCAGGAGTTCGTCGACCCGGGGCATTGGATAAGCATCAAATTTGGACACCTCGTTCACCCTGTGGTAGTCCACACAGAACCGGATTGACCTGTCGGACTTACGTACCAGTACGACGGGGCAACACTAGTCACTGGTGGACTCTTCTATCACTCCCATCTCTAGAATAGCCTGAAGCTCCGCCTGAACAATTTTCCTCCTGTGTTCAGGCAGCCGATAGGGCCGTGAACGAATGGCCACGCCCGGGGGCGTTTCTATGCGGTGGTTTATGAGAGAGGTGCGCCCTGGCAGCGTAGAGAACACGTCGGCAAACTGCCTTTGCAACGAAGCAACGTCTGCTCTCTGGCCCGGTGAGAGATTGTCGCCACAACAGACCGGGGCTACTTTGTTGCTTTTAATGACCTCCGGTCCCAACTCATCTCTCTCAATCACCGTGGTGGACAGAGAAACCGACGCCACCTCCCTCCATGCTTTCAGGAGGTTAAGGTGGTAAATCTCTGTTGCTCCCCCGCTGTCAGAACGCACCACCTCATAATCTACGTCCCCCACTTGTCGTGTGACCACGAAGGGTCCTTGCCACTTGGCGAGTAGTTTAGAGCTAGAGGATGGGAGTAATACAAGCACTTTATCTCCCGGTGAAAATCCTGTGTGATGGTGGGGAGGGAAGGGCAGCTGCTCCAGGAAACCTCCTCCTCGGGGCTGGGACGGGTCTGCACACTGAGACGGCTGGTGGTCGGGGCTCCTCTTTCATGCTCCGCCGGGGAAGCGAGAGGTGGTCCTCCGCGAGGACGACGGCTGCTTCCAGGTTGGCGGGGCGATGGCACTGGACCCAATTCGCCGTCGAAGATGGCAGGCCGGTAATTAACTGCTCCAGCGCCACCTGCCCGACGACTTCCTCAGCGGAGCGCACCCCCGGCTGGAGCCAGCGGCTCGCTGCATCAAGGAGCTGCTGCGCGTAGGAGAAGGGCCGGTCAGCGTCCTCGAAGGGGAGGACCCGGAACCGGCGGCGATGTCCCTCTGGCGTGCTGCCAAGCCGGTCCAGGGTGGCCTTCCTCAGATGCCGGTACACATGCCGAGAGGCTACTGGCAGGCTGTGGGTGGCTAGCTGCACACTCCCAGATAGCAGAGGCAATAGCCGCGCTGCCCACTCCTCCTCCGGCCACCCGCACGCCGCCGTTGTGCCCTTAAAGATGTACGGGTATGCCTCCGGATCATCCTCTGCCGTCAATTTCTGGAGGGCAATTGAAGGCGGTCGGGCCGGGTTGGTAGCGGGATCGACCTCCCGAGCGGCCGGACGCTGCAGCAGCTCCCGTAGGAGAGCCCGGTCCTCGCGCTGGCTCGAAGCGATCCCGGGCAGAGCCTCGCTCTGTAATGCTGTGGTGGTCTCCTGCATGTGAGTGAGACGTTGGAGTGCCTGACCCAGCGGTGTTTCTCCTTCCGACATGATGTCCCTGTTCAGGCGCCACTGTGAGCCTCTCCGCTCACACAGGGTTCAAATAGGGACGGAAAGAGCAGGTTGGTTGAACACAGGCTTTTATTAACTCCAAACAAAAATATACGCGGGTCTCAAACGTTGCCCGGGTGGGAACCTTCACAGGTCCTTTGGCGAACTTCCAGGATCCCGCCTACTGCGAAAAACAGACCAGAACCAGGTTACGACATGCTTTTATTCGGGCACTGATTACCTGATTCCGATAAGCTGTCTGGCCTCCGGCCGAGCCACTCCCTTCACTCCAGCAGCCAGCACCCAAACCACACCCCGCTGCCACACCCCACCCCCCCGTCGACTTTCCTGAAGTACTCCACCGTTGATAGAAATCAACACGTAATGAATTAAGACCCCACGGTTTGATGATTGATAGGTGTGTGGGCTGTCTTTCATTTTGACACAGATAAATGTTATAATAAACATACATACTGTATGTTAAATGGATATATCTGCCTTCTTTCATTTATCTTTCCATTCCCACAACAATATACAAGAAATGGCATATTTTGGACATAGTTCGAATGGTGATTAATCATGATTAATTAATTTTTAAGCTGTGACTAATCTGATTAAACATTTTAAACGTTTGACAGCCCTAAAAAGAACCTGAGGTTTATGGCTGTTTTTGGAGATTAAGAGAGAAATGTGCTCTGTTCTGGCTGCTTTGACTGCCGTCTGGTAGTCGGAAAGGCAAGCACGAAGGATTTCTAGGGAGACATGGAGTTTATCCTTTTTCCATTTTCCAGAGGTGTGGACTCGAGTCACATGACTTGGACTTGAGTCAGACTCGAGTCACCAATTTGATGACTTTGGACTCGACTTGACAAAATCACAAAACACTTGCGACTCGACTTGGACTTGAACACCAATGACTCGGGACTTGACTTGGACTTGAGCCTTCTGACTTGAGGTGACTTGATAATTTAATTCAGGAGTCTCCAACACGCCGATCGCGAGATGCCGCTAGAAGAGCAGACTACCGTCGGGTAGAGCAGAATCTCCAGCCGCTTCTACTCTTGCTGAGAATCCTTGCAGGCAGGGGCGGGTCTTTATTTAGCTGGGCCACCATGCGGCCAATCATATGCGAGGACACACTAGGATCATACCATTATTTGAAAGAAGGGTGGGGGGCAGACGCTCCAAAGACAGCAGCTGTAGTGGTACAGGCAAGCTACACAGAGCGACGGGAAGACGGGGAGACGGATTTAAATGCAAGCGCGTCGGAAAAAGTCAAGAAATGAGCGAAAACCGAAAAGATAAGCAGCATCTGGCTGCATTTCAATGATATTGGAGAAAGCAAAGCTGAGTGCAGGATTTGTAAAATGAAAATAACCTTCAGAAACGGGTTTTTCTTTTGGTAACCGCTCAAGATTTATTGTCAGAGGTGGGAGAAGTTCAGATCTTGTACTTGAGTAAAGTACCAGAGTGTAGTTACAATAAAAAGTCCTGCTTTCAAAATGTTACAAGTAAAAGTACAAAAGTATTAGCATCAAAATAAAGTTAAAGTACCACCTGCCGAGTGATCTAGATTCAGGTGTTCTTTTACCCATAGAGACCGCCTCGCTGCACATTATCCCTTGCACAAAAATAGATTGTGGATCCCTTATAACATGTTGTACACAGTGGAAAAGTAAGGTATAGAAAAAAACACGTTACTTCACCAGCAGAGAGAAAATTGATTATTAAATTATTAATGTGACTAATAAAGAGCAGTTTGATTATTAAGTATTATTCTGTTGATCGATGTCATTAGATTTGGTGAAAAGCACATAATGACTTTTAAAAAAATTAGGGGAAGCCAATAATACGTCCTTTCTTTTGGGTCGGGGGTGTGGTGGTCAATGTAATAACGTAACCAGATGAGTGATTACAGCACCTGGTATCATTTTACACACATTTGTATCATACAGATGCAGAACTTACACACGCCTGTTATCTAACCCAGGGGTTCCCAAACTTTTCCATGCCAAGGCCCCCCAAAAATCATTAGCTTCTGGCCGGGGACCCCCTTTGCAAACCCACCAACAATGCTACAAAATATGTCACACATCAACTTTAAGAACGTTTTTGTTACTTTTATTCTCTATTCAATACTGTAATTATTACATTTGTTTAGCATGAGAATAATATGAACAATATGTTTTCAACACAGAATAAGATTTGTATGGCAGGGCATCTTTGTTCCACCACAATGTTTTTCTTATTATAGACACTATGTTGCAATACATTTTACCCTACAGAAAATATATTTACATATGCAAGAGTTTTTTTTTTTTGTCTTTCTTGCATTATGTCTTCAAAAGTTTTCAGTCAAAAAAGAAAAAAAATCTATTAAACTGACTTGGTTCTGTAAGTTCAACACTATATTCCCACTGAATAACAAACCTTTCAACAAACTGTTGATGATACAAAAACAGAAAAAAGAAACCAAACCTCTCTTTTGTGTGTGTGTGTGTGTGTGTGTGTGTGTGTGTGTGTGTGTGTGTGTGTGTGTGTGTGTGTGTGTGTGTGTGTGTGTGTGTGTGTGTGTGTGTGTGTGTGTGTGTGTGTGTGTGTGTGTGTGTGTGTGTGTGTGTGTGTGTGTGTGTGTGTGTGTGTGTGTGTGTGTGTGTGTGTGTTGGAAGTGACAGACAGTGATCACACTAGTGGGAGGGATGGGCTTGGTGGCTCCTACACAGTCTGTCAAGCCTGGGCTTAATGTCTGTCAGTGCCATACGCATGTCATTGTCCACATGTAGACGTGCTCTATGTTTAGTTTTGAGTACCTTTAAAGTTGAAAAGCCAGACTCACACAAGTAAGTTGTTGCAAAAGGGAGAAGGCATTTCAGTGCCCTGTCAGCCAAGGTGGGATAGTCCTTTCTTGCATGTAGCCAGTAGTTAGACAGGGGAAGAGCCTCAAAGTTTAGTTTTAAATCCCCTGAGTTTGTCATCTCAATCAGCTCCTCCTGTGACTTTATGTCCAAACTAGAACCGACACCGGGGGAAAAGGGATTCCTAACCCAGTTTAAATGTGTGTTTTCAAGGTCAGGGAAATGGTCTTTAAAATATCCTTGGAGGTGCTCCAGGTGGGACTGGATCATTGGAGAGATGGAGCCCAAATCATCACATGACAGCAGCTCCTGGTGAAGTAGTGGGAACATCTCTGTGACTCCCTCCTGGAGCTTGTTTGACCACAGCATAATCTTTTTGGAAAAAGCACGCACTTTGTCTTGCACCTGCAGTATGTACGTGTCACGTCCTTGCATGCTTTGGTTCAGTACATTTAGATGCAGAACAATGTCTGACATGTATGCAAGTTTGCGGATCCAGGTTGCATCAGTGAACCGCTCTGCCAGCTGATGCTTTTCAGAAGAGAGGAACTCTCCAACCTCCCTCCGCAGCTCATAGACACGGTTCAAAACTGCGCCCCGTGACAGCCAGCGCACGTTTGAGTGAAGCAGCAGCCCCTCAAAACGGGCGCCCATCTCATTACAAAGCAGGGTAAACAGTCTGTGTTTCAAGGGGCGGGCTTTAATAAAATTCACCACTTGTACAACCTCCTGTAGTACCTGATTCAACTCGTTATCCATCCTTTTTGCGACAAGTGCCTCACGGTGGAGCATGCAGTGTGTGGCGACTACATGCGGGGCTTTCTGCTTAATGAGAGCGGTCACTCCACTGATCTTGCCGGTCATTGCCGCGGCTCCGTCCGAACACACCCCCACACAGCGGGCCCAGTTCAATCCGTTAGACTCGATGTAATCGTCCAAAACTTGAAAAATATCTTTCCCAGTGGTTCTTCTTTCAAGTGCTTTACAAAACAGTATTTCCTCGACAAATCTCTCCTGGGAAATAAATGGAATGTACACAAGCAGTTGGGCCTCATTCGATATGTCTGTGCTCTCATCTAGTTGAAGAGCGAAGTACTCGCTGGCTCTCACCTGCTCCAAAAGCTGAGCAGATACGTCCTGCGCCATGTCACCAATCCGTCGGCTGACGGTGTTGTCCGAGAGTGGGACAGCGTCAATTTTTTTAGCAGCATCCTCGCCAAGCAATTCTCGGACAATGTCTTTGGTAGCTGGTAAAAGCAAATCCTCTCCGATTGTGTGAGGTTTTTTTGCACGAGCAATGTGGTATGAAGCTAAAAATGATGCCTTCAGGGCCCGCTCGGGAACGGTAGCTTGCTGTGTGAATGCAGCAGATTGCCTGGCCAAATGCTCCTCTTTACGTCTGAAGAAGTCTGCCGTTTTTTCGGCCTCTGCCGGATGTTTTTGCATCAAGTGACGCTGAAGTTTCGAAGGTTTTAAACACTCGTTTGAGAGGGTCTCCAGACAGAGCACACACTTCGGGCAATCATGGCCATTTTTCTGTATGGCTGTAAAGCCATACTTAATGTACGCTGCCTCGTACCTTCTGATTTTAATTGGCCAGGAGTTCTTAGGTTTTTTTGCAGCAGTGTCCTCCACAGCAGGGCTGTTGGTCGGTTCCGTTGACCTGTTCTTTGTCAAAAACCTGTCCATTTTGAGCTAGCTAGCTTGCTCGCTTGAGGAGCAAAGCAGCTTGATAAATGGCGCAAACCGCCAGGTCTAAACATGACGTCATGGCGTCGTGAACGATGTTTTGACTGGTAGGCAATCAGAAAGATGACTATGGCAAATTATATGTTCCATTATTATAAATTATATTTTATAATTATGATTTTTTTTAAAAAATCAGATTTAAAATATTTATTAAAAAATAATTAGAATTTTTTTTTTTTGTCTTTCCTTTTTTTTTCTTATCTTCCCTCCAATTTTCTGAGGCCCCCCTAGCGCCCCCTGGCGGCCCCCACTTTGAAAACCACTGATCTAACCGACAGGTCCGCACGCACTCTCCAGCCGAAACTCTAATAAGCATTCATTCACAAACTAAATCAGGAGACCTTTAACGTTTTACGTCCGATCCGCTCCTTTTTTCCTCGCCGGGCATTGGCCTGTCATCAGATTGTATTTGTTTGTTGCTGCTGTAGCGGAAGTTTAGTACAATTATTTTTGAATAAATACTCCGAATCTCCACCCTCCATAATTGCACTTGCTTCAGTTGCTTGATACTTTCTAACGGCGGTGAGAGTGGTGCAGTGGCGCTATCTATCTTCTATCGATTAGATTTATGATTTGAAAATTATAAAAGTAGGGTAGACATGTGGATATTATCCGACTGAACAAAATGTGCATTTATCTAACAGGTTCGTTTTCCACTGACCTTATTTCGAGCTATTTTCCAAAATCCTATGGAGAAATTCCATTGCTTTTTTGTCGAGGGAAACCGAGCGCAGCTTACTTCCGGGTTTTAGGACGCGTCACTGCACCACTCAGTTGATGCAATTTGATTGGATTGTGAAGCAAGGGAAGCCAACCGCCTCTGGCTTTGGCATGGCCCTGACCAATCACAGGTTGGCAGGGGCATGACGTGAGCCTCATCTGATTGGTCAATCCCTCCATTGTTTTTCTCCAAGGGAAGCCAATTTCGGCTAGCCTCCTCTCGCAACAGAGAGTGCAATCTCCTGTTTCACCATAACATCTAGAGGGGCGCTGTTTCACTCTTTGTAAAATACTCAATGAGAATCGGGGAGAGACGGGCCGGTGTTGCAGTATAAGTTGAGTCATGACAACTGGCGACATTCTATTATTTTCGTCATAGGAATCCGGGGCGTGTACATTGAGGAGCCATTGTTGACTTACCAGAAAATAAACATGTCGATCGCCTCGTTTGTCGTTTAACTTCATCTTTTGCTATATCTGCCTTCCTAAGATCACTTTGATGCACATTCAGTACTCGTATGTGAGGTTGTGGGGGAGAGGTCGATATCGTGACGCTTACAGGGAGGTATCGAACATTACAAAGTAGGTGACTGTGTGGATGCCTGTTCAAAACATTGCAAACATGAATAAATCATTTAAATTACATATTTGTGTCCGACTTTCATTTGTACATCGTTCTTAATGTGGTGTATAGTAGCTTTGATAGCTGCCCATACCTTCAGACAGCCTAAAAGTAAAACACAATTTGTTTATTCACAGCCAGAACGCTCATCGAGATGACTGGATCATCTATGACAACTTGTGATCAGCTCCGATTAAATTGTGATATCAATTCTGTAGCTATTCTCCAGGGAGCACGTTTTTTTAATGAAACACCTGTATCCCTCTCATCACAACAAGACTCTAGACTGTGCAGGAAAAACAATTACATACATGAAAATAACCTTGATGCATGGGAATGAAACACATAAACTATCTTCCGTGGCTACACTTATATGTCACAGTAACGGTAAACTACATAAAAGTAAGTCCAGCGGGGCACACGTTAAATACATATAATACAGTAGTTCTATTATGCCTTTAAGCCTATACGTTTAACCCATAAGAACCCGAACCCATTTCTACTTTTGGGGAAATTAAGTGGAACGTCATTTAGACTAAATAGACCACCTAGAACACATGTCTGACAAGTAACCCCGCCTGGTGTCAAATATCTGAAATGTGACATATATGTCACATTGGGCTTTAATGGTAAAGTAACTCTTATTTATAACTTAATTAATGAGGATGATTTTTTGGTTTACATTTGTTTGAACATACTTTGAATTGAATAATAAAGAATATGTTAACTAAATATAATTGAATCAGCTAAATTAACTGAGCAGATCATAATCATATTTCTAATTGTGCATATATGTCACTCCGGGTTTACTGTGAATGTTTAGGGTTAATGTCCCGATGTGACATCAGTGTCACAGCAATATTTATGGCATTTGTTTCATATCAATTTCATCAAGAACTGTTTCTACAACAAGTTATATGTAATCAGAATCAGAAAAGAGCCAAAGACAGCTTAATGTTTAACAAATGACATGTCATGTAAGCATTTTTATTCTTAAATGGCTTGAATGTTAACTTTAGCAACAAAAAAAACCTTTCCAAATGTAGCTAGTTCTGTCACATGTTAGCCTGGCACATGGACATCTTGGACATGTTGTTATGGGAACACAAAAGCAAATGACAAGGACCACGACCCACCAGACTGTTCAGTGTGTGTCACTTAGGGGCTTCAGCGCTCCGTCTTTTAACCTCTTTTGCTTTCTCTTTCTTGATCCAACTTAGCAACATTCATTATAGTCACCGACAGTGGTCTGTACTACTGTGTTAACAACGTGTCACATGTTCAATGAATCAGAATCGAGTATTCAACTAAGCCATGTAATAAAAGTTGTCAGTAGCCTTAATGGCCTACACAGTTGTTGAGCTGCACTAAACTACATTTTAGCATTTCAAATAGGCTACTTAGCCATTCTTTTACGGTTATTTTGGTAAAGTAACTCAAAAGTAGTGTTAGAGCCAGTATTTTGATTTGATAAGAAAGGCCACCTAATTGTGACGTCTGTAGTCAACACACTATAAAGGACTACAATTCCCACGGCGCCTGTGCTAACGCCACAGTGATGGGCAACCTGTTGAGAGACGCCGTCGAGGAACAGGTTTTAACCGTAACACTCGTGCTCGTACCGTACATACAAACCGTACAAGTACCCTTTAAGTTGTAAAGTATAAGCATTATCACGAAAGAAAGAATACCTAAGTTGTTTGTTTTATTTGAGGTTTGCCTATTTCTTTTGAATATTGTAAAGGCCTATTTTTCTTGTTGCATGTGCAAAAGTTTGTTATTTTATTTTGAGCAAACACATTGCAACATCTTCTGAATCATCGGAGGCCAAGCAGCACTTCAAACTGTGAGTAATTTAAGGAAAGAAACTAGTTAGAACTGTCTGTTTAAGGCGTCTAGTGGCTTGATGGAAAAACAAGGAAGGAAGCCACGACATTGTTAAAAACTGTCGTGACGGACAAATCCGTGTGGAATTATGTGGTTGAAACCATATTATTATAATGAATGAAATACTCTTGGAAATGAATGGATACGAGCAGATGTGAATCGTGAGTTTACAAATCACGGACTTCATAGTGAACAAGGAAGGACCGCATTGACTTTCTGGATTGTGACAACGTGTATTTCTGTGGAAAAAGGCTTGTGCCGCATGTTGTGGATGTTGCAATACAGTATAGTCTAAATGCTGGAAGTGGAATAAATTTGCTTATGAATAAAGTGTGGAACGTAACTCAAGGAGCGCATCTTGAAAAGCGCTTTAATAAGTTTGTCTACCTGGCTCACTGCCGCGGATCCAAGCCGCACACTAACAAAGCGCAACATTAAAATAAGGACAGCTGTTTGCAAGTGGATGTTTAATGACAATAAAGCATAACAATGGCTGAAAAGGAAAATGTGGAAACGAATGAAACTCCTATGGACCCAAACGGGAATGAACGTGAAGTGCCTGTGGAAAATGCTGACGTCAGACCAAAAAGAACAATAAGACCTACAGAAAAGGCTTTGGAAGATAAGCTGGCGCAGTTAATTAAAAAAAGGAGAACGAAATTGGGTCAAGTCTCAAGGGAAAAAAATGACATTGATTCACTTATGTTTGATTATGGGAATATCATTGAGATGCAAGGTTGTCGTGGGGCTTTTCAAATACTCTCCAAACAGTTTTCAAACTCACATTACTCAGAGAAAGAAATGCTGTCGGAGCAAGAACAAGAAAGGGATCATGTTGACTGGTATCTCCCAAAAATTGCATATTTCAATGAGTTTCAAGATGTGATGAAGAAATGGTTAGCTAGAGCTGCCTCCTTTGAGCATGTGCCTCCTTCTGACCATGGTTCATATACTGCACATATGTCAAGTCCACATAAAGCAATATCAGTGGGCATGATAAGCAAAAAAGGTAAAAGTTCTAGTGGCAGCAATAAATCTTCAACAGCTTCATCAGTATGAAGAAAGGCAGAGGCAGAGAGAGCTGCGCTCATATCACGCGCTGCTGCCTTATCACAGAAACACTCACTTGAAAAACAAGAAGCTGACCTGGAAGCAATGAAAGCCAATATCAGAGCTAAAATGGAAAAGCTTGAGCTTCAAACTGATATTGATGCTGCAACCAGGGGCGTAGCTGGGGGGGGGAGGTTAGGATGATTCCAAGGGCCCAGCACTGGGGGGGGGGGGGGGCCCAGAGAACACTATTATTATCTTTTTATTAATATGGTTTTATTATTATCCTAAAGTAAGTTAATGTAAATGACTCAAAAGTATAATTGCCTGTATTAAAAAAAAAACGTCCCAAAAGAAACAAACAGGTGCTTGTTACTCTGTTTGACAGAATGAGCACCCCTCCCTTCATTCATTGCATGGTATGGGCGCCTGAGCAATGGAGCAAGCGGAGCAGGTGCATCCCCACAATTGACCTTGGGGGAGCAAACGTGTGCTTTTGCACCCCCACTTTTTGATCATATGAAAAATATGACATTTCCCCCCCAATATATCACTGTAAACATAAGTGTGTAATTTCAATCGAATTAATAATACGCAATGAAAGAACTTGTGCTGATTATAGACACTTAATAGAGAGGCGAAGTCCCGCCCATCTACTTCCGACCCATGGGACCCCGGAAGCGGAAAATTATACATTGACGTCAATGGAGAGAGAAAAGTCATCTTTCGATCCCGTTTGAATTGTGCCACGAATGACACATATGATGTTTGTCAAATTAAAAGAACATTTTGCAAGTCAAAAAAATAAAAATGTGTCGTAAAACTGTGAAGTTACAATTTTTTTTGTGTGAAACCGCTCAGTGAACTACAGGTCTCTGGTCTCGCACAATACGCGTCACCATCACAAAGATGGCTGTCACGTTAGTAAATTTCACCTGTTTCTTTCAGAATGAGGCGAAAAAGTATAAAACGAGGTGAAAATCACTACAAGTCTGGGCATGTTGAGAGCTGTACATACACGAAAGGGAGCGGTTCTGTAAGAGCCAGCATGCGGGACCGGCTTTACAAGGTTTCAGTGAGTAATATGAGTGCAATGTTTAAGGTTAATGTCAGCTAGCTAACAAGGTACACTAACGTGTTTTGTTTTAGAAACTAGTTTTCTCCTTAAGAACTTTGTGGTGTCTGTGTATGCTGTGGATAACATTAGTGTTCACAAGAACAAGATACACTCCCGTGTTTTGTTTTAGTTGCTCTTCAGATTGAAGCGGCCAGTTCTATATCGACTATATGTGTGATCTCCTTTTTACATCTCGTTGTGTCATTTGAGTTTATTTGCTGTGTGTAGATTCAAGGATTTTGGTTATCTTGTCCAGGGATGCAAACTTGTCACCTTTCGGCGAAATTCTCCGTTTTGAATCAAAAATAGGTCGTTTTTGTGATTCCTGTAGATCTGCAATAAAAATATTTTTTGGGTATGGGAGGGGGTCTGGGACCCGGATTAATGTGCGGCCGCGAGCTTTTTTTATATATATTATAATGAAGCGCGAGCTGTGTGCTCGAGTCTTCCTGCCTGTCGGCTCTGCTCATGATGTATAATAAGCCTCTGCTGCTCGGCGATGATGGTCTAGCTTCAGCAGCTACATTACCTACGGTGCGTTCGTTAATATTAACTGTGCGTCCGGAGTCCCTGTGGCACAGACTGGACCGCTGGTGAACAGCTGTTAGAACGGGCCGTTCAGGTGTTCACAATAGAGCTCCCTGTCGGAGCGGCAGAGCGTGATGTGCACTGAAAAGTTTTTTTTCCCCGTCGCAATATTATCGTTGAGCTAGCTAACTAGCATACATTGTCACTATCTGCTAACGTTAGCTTTAGCCTTCGTTTTCTAATCGTTTTTTTCATAGGCTATAAACAGAGGTGGTATAAGTATATATCTTGTAATTGATTAAAATTAGAAGTACTCAGTTCTTGTACTTGAGTAAAAGTAGAAGTACCAGAGTGTAGGAATATTCTGTTACAGTAAAAGTCCTGCATTCCAAATGTTCCTCAAGTAAAAGTAGAAAAGTATTATTATCAAAATATAGTGAAAGTAGCGACAGTAAAAGTAGTCATTTTGCAGATTGGTCCATTTCAGAATAATATGATATGTTTTATAATGATTGATCATGAAAGTGTTCTCAAAGCTGGTAAAGGTGCAGCTAGTTTGAATGACTTTGTATACTGCAGGGTAGCTGGTGGATTTACTCCAGGTGGAACTAAAGTCTGATTTAACACTTGATTATATTTCACATCATTCATCCACATCTGTAAAGTAACTAAAGGTATTACATACATGTAGTGGAGTCAAAGTACACCATTTACCTCTGAACTGTAGTGGAGTAGAAGTACAAAGTAGCAAAACATTGAAATACTTAAGTAAAGTACAAGTATCTCAAAATTGTGCCCAAGTATAGTACTTGTTGAGTTTATGAACTTAGTTACTTTACACCAGTGGCTATAAAGATAGAAAGACTAAGCCTTGCACAGAGGCCTGAAAATACATTTTCAAAATGCTCAACAGTGCTGCCAAAATTATAAACTGACTGCTACACAATTAAAATAAATGCTTTTTATATATTTCTATTAGATGTGACTCTATGGCGTTTCTGTTAATATTAACACTGCTGCTTTAGTTGTTCTGACTGCTAAAATCCTCTGTTATTCCTCATTTTAAAGCCGATATTCTGTGGGGTCAGGGGGCTCGGATCCTTGTCACCTTTTTCATACCTGATGAGTTTGCATCCCTGTTGTCAATTTGTTTGGTTATCTAGGCACAGCTGTGTGTGACTCCCTCTGGTACACTGGTATGTGTTTTCCTAATGTAGAGAGCATTGATTAATTAATAAACTACACACTGACTCTAGATCCTGACCAAATCCTTATTTTTTGATCAAATGTTTTTCAAAAAAATGTATTGTATATTATATAACAGCTGCACATCACAGACCGGAGTCTCTGCTACTGTGGACCACGAAGGAGGGGATCATCATCCCCATCCCCAAAGACCCTGCATGGCATGGAAATCTCCTCCTCCTGGAACAATTCTACACCCAGCATATGCTCCCTGTGTTGGCCAGTAGAGAGGAGGACATTTAAATAAACATACTCTTAACACCCTCGGACTCTGCGTTGTGTTTCGTATGTGTGATGGGGTGTTATGCAGAGGGGAGGAAAACAGGACACAGCAGATTGGGATTGTGGTGGAGATGCTGAGCAGTTATTTAATTGTTGCGTGTAATTATTATTATACTGCGTGCTTCTTAGTTATTCCATCTTTTGCTGTAACATGGATCTGTATGTAAATCTATATTTAATTGTTATCTACCACACTTCCTTCTACATCATACACCATCATTATACATGATGGTGTATATAGGATATGTATTTATTTGTATACATATCTGTAAATTGTATAATTTTATTTTTCGTATTTGGGATTTCTCTTTTGTCCACTCAAATACACTTGGCCCTTTCTCTTTTCCATGTGGAAAATGGCAGCTGCATATTCTGCTTTTCTCATCTGCTCCCTGTCTGCTCATCTACGATGAGAAAATTATATAATGAATTACTAATAATCATTTAAACCTGTTATTACCAATATTTCACAAATTCTTCATGTAAACTTAAGAGCACAGCTGTATGTTGAGTATGTCAGCTTTGCTTGGTTCATCTTACTGGGGGGGGGGGGGGGGGCTGCTACATGGATGTCGGTGCAGTCCACAATAATTTTGCAGCTGAAGGCAGAATGAATTTATTGACTCAGAATGAAGCACAACTTCATGTCATACAATACATTGACTTTATTTGTAATTGTGTAAAAAAAATATGAGCATTGATTAGCAAGCAGGACCTGCAGGAACAGAGAACGGTGATGGATGGAGCTGGGAAGAGAGAAGAATAAAGAAAACAGATCAACTTTATTATCGGATATTAAAAATTCAATCTCAAAACAAGTTGCCGCTCCTACAGTTTTCTAGTGTGTAAAGATGATTTCACATGACCAATGCAAAATATCACACTCAATACATGTGTGTCTCTGAGGGGTGCATTGTGCCTTTGATGTATATAAATAATATACCATAACCAAATACTATTACGTACAGTGGAAATCAGGTTACCAGAGCAGGTCAGACCAGTGTGCATGTTCCTCAGGGTCTCAGCAGTTACAGGTGAGGTAAAGAAAATAAAAGAGAAAAAGGTCAGTAACAACACTTTAAAGTAACAACACTGAATAATTATCTCTTTTAATAATTTTCTCTCAGTAATCACTCAACTACTGTCTTTCCAACAAACAGATTGACTCACTCTCACTATCATCACAATGAAACACGTCCAGAAGAATGTCATGCAAAGCTGCCTGCCTTCCTTCCTTCGACTCTCCCTGAACTGCCTGATCTTTTAATGGTCAATGTTAACCATTTGTGCAGATAGCATTAAGTAGAAAAGATCGCTGATACTAATGTGGCGTTAGCCTACCTCCCGCCCCCTTAGCACCTGGTGGAGGGGGCGATAGGCTACTCTTCAAATGTTTCACAAAATACTTACCATCATGACTACTCTTACTGTTTAACATTTTGGTTTACTTCATGTTAAGGCTAATACAAATGACAAGGCTAAGTAATGTAATATAATGCTAACTAACATGCTCGCTACTAGCTAGGTAGCTAACTTGACTATGTTCCATGCAAAACATGTATATTACCTGATATGTTTGGTCCAACGACTCCTGGTCCTTTCATCAGACGGGAAGCGATAGAACGAGCAAGTGGTATGATCTCTTTTGTGATTACAACCTCGTACAAAGCACACAGGCATCTTGTAAAAGTGAATTTATTGGAGCAATCTCTTATATTTATTGGAGGGAATAAATCAGTCTTCTTCTTCCTCTTTGCTTTGCGAGTCACAACCAGTCTTGGAGCATTATCGCCTATGACATCACTTACGCGACCCAGAATGCATTTGGGATTTGTAGTCTTTCTAGTTGCGTATTATTCATAGTCTTATATTTCAGCATTTTTACGACAAACTGTGACTTTTTTTGCATGGAAATGATTGTTTAAGATTGACAAACATCATATGTGTCATTCGTGGCACAATTCAAACGGGATCAAAAGATAACTTTTCTCTCTCCATTGACTTCAATGTATAATTTTCCGCTTCCGGGGTCCCATGGAGGCTCCCGGAAGGGGAGGGACTTCGCCTCTCTATAGCGAGTTTTTAAGTTTCCAAAGATTGTGACCCCCCCCCCCGCATTTCGCTCACAATGGTTTGATCAACTGCCTCCCACCCACAGCAGTCCTGATGCAGGTAGGCTGAGTGTAAATCACCGCGAACAGTCTGTCATTGGTGGCAGACCTTTTCAGTAAGTTGTTCAAACAAAGAATATGTTAGACATGTCTTTACTTCTACCACTCAATACAATAAAACACATTTATAATCATCACCTTCTCTTCATTTTCGCTGCATTGAATTACAGGTCACTCTTTATGTTAGCTAGCGGTTAGCTGACGTTTGCTAGCTAGCTAGTAACATCAACCAGTGTGTGTGTTTGACTAGCTAGCTACCTGGTAGATCGAAGCCCATTAGAGTTTGAGTTTATTAGGATCCCCATTAGCTGTTGCATGACAACAACTAGTCTTCCTGGGGTCCACACAAAACATAAAACATTGCATTCGACAAGACTTTTACAGAACAGTAAATACAAAATAAAAAACTTTTCCGAAGTCCATTTTCCTTCAAGCATTGACTTTCATATTTTCCATCATATACCACTTATTTTCTGATTTCATTTCATTGGAAAGAAAATAATGATAATAAAATAAGAATAAAGTACTTATATCTATCTGCATTTACAGATGCCAGCCTTCAATTCTCTTAAGGTACAACTACCTGAAATGAAAATAAAAGAAGAATGAATTATAGAATGATAGAAGATAATATGATAGAAGCCCATCTCCTACTGTAACTAACCTGCAGTGTGTGTGTGTGTGTGTGTGTGTGTGTGTGTAGCCAGCCAGCCAACCAGGTAGAACATGGCATAAAAAATCATGTATTCAACCCAGTTCAGTGTATTCATACGTGTATTGCTCTCCTGTGTAGAATGATGTGGTGGTGACAGTGCAGACTCAGGGAGGAGGCAGAGAAGGAGAGAAAGAGACACAAGAGTTACAGGTAATGGAAATATCAGTCAGCTTAAAGTGTAGGATAACATAACAAATTAAGACACAAATACTTGGATAATATATTCCCCCCTCTCTCCCTTTCTTTACAGAGTAGCATAAAGATTGTGTATTCAAACCAGTTCAGTGTACTCATAAGTGTATTGCTCTCCTTAATGTAGAATGATGTGGTGACTGTGCAGACTCAGGGAGGAGGCAGAGGAAGTGAGAAAGAGACCTAGGATAACATCCCTAGTCAAAAAATGCTATAGGAATCTCTATACGTTTTTGGAACCCTATAGGAATCCTTTAGGATCCCATAGGATTTTGAGACAGTTCTGTGCTCTATATTGCAGGAAATTGCACGTACAGGTGTTCATTAAATTAAAACAATTCTGCCATGGAGGTGGTCGTGCCTGACCCACTCCAAACCACCCCTTGCCTGCCAGTTACTAATCTTGCACCCCCACTTTCAACTATAACTAGGCGGCACAGCAGTGCACCAGCAGCTTGCAGCTTGAACAGACTGACAGGAAAATGTCCTCTACAGCTCATGAATCAGGAGCTCAGAAACGAAAGAAAAAACGTCAGCAAGAGGAAAATAATAAAAGAGGTCGACAGATAGTCACCAAGTATTTTCACAAGAAAGGTATTTATTCACAGAACTTGTTTTGAAGCCCATAACAGCTTAGCCAACATTTTGTGGCTGACGTTAGCTACCTGTTGCTATCAAAAATTAGATGAGTGTCGATGAGCCCAGTGAATTTGTATCCAGCAGCTATGCCCTTTTGCTATGGCTAGCTAACCTAACCTGTATAATGTTACATGCTAATCACATCTGCTCTAATGCACAGATGCGGCTTCAGGATCAGTACCCCTTCCCTCAGGCCGGTTCCCAGTTGAAGGAGAGGGAGGTAAAGCAGCAGGGCTTGGGGTTAACAAACAGATTTTAAATATGCTTACCATGCATTGAATACAACTTTAGGTAATATTCACATTTAGTTACTCTAGTTCTTCCAGTAATTGCAATACCATTGACCACTGGCACATTAAATTGAGGTTGTTACAGTAGCTATAGCTAGATTTGAGCAATTGAAAAATATCTATACAAATGATTATTATTATTATTATTATTATTATTATTATTATTATTATAACAATTAAGAGATAGCTCGAGCTGTACTGTGTTATTACTATTATAGGGCATTTTATAAATTATGTACACTATGGATACTCTAGAGCCAGGGCCTTCGAGCAAGGCAGCCAACGAGGAGAGCAGAGGTGAAGAGGCAGAGGTACCAGTACAAGAAGAGGTCGAGGACCATGAAAGCAGCACAGATGAGGAGGAAGCAGCTATGGACAGTCAATGTCAGGGACAAAGTGAGGCTCCGACACAGGATGCCACAGATACTGAGCCACCTGTAGTGGTGTCTGAGGTAGAAGATCTGCTATCACTTGACCCAGGGTTGTTCCCAGCTAGGATGAGTGACAAGGACAGGGCAACTATTGTAAAGAAATTAGCAATGCGAGAAACAGATCAAGAAATTCCACATGATTCAAAGGGAAAGAGATTTCCAGATTACTTGAAATACACCAAAGCAGATAAGGGTAGGGGAAAAGTGAAAAGGGACTGGTTGATTCACAGTGAAAGTGCAAATGCACTGTTCTGCATACCATGTGTTCTTTTCTCCAAGGAGCAAAAAATACCCTCTCTTAGTGCTTTGAGTAGTGACCAGGGATACAAGATGTGTGACGTCGAGTGGCGTCGCATGTATGATAAATTCCCAAGCCATGAAACAAGTAGGAATCACAGGGACTGTTATTTGCGATGGAAACACCTACAGTGTTCGGTTATGACTGCATGTGGCGTTGATCATCAGTTGCAGAGAGAGCTACAGTCTGAAATTGAGAAAAACAAAGCTATCTTGCAGAGACTCCTTGATGTCACTCTGCACTTGGCAACGAGGAATTTAGCTTTCCGAGGTAAAACGCATGCTTTGGGCGATGTCCACAATGGAAATTTTGTAGGTACGCTAGAACTTTTGTCACGATATGATCCACTCTTGAAAGACCACTTAGACAAAATCAGGACATCCAAAAAAGGAAGCCAGCTAACTCATTATCTGAGCCCAGACATCCAGAACGAGTTTATTGAATTGTGTGGGGGAAAGGTTTTAAAAACCATTCTGACGGAAAGGGAGGATGCCATATACTATGGAATCATTTGTGATGCAACGCCTGACATTTCCCACACCGAGCAAAATGTTGTGCTCATAAGATATGTACATTATAATGAAGACACAGGCGAATGGGAGATCACTGAAAGATTTATTGAATTCAAAGATTTCAACGGAAAAACAGGATGTGAAATAGCAGGCATGATGGAGAGTGTGCTTCTGGATCTAGGGATAGACATTAGTGATTGCAGGGGGCAAGGGTATGATAATGGGGCGAATATGTCAGGGAAAATCAAGGGAGTCCAAGCACAAATACTGAAAAAGAATAATCTTGCTACTTTCTCACCTTGTGCCTCCCACACGTTGAATCTGGTAGGCGTGCATGCTGCAGAATCGAGCCCTGAAGTATCCAACTTTTTTGGTTACATTAACCGCCTCTACACATTTGTAAGTGCCAGTCCATCTCGTTGGTCTATATACAAAAAGAAAACAGGTTGCTCTGTACATAGGCTATCTGACACTCGCTGGAGTGCGAGAATTGATGCTGTGAAACCTGTAGCAAAGCACCTACCTGGTGTCATTGAAGCCCTTGCTACCATACTGAGCTCATGCAGTCTCACAGGTGAGGCCAGATCTGAAGCTGTTGGTCTGAGGAACTACCTCATGTCATTTGATGCCATTGTCCTTCTCACCATTTGGGTGAAAGTATTGCAATCTATTGATGACAGAAATGTGATACTCCAGTCAGGGAAAATCTCAATAGAGGTGGAGGCAGGTAATGTTGCTGCACTAAGAGATGAGATGCAGACTCTCAGAAATGGATGGGATGCTATTCTGTCTGAGGCATCAATGGTAGCTAAGGAAATGGAGGTTCCACCTCATTTCAAAAAAGAACTTTGCCGTGAGAGGAGGAGGAAGAGGTTTCATGATGAAACTGCTGAAGGAACAGGTCAGGAGGATAGGCCAGAAACAACATTCCGTAACACTGTGTTTCTCACTGCCATGGACCAGATCATAAGTGACTTGGACACTCGGTTCCAAACAACAGCAAATATTGTTGAAGAATTTGCTGCAATACTTAAAATTGGGAAGTTGAGTGACAGTGTCATGGCTTCTGTGTGTCAGCCACTGAGGGAGAAATACTCACAGGATCTCACAGATCAGTTTGAGAGTGAGATAAGGCATCTCAATAAAATATTTTCTGCCACTTTCCCCCCTGATTGTAGCTCTCTTGATCTACTGAATGCAATATACAAGATGGAACTCCAGAGCATTTTTGGAGACGTTTGCATTGCCCTCAGAATTTTCTTGACGCTCCCAGTTACCGTAGCTGGTGGTGAAAGATCATTTAGTAAGTTGAAACTTATCAAGAGCTATTTAAGATCTACCATGTCGCAAGAGAGGTTGAACAGCCTTGCAATGTTATCGATTGAAAGCAAGCTGGCTCTGTCACTTGATTTCAAAGAGCTCGTAAAAGATTTTGCCACCAAGAAGGTCCGGCGATTGGCGTTCGGGATTTAGGAATAAAAATCCAGTCTATGACAGGATTGTGGGATGTTTCCCTATAGTAAGCTGACAGGCTACAGCCCACATTGTGAACAATTACTATCTGATGCATAGTCCTCTCGCACTACATTTTTCATTGTTTGCTGTAAGTGTGTTCATGTCCTGAGAGTTTATTGTTTTATAATTATGTTCAAATCTTCAGTTAATTTATACTGTTGTCCTTGTGTTGTTCAAATCTTAATTTAATAAGTCAAAGAATGTTGAGATTTTTTGTTTGTTCATTCCTGTATTAGGTGTAATTTTCAATTAAATAGACAGAAGATAAAGTTGATAGTCAGTGCATGTTGATTTCTTGCAGTCCATTACAGTTCATTAACTTCAACAGGGTTTTCGAGGTTGGGTTTCATCGTGTCGTTTTGGGGGTGGACGCAAGGTTCTGACCCCACCAGTATCCAAGAATCCTGAATTGTCCCCACCAATAACTCAACACTTGTCACTCGCGCCTCCTCGAATTACTTGCGCGTGTAACAGGTAGGGCTTTAGCACTCTGCTGAGAAAGGCAGCAACCCGGCCGCTACAGCAAAAAAGCTAGTGCTCTGCCCGCGACAGTTCAAAATCTGCTTCGTAAAAGGTATATCCAAGCAGGGAACGATTGTATACTACAGAGCACATCAAAATGTAAGTGTCTGTCAACCTAATAGTGTGCTTGAGTAGACTATTTGTGTTGGAGATGGGATTACAGAGAGACAGGACAAGTAACAGCTTTTGTATGTTGAGTATCAGAAAACATTGTCACAAGAATAGGGGAAAATATGCCTAGCTAGTGCAACTCAAGGTTGTTTGGTAGACTATTGCATTGGTCCATTCATTGAAGATGAACGCAATGCGACATCCTGAACTGGTGCTGAACTGCTGATCCGAATGTATAGGTAAAAACCATATTATGCGTTTTCATCAATAAATAAATGGCCACATTTTTTTTAGCGTGCGCGCTAATGCGCACTCGCATGGATTGGGGGCCCACAAATAGATTCTTTCATGGGGCCCAGAATTTCCAGCTACGCCCCTGGCTGCAACAGCCAAAATTAAAACATTGGAAGCTTCTGAGGATGATGACTCTGACCCTGACCCTCTTGTGGGAGAGGAGCAGTATGACAAGGGTCAGCCAGATGATGATTTCCTGGATGACGAGAACCAAGGAAAACTTGCAGAGAAGGACAATAAAAAGAGTTTCATATACTCAAATTCAATGAACTCAAGTCATGCAGCCCCTAGTGGTCATGTCCAAGTATTACAACCAGGGCCCACAACAAGGACAGCAGCATCAGCAGAGCAGCATCACTCCATCCAAGTCAGACAAAGCTCTCGCACAGAAAGCAATGATTTTATTCAAGTAATGCAGCGACAAAACGAAATCACTGAAATGCTAATGAAGGAGCAACGCTTAACGTTACTCCCATCCAGAGAAATAGCCATCTTTAAAGGAGATCCATTACAGTACCTTTCATTCATCAGAATGTTCGAACATACAATAGAAGATAAAACTGACAATGACAAAGACAGGCTGTTCTTTCTAGAGCATTATACAGAAGGCCAAGCTAAAGACTTGGTAAAAAGTTGCCAATACATGGATTCTAAAAAGGCCTTTTTGGAAGCCAAAAGACTGCTCCAAGAGAACTATGGACATCAACTCTTAATCGCAGCAGCTTGTTTGGACAAAATGTTGAATTGGAATGCCATCAAGAGTGAAGATAGAAAAGCATTGCATTCTTATGCTATCTTTCTTCGTGGATGTTGCAACACAATGGAAGATGTTGAGTTTTTGGATGAAATGAATAGCACATCAAACGTGAGAAATGTGATCATGAAACTCCCATTTAAACTTAGGGAAAAGTGGAGAACAACTGCATATGGATTTTATGAACACAATAAGACAAGAGCAAAGTTTCTAATATTGGTCGACTTCATTGAAAAGCATGCACGCATTGTATCAGACCCCATGTTTGGAGACATACAGGATGTCATGCCAAAAAGGGATATTAAAGTGTACAAATCACCCAGCAATAAGCCTGCTCATGGTTATAAGGGAAGTAGTTTTGTTACTGTGACAAGCCCAGGAGTCAATGAAGAGCAAAAACCTTTCCAAAACATAAAATCAGACCATAAAGGCATTACTGTTCAGAAGCGCTGTGTATTTTGTGCAGGAGAACACATCTCTGAAACATGTAAGATGAACAAAAGATCTCACAATGAAAAGATTGACTGTTTAAAAGCACAAGGAATTTGCTTTGGCTGTCTAACGAAAGGACATCTAAGCAAAGACTGTCAGAAAAGAATGAAATGTGAAGTTTGTTCAATGAAACATCCAACAATATTGCACATCTACAAGAAAAGGATTGAACAAAAAGACAGCTCTGATAAATACACCCAAGCAGCTTCTGTAAGTAGTGCATTAGTCTCTTTAAATGGCAGAAACCACACTGGGGCCGGTGGTCAACAAACCCTACCAATTATCCCAGTTCAAATAAAGTTGTCAAACTCGAACCAGACTGTGCAGACTTACGCATTTATGGATCAGGGAAGCACTGCAAGTTTTTTTACTGAAGCCTTTCAACAAGATTTGCATGCCGAAGCCAAGAGAACAAAAATCCTCTTAAAAACAATGGGTCAGGAGAAAATGATTGACACTTCCTTTGTCAAAGGTCTTGAAGTGAGTTGCATTGAAGGCAATGATTTTTACCAGCTGCCTAAAGTATACACACAAGAGGACATTCCTGCTGGAAAAAAGCACATTCCCACTCAAGAGACCATAAATAAATGGAAATATCTAAGAGAGATTAAGTTGCCTGAATTGGATTGTGAAATCGGGTTGCTTATAGGAACAAATGCACCAAAGCTAATGGAGCCGTGGAAAATAATAAACAGTCAAAATGGAGGACCTTTTGCTGTTAAGACAGTCCTAGGTTGGGTTGTGAATGGACTGAATCAGGAAACCACTGAATCTGAGAATACTTCATGTGCTGTTGTTAATCGGATATCAGTGACAGATTTAGGTGAGCTGCTGGTGCAGCAATACAACCATGACTTTCCAGAGAAAGGTTGTGATGAGAAGAAAGAGATGTCAGTTGAAGACAAACAATTTTTAAAGATCATGTCAGATTCAGCTCAAATCAAAGATGGACATTATCAGCTTGAACTTCCATTTAAACAGAAGAATATCATGATGCCAAACAATTGCAAACTTGCAGAGCAGAGAGCAGAATCATTAAAAAGGAAATTCAAAAGGAACAAAGTTTTCCATGATGAATATAAAACATTCTTGGAGGCTGTGATAGCAAAAGGTCACGCTCAGCCACTGCCCCAAGAGCAGTTCAAACCTGAGAGTGGAAAGGTGTGGTACATACCACATCATGGGGTTCATCACCCAAAGAAGGGCAAGATTCGTGTAGTGTTCGATTGTTCTGCATCTTATCAAGGATATTCATTAAATGACAAGCTTATTCAGGGTCCCAATCTTACCAACACGCTACTTGGTGTGCTCATTCGATTCAGACAAGAACAGATAGCTTTCATGGCTGATGTCGAGGGGATGTATCATCAGGTCAACGTGGCTCCTGCCGATCAAGATTATCTTCGCTTTCTTTGGTGGCCAGGAGGAGATGTCAGTTTACCTCTCGCTGAGTACAGGATGACAGTACATCTATTTGGTGCTACTTCATCAGCAAGTTGTGCAACCTATGCTCTCACTGAAACCGCTGAAGACAACAAAGATGATTTCTCTGCAGAAGCTGTTGACACTGTCGGAAGAAATTTCTATGTTGACGACTGCTTAAAATCTGTCGCTTCTGCTGAACAAGCTGTTAAGTTATGTGAAGAACTCAAGGATCTTTGTGCAAAGGGAGGTTTTAATCTGACAAAGTGGACAAGCAACAGTAAAACTGTGCTGGCATCCATCCTAAAGAGCGAAAAGCCCAAAGAGGTAAAAAACCTGGACTTAGAGACCCAAGACAATCTTCCAATAGAAAGAGCCCTAGGGATACAGTGGCATGTGGAGGAAGATGTTTTCAAGTTTCAAGTCTGCTTAAAATCTCAACCAGCCACAAGGAGAGGCATCCTTTCAACAGTCTGCTCTGTGTATGACCCACTTGGATTTCTTTCACCATTTATCTTCACTGCAAAGCATGTCCTACAAGAGTTGTGCAAACTCAATTGTGGGTGGGATGAAGAAATCCCGGAGGCTCTCAAGAAACAGTGGCAAAGATGGGATTAAAGCAGATAGAAAGCTTCAAGATTGATCGATGTATCAAACCAAAGAATTATGGACAAATTAAATCTGCACAATTGCACCATTTCAGAGATGCAAGCGAGATTGGATACGGTGTTGTCACCTACCTCAAGATGATAAATGAAGATGAAGACGTTCACATATCCTTCATTTCAGGAAAGTCACGTGTCGTGCCTCTGAAAAAAGTCACTGTCCCAAGATTGGAGCTCACAGCAGCAGTACTGGCAGTACGCATGGAAAAGGTGATCAGAACCGAGCTGTAAATCCCATTAAGCAAATCTGTTTTCCGGACTGACAGCACATCTGTTATGAGATACATCATGAATGAAACGCTAAGGTTTCAGACATTTGTAGCCAACAGAATAAGTCTGATCAGAGAAGCAACAGCAACATAACAGTGGAAATACATCTACACTAAACTGAATCCAGCAGATGATGCATCTCGGGGATTGGCAGCAGAATCGTTCCTGAAATGTGAGACTTGGATAAATGGTCCATTGTTTCTGAAAAAACCTGAGGACAAATGGCCGGAGTTTCCGGACGCACTTAAAATGGTCAATGAAAGCTATCCTGATGATCCAGAGGTGAAGAAGGAAAAATTCAACGTAAACCCAACCATTGCAACTGACCTAAATGCCACAAGCAAGCTCGTGCATCACTACTCTGATTGGAGGAAACTGAAAAGAGCAGTTCCATGGTTCCTTCAAGTAAAACATATCTTGCTGCTTTTAAGTAAGAAGAGGAAGGAAGTTACTTCTACTCAAGCAAAATAACCAAATCGAATAAAGCTGATTGAGAAGGAGATGAGAGTGTTTAAAGACTCTATGAGAGGTCTCACACTCTCTAAGGATAACTTGGATAAGGCTGAAGCAGCATTGTTGTGTTTCTGTCAAAAACAGTCTTTTCCAGAGGAAGTGGAAACTTTGAAAAGGGGAAAACCTATCAAAGGAAGTAGTACACTGTATAAATTGGATCCAGTGTACGAGAATGAACTGGTAAAGGTTGGAGGAAGGCTAAATAAAATGGCAATGCCTGAGGAAGCAAAGCACCCAACCATTCTTGGAAAACACCACCATGTCTCTAAAACCATACTTCGAGATATTCATCAACAAGTTGGTCACAGTGGAAGGAATCATATGTTATCAAGGTTGTTGGAGATTTGAGGATGTTTAAAACCAACCTCGTCTCTGCTTGTCGTTTGGTAAGCTGGGTAAATTCGTAAAAAGGAAGGGATTAAGAAACACCAGAATGCAAGTAAAACAATAATGTTTTCTTAATGATACAAAGTAACAATACAAATACAAAGGAAGTACTTCCTGCTCTTTCTCCTGTCTTACTCTCTGGTCAGCCTGAAGAAAAAGAGAGCGAACCAAAGGAAAACACAGGCTTTCATACTAAAAACACAGGAGGAGGTGTGTGGGTGCTTTCCCCAGAGGTCATCTTATTGGGAGAGACCAACACATGGCCTGTCGTACCCAATCAGCGCGACACAGCAGAAGAAACCCAGAAACAAAAAGTCTCTTTCAGTTTGACGAAAACCAGATTTTTCTTTTTTTGGTGTCTGGAACGAACCTGCTCTAAACAACAAGTTTCCTTATCTTATTTCACATCTTGCAGCCAGCACACACACATCCCCTTTATGGCTCTTTGTCCCTGTGGCCATCTCCCCCCCCCCCTCAGGTTACCACACACCAGTTAAAAGTATGTTTTAAGATATAGTTGTTATAATTGGCTAAATATACGTAATACATGTAAATGACTTTCATATCAATAATAACGAGGAACACATTACCTATGCTCTTAAGCAGTATTAGAGATGCTTTTCAAATAGTCAAACTTCACACAGGCCCAATATAGAGAACACACTCATTTGTCCTGCAGCCTTTCCAGCCATTTGAGCTATTGTTCACATCTTTACTTCAAATAAAAGGTTTCACATTGCATATTTCCAGCTTCCTTTACACATACTGTTATTATTAATACAAAGTAATTAACCACACACATCTATTTAAAACAAGTAGATTTCCCTGATAATTGACTTGCTGAACATCTTAAGAAGAATGTCCACTCCCCCAGCTCTCTCGTCCCTGTCATAAAAGCTGCTTCCATTTCATATAGAGTAACAAAACATGTTTAAGCTAATTTCTCCACAATGTTTATAGCCATTTAGTACCCACACGTGAAAGAATAAAAACAGAGGTATAGTTGAACAGTAATCACGCAGCACATATATTTACTGCAATGAAAACACACACACATCTGCCCTAACCATGTGTAACGCACCCTCTTCTTTTATGAGGGAAACATTCCAGAGTTTTGGAGCTATCCCCAAATAAGGATGTCCCCTGCTCACATCCCTCTCTAAACACAAAGAATTCACCTCAATATATTGGGGAGGAAAAATATACTTTTTCCCTTCAAATTTAACACACATGAATATATATAAGGTGACATTAAAATGAATATACCAGATTGAACTTTCGTGCCATAACACGTTACTTTAATACTTCAAATAATTCAAATAATACTTCAATTCCCCGTTTTGGTTTCGCCCCACGAGACCAACTCACATAAGACATTTGAAACACAACTACTGTCATTCTTTGCTACTGTGTCTGTCCCCCTTCATTAAACCTTTGGGAACAGAACACAACTTTTCATGTCAGTAAAGGAACTATCAGTGGTTGCCTGAGTGCCAGAAAGCAGCATCCTTGCGTGTTGTTGAATCCTCAGGGCCCCCCTCCCCCTCAAAGGAATACGCCAACAAGGGCAGCTGATAGGGAGGGGGAGATGCGGCCTTTCCTTCAAAGGTGGAACTGATGAATCTGATCAGAGAGAAGTAGACTCCTCTGCTGCCTCGACAAGTCCCCCAGCCTGCTGACAGCCGCTTCCAAGTCATCTGCTGTAAGGATATCCGTTGATGTTCTCGTCCAGTCCGCTGATGACAGCTTCCGAGTCGTCTGCTGTAAGGATGTCCGCGAGGTCCTTCCTGATGTCGTCTAGGGTCCTTCCAGGTGATTTCCTCGCCGCACACTGGCTCCCGTAGTACCAGATGTCCCCCTTTTCTCCTAGGCGGACGGCATGAGATGTCCTCTGGGTCACTCAGTAGAGGCCGGAGAACCTGGGGTTGAGCCACCTAAACCTGACGACCTTCAGCCAGACGAACTCCGCTGTGTCGGCCTCCTGCTCCTGGGGTCCCCCTTTTGGCGTCAGGAACCTGTGTGGAGAAATCTGATACCCACCCCTCAAGTCTACGCTCAGGGCTCCTGGGCCCTCAGGTGTTTGACCCACCACTGGTAGGCTGCTTGGAGACGGTTGGTAGGGTGTCTTAAAACAACAGCTGTCTGTGAACAGGTGTTCTAAATTAGTTGCAGACCTCCTATCTGCCTGTGCCGCTTCAGAATCTTAATACTTGTTGAAATATTACAAAATTGTTTCATTATCACAGGTCAACTTCTCTGGTATTCCCTTCTGGAATGACATCTCTCGCAGTAGCCCCTTGGCCACTGATTCTGCATCTGTGTTACCTGTTATAACTCAATCAATATTAGAAACATGTCAACATTCATCAAACAGTATCTTATCCCCACATATGGAGCAGGTTAAATCTAAATCTGTCAATCAATGGTCAGATTGAACCTCCGAGTTGGGGCGGCAGGTTTCTTCCAGTCCCTAAATGAAAAAATCCCACACTCCCCCTTTTTACACATGTACACATGTGTAACAAACTGCTGTATGGGAAGAAAACCTTCAGGTAACCAGTGGTTATAAGAAAATACCAAACATCATTCACAAAACTACATCCATTATTTTTCACAGTAAACACTCCAGTGAAAATGAGTGTTTCTCTCCGTCCTTCAGTCCTAAAAGAAACAGAATCTTCAGATTTGAGTTTGAGTTTTACATTTGCAAACCGCCAACTCCTGTGGGAATTAGAAACGGGTCACATGTGCGTTTTTCCAAATGTGTGGAATTGTAGGAAACCTGTGTTTCCCATGGAGCTCCAAAATAATGGGCTAGTCTAAAAACATGCTTGGTTAGTCATTGTTTCAGAATCATGCAGCTGCACTGATCACATGCAGACATTCATTCACACTCACACTGTCAGGTTGTAAAGTCAAGTTCGGTCAGCCCCAGAGTCAGTCATTGATAGTGCTTTTCTCAAGTCACACTGTCAGTCAGGGTCAAAGGTCAAAATGTCTAATAAATCTAATTCAGAAACTTGTGTACATAATAATTCAAATAATACTTCAAGGTTAAGACAAAATACTGGATACCATGTGCCAATGCATTAGCCAGAAAAATAATATCTGAATGTACTGTGTGCAGACGCATGCATGCAAATGCAGGAGAACAAAAAATGTCAGATCTGCCAAGACAGAATTACACCAGACCTACCACCATTCACATATGTTGGAGTTGATTACTTTGGCCCACTGGAAGCGAAAAGAGGACGAAGCATTGTGAAACGATATGGAGTTATCTTTACCTGTCTAACAACCAGAGCGGTGCACTTGGAAGTAGCTCATTCGTTAGATACAGATTAATGCATTAATGCCTGCAGACGTTTCATCAGCAGAAGAGGACAAGTATTGGAGATGAGGTCAGACAATGGGACTAATTTCGTTGCCACTGAAAGAGAGCTGAAGGAATCTATAAAAGAGTGGAATCTGAGCAAAATAGAACAAGCCCTCCAGCAAAAGGATGTGAAATGGACCTTCAATCCTCCTTACGGAGCACATCATGGCGGAATATGGGAAAGACTAATCCGGCTTGTAAAGAAAATTCTGCTATCCATCACAAAACAACAAACACTTGATGACGAAAGCCTTTCAGTTCTGTGTGAAGTTGAAGGAATTCTCAACAGCCGACCAATAACTACAGTGTCAAATGATCCAAATGACTTGGAACCTCTCACACTCAACCATTTGCTGCAGCTCAAGGTCAAACCTTTGTTGCCCCAAGGCTTATTCCATCAGCAAGATACATACTCAAGACGCCGCTGGCGACAAGTGCAGTACATAGCAAATTTGTTTTGGACCAGATGGATCAAAGAATATCTACCACTTTTGTAAGAAAGACAGCAATGGAATCGCATTAAAAGGAACTTCATACCTGGAGATATCGTATTAGTTATCGATTCAAATGCACCTCTTGGATCCTGGTTAATGGCAAGAGTTATGGAGACGCGCCCTGGATCTGGAGGACTGATTCGGAGTGTTCTTCTTAAGACAAAAACCAACAAGCTGGAAAGACCAATAAGCAAAATATGCCTACTGGTGCCTGCCTTAGAATAAGGAAATAACTGAAGATGGACAATTAAGACACCCTGTCTATCTCAAATAGAATATGAAGACTGACTTTGTCTGGCTCTTTTTGAATTTTTGTTTATTGTTATTAAAGATGCCCATAACAATAGGGGCCGGTATGTTAGAGCCAGTATTTTGATTTGATAAGAAAGGCCACCTAATTGTGACGTCTGTAGTCAACACACTATAAAGGACTAGAATTCCCACGGCGCCTGTGCTAACGCCACAGTGATGGGCAACCTGTTGAGAGACGCCGTCGAGGAACAGGTTTTAACCGTAACACTTGTGCTCATACCGTACATACAAACCGTACAAGTACCCTTTAAGTTGTAAAGTATAAGCCTTATCACGAAAGAAAGAATACCTAAGTTGTTTGTTTTATTTGAGTTTTGCTTATTTCTTTTGAATATTGTAAAGGCCTATTTTTCTTGTTGCATGTGCAAAAGTTTGTTTTATTTTGAGTAAACACATCTTCTAAACCATCGGAGGCCAAGCAGCACTTCAAACTGTGAGTAATTTAAGGAAAGAAACGAGTTAGAACTGAAGCCCACTGTCTTTTGTGAACTTTCACCCTCACCCAATCACCTGGCCGAACAGGAGTCTCTTCTGGTGTCTCGTCTGGTATCTCTGTAGTTTTCCTAGCCTGCTGTGTAGACAAAACTTGCATAATATTACTCAGAGTTCTGACATATTCATCCACTTCTATTTGTCTAATATCTAAAACTGGACCACTCCCTCCTTGGAGAAGGCCCAAGCTTCGGCATACCTCTTGTTGTTATGAGACCTATTGTTGACTACATTTTATTATTTATTAACTACAACGTCACCGGATCAACATATCTGTATAATCATGACACTCCCTCCTTTGAGCATAAAATGCTCAATTAATATTGCAATGATTACCGTATTATGAACAGGACATGTAAAACCCATAACGTTGCATTAAATAAATAGAAATTCTCCGTGTACCCACAAGGCGTACAAAAATATCGTATGATGTATGGCTTTCTGATGGCATAAATGCATATTCACAAAACATTTTCCATTAGCACTTCTAATAGTTTACTTGTTTCAATAATGGCTTTTGTCATGGTATTATGCATCATCGTTGCTGCGAAAAACAATACCCCTGGTGTTGCTAATGCGTCTCAATAATTCTAGGATTAGAGGATTGGTTGACACTGCTGAACTAACATGTGATAAAATAATCTTTCTCCAAACTGGAGGGAAAATATTAACTATTCTCACAGAGAGTGAACTGCATGAAGGGCTGGTGCCCCTCACTCAAATGAGATATTGCCTTACGCACTACACTATAAATCAGTAAAGTTACTCAAGAATAAATAAATAAAGACTGATTCTTGAAACTGTTGTAAAAACCCTACAACTTCTTCATCCAAGCTCTTAATCAGTGTTATGTTATTTAATCTGCGGCTCATGCCTTAAAACAGATACTTCAGACCGATTATAAAATTGTGTTTATGAGAAAAATGTAATCTGACTCCATAAATCACATAATTGTTTGATTAAAAACTGCACTTCTGGCTAAGAATAAATGAAGTTCCCCTTTAAACACAGCCCCGGTCTTCTGAGGGGGTCTATCTATGTACTGGCTGGAAAATGTTGGGCCAGTCTCTGTCGCTTCGTCACAGTTCTCCCACTAACAGTCACTCTCTAGTTCTGCTGGGTTCTTGTTGACTTCTTCACTGGTTTGAGACAAGCGACCCTATCGGACACCTCCCTTTGTAGCCAGACTTCACCACAGCAGAATCGAGTTTCTGTTTTCAGGTCTGGACAGCTTCACGTCAGGTGTATCGCCGCCCCTTGCATATTTTGGGTGGAAGCCCGTCTTCTTGACCTCACTAGCTGTGTGGACACAATAGTTTTCTGTGTGGGGGAACAACACCACTCGTAATGTATTTTCCTTCTCATAATTACAAAAATAGTCTGCTAAATGTTCTACTCTGCTACTTCTAATTGGTGGATGCTCTGTGTAAATGCAATATTCTACTCACTATCTTTTAAATAACATTCAACCTCTCCCTCCTGTGGTGACATATGTGGCTCTATGTAGCTGGTTTTCTAAATACTCTAGTGCTGAAGATGCATCACCTGATGGTCTGGTCCTCTAAGCTTCCTCATTGTTGTGGATGATACCAGGCTGTCAGTGGCATTTGGTTCATGTTTGGAAATCCTGTGCGTCTTTGACATCTCTGGGACCCCCTGCCTCCGTCGTCATCATGGAAACTGCATGGTGGGCCGTTGTTTGGTGCATGTGGTGGGTATTTCATTTGTTGTTGTGGACAATCTCTAGCCCAATGGCCCAGCTGATTGCATATGTATCATCCCTCGAACCGGAGAACTTTTCCTCTGCCTCTGCCTCCTCGGAAACCTCCTGGTTGTTGGTTCTCCTTCTGATTCTCTGGCACTATCTGAGATTCAACTGTTTGAGATGTCTGCACTGCATTCTCTGGTTCTTCCTGAGCTTGAATTGTTGGAGGAATCTACCCTGCCTTCTCTGATGTAGCTGCCATTTGCCTTGCCGCTTTCTTGTTTTTATTAGCTTCGGTATCTTTCTCAGCCATTTGTATCTTCAAGAGACTTAGTTGTAATGTTTTAATTTCTTCGTCTTTTTCCCTCTGGGTTGCTTGGTATTTCATATCGTGGTAAATGAGATGTTGTCTCCATTCTTCAATGGGTATAGCATCTGATGCCACCACATCTCCCAAGCTTGCCTGTACTGATTGGGGAAGGGCGTTAATGACCGCGTTCTTCCACAGCATTACGACAGACAGTGAAACGTCATGTCGTTCTCCAGTGCAGTCCTCCCACACTCCTTCACATCTCTTCAGGAAGGCATACATGTCTTCCCCCGGTTCTTTTCTCAGGTAGTTGAGGGCCTGTAAACTCTGTGTTGTTGGGTAGATTTGACGAATGGCAGCCCAATACCTCGACCTGACTTTGTTGAAGAAAATGTAATCTGGAGAGTTGGTGCATTAGGCCTTGGAATCCACTGCTCTTGCCTCTAGTCTTCCTTCTATCCGTCCAAGCAGTGCCCTCATGTCTCCCAAGCACAGGTGGTCTTGGACTGTGTATTTCTCCAGATCATTCACCCACTTCTGACCTACTTGTGTGAGTGGAGGTAGTTTTGCCGCTAATGCTTCCATGTCTCTGTGAGTCCATGATTGGTATTTCAATCCTCCTTCTCCAGCCGCTATCAGCGGTAGCATGAGTGTTGAGCAGTTCCTGAGTCTTCCAGCTTCAGTTACGGTTGTGGTGTCTGGAGAACCTTCGCCTTCTCTTCTCTTGAGTTGTGCTTCCATACTTTTGCTGAGGTCTTCCATCTTTCTGTTGAGCTCCTCTTCCATTCTTATGCCTAGTTCTTCCAATCTTCTGTTGAGCTCACCAGATACAAGTCTTACCTCATACTCCAAATCTTTGACACGTGTAGCTGTGGGTAGACCGTCCAACTCCAATACTCCTCCTAAAACACCTAGAGTTGGAGCTTGTATTGGGGGTTGAAAGAAACTGTATTCTTCTGTCATGTAGGGAGGAGGCGCATCTGTCAGGTTTGGAAGGAGCTTTGAAGGTTGGATTACTGGAGCTTCTTCTGTATTTTCTTTCTTATCTTCCTTTGCTGTGAGCTCTGCCCCTTGAGCCTCGTTGATTCTTGGCTGACATATTTTAGATGGAGTACCAGACTTGTAACTCTAGATTTTCTTTTTTCAGCTCTGTTCATAGCAATGTTTTCAGTTCCATACCAAGAGGGTTGTCCGGCTTTGATCCATGCTTTTTCCTGTTGTAGGTATTCAGCATTCTCATGTTCAACTACAGCTTTTCTATGGGCTTTCGTTGGTCCAGGCTGATCATCTGCTGGGAACAGTCCTCTCGTTTGCCACTGTTCCAACAGTTTCTCCATGTGGTTCCATGTCTTTTGTCTAAGATTTGGAACTGTTGTAGCATCTGATCTGATTTTTACCCTTTCCTTATTATCTGCAGTTGTGCATGGCTCTGCGTCTGGTCTCAACTTAGTGTCTTTAAGTGGCATGTTCTCTTCCTATTCGAATGAAATTATGAAGTTATCAAAGATTGAAGCACTAATCCTCCGACTAGCACCTTTGTTCCTGATAAATAATATCCTATGTCATCCGATCTTAACTTTAAATAAGGTTGTTTTTTTGTTTTTTTGAGTTGTGGTTAATATTATTAAAGTAAATTAAAATATAAAATTTGTGCACATTTTAAATTGTTAAAAATAAAAATTGTACAGTGTACAGCATGGTTTTGACTTTGAAATATGAAAATAGAAATCTGTGGTAAAAATCTAAATCCACTGTGTACAGTGCATACCGAAGTGTATGAAATTATGCATGTCTCAACTTGTGTTAGCTTCAATAAAGTGGTGTTTGAATATTCTACAGTCTAGGTTATGTTATTATGTAAAGTTTCTCATCTTATAATTAGAAACCACTTTGCAATTCTATTCTGGCGATCAAGCTTATGTTTATTTATAACACTTAAAATTATACTTCACATAGTATGGTGTTTCTTCTATTTGTGTAATAATTCTGTACTACCACCAGAGTTCGCTATTTTAATTTCCTAGCTTAATCCACTAGGGAATAGCTGTTGCAAAACTGAGTTGTTTTTAACAAGGAGAAACTTATTTTCCTTAAAAGTATCTTTAAAATAGGAAGAACATTACACTATGGTTAAACAACACAGCACGTAACCGCCAAAACACATTTGCAACCAGGAATATTTCAAAAACCGCCAAAACACATTTGCAACCAGGAATATTTCAAAAACCGCCAAAACACATTTGCCAGCAGAATTAGATCAATAATCCGCCAATACACTTTTGCCAGCAGCAATACTTCAAAACTTTGAAAATACAACAATCCTTCCCTTTAATATCCAAAAATTGATTCAGCCTTCTAGTTCCAACTGTGACCAGAAGTATTATTTGTTCTTCACAAGATGGAGGTCAGGAAAATGCCTCATTGGAGTTAAACCAGCTGCATAAGAACAAAGAAAGGAGTGCTTTGAATTTGCATTTCACGAAATGGCGATTGCCCTGTCTTTGTTTTTCCACATGTGGGGTGTAAACAAGATGGCACCCGATTATTTCGCAATCTAACCTGTAGACAAAGAGATTTGTCCATGCGGCTCTCAGGTGGGAGTTTAAACAATGGCGAGGTGATCTTTAAACGAACCGTAACAAAGTAAACCACTGGTGTGGTATTATAAACCCTGAAATCCAAGCCAAAACAACACTTAGTTTAAAATAACAACATTTCTATCTAGTTTACTATGAACAAAATGGGCTTTATCTTATTGATATCATCACTTAAAGTTAGGAACCCTTACTGTTAAGTATTATTATGATGACGCCCTTAGTCTGTGTACTACGGTAGCAGTCGCACTGTTATTCTGTTCTTGTATGAAGGTACGTCCTAATGTGACGTCACTACGTTGACTGTTGTCAGTCTGTGAATAAACTTACCGGAGACATGCTGAAGAGAATACCGAGTCTGATTTACTTATTGTTCATACGCGATTCATGTGCACCCAAGCTTAACAGGTTATGGGCCCAGGCAGAGTTGGACACAAACCGACTTGGAGATAAGTGAGTTAGATTATCGGAAGAAGTGTTACGCGACGTATTACGCGTTAGCCAATTAAGCTAACAAGCTAGCTTAGCAAGTGAAGTATATTAGCAAGCTAGTAGCCCTCGCGGTAAAGTTGGCGCGCAAAAATGGCAAGCAGAGCAACAGGTCTCCTGGCACCGCAGCTCTTATTCAAAGGATGTGAAGATAAGTATGACCTTTGGGAAACAAGATTCCTAGGCTGCTTACATACTCTGAGGCTAAAAGAGACTATCTTACATGAGCCCACCGGTGCTGATCAAGAACAGCTAGATGCAGATAGAAGGAAGAATGCTGATTGCTATGCTGAGCTAATAAGGCTGATAGATGATAAGAGCCTGTCGCTAATAAGACATGAGGCCGCAGATGACGGCAGGAAGGCTCTGAAAATACTGAAAGAACATTATTCAGGGAAAAGCAAGCCGAGGATAATAAACTTATACACGTCGTTAACGAGGCTGCACATGGCAGACAACGAGAGTGTTACCGACTACATGATAAGGGCAGAGAACGTGATTACAGCCCTGAGAGATGCAGGCGAGACCATGAGTGATGGACTGACCATAGCCATGATACTAAATGGGTTACCAGACTCCTTCAAGCCATTCGCCGTCCATGTAACACAGAACGAAGATAACGTTACGTTCACAGACTTTAGAAGAAGATTAAGGGTCTATGAAGAGTCGGAGAAAATGAACACAGCAGAATCCACAGATAATGTGATGAAAACATGTGCAAGGCAAGGCCGAGGCACCAAGACGCACGCTAGCAACAGAAGAGATGAAGATGCCAATGTGACGTGCTACAAGTGTGGAATAAAAGGACACATATCAAGAAAATGTTTTCGAAAAGTGTGGTGCGGTTACTACAAAAGGAATACACACGATGAATCACTCTGTAAGAAAAAGGGGGGAGAAGATGGTGCCAGAAAAGTTGCAGAGGAACAGAATGGCGACCAAGACCATCTCTTCAAGGCCAAGCACACAAAGAGCGGGAAACCACCAGACAACGTGAAGATGAAAGGCATCATGGTGGACGCAGGAGCGACATCCCACATCGTGAACGACATCGGAAAGTTTAAAAGCTTCGACGATTCATTCCAGCCCGAGTCTCATTCAGTGGAGTTAGCTGACGGGACCAAGTGCAATGGAACAGCACAGAGAAGAGGAACGGCGGTGATATGTCTATTAGACGACGCCGGACGACAACACAGAGAACAGCTACGGGATGCACTGTACATGCCCTCATACCCACATGACATCTTTTCGGTGGCAAGAACAACAAACGGAGGGGCGACAATCACCTTCAAGAAAGGGGACAGTCACATGGTTACCAAAGACGGCAGCAGGTTTGACATCCATGAAAGTGTAAATTTGTATTACTTACCAACTGTTGAGGGGAATGTTGACCAATGTAAAGGGTGTCACGACATGCAAACTTGGCATGAAATTTTGGGTCATTGCAATTACGAAGATGTACAAAATTTACAAGGTGTAGTGAAAGGCATGGAGATAAGAGGAAGTGCAGTCAAACCAGCTCAGTTGTGTGAAGTGTGTACACAGGGCAAGTTCACCCAAACGAGAAATAGGGAGCCAGACAAAAAGGCTAAGATGCCCTTAGAACTAGTCCACACAGACTTAGCCGGTCCCATGTCAACACCAAGCATAGAAGGGCACAGATATACACAGTCTTTTACAGACGACTACTCTGGTACTATTTTTGTGTATTTTCTAAGGTCCAAGAGTGATACAGTGCAGGCCACAGAAAGGTTCTTAGCAGACATAGCACCTTACGGAGAAGTTAAGTGTATCCGTTCAGATAACGGCACTGAGTTTACAAGCCGAGACTTCCAGGTACTGTTAACCAAAAATAGGATTAGACACGAGACGTCTGCACCCTATTCACCCCACCAAAATGGTACAGCAGAGAGAGGTTGGCGAACTCTCTATGATATGGGCAGATGCTTACTGATAGAAAGCAAGTTACCAAATAAACTATGGAACTACGCCATACAGACAGCAGCTTATGTAAGGAACAGGTGTTACAGTAGGCGCACAAAGAAAACGCCATACGAGCTGTTCACAGGCAAAGAACCAAATATATCCAAACTTCAGAAATTTGGGTCAGTGTGTTTTGCTTACAAACAAGAGAAGGGAAAGCTCGACCCTAGGTGTGAGCAAGGTGTTTTCATAGGCTATGATAAAAATAGCCCAGCTTACCTGGTGTATTATCCAGACACAGAGAGGGTCCAAAAGCACAGATTGGTAAAATTCACAACAAAGGGGGATAAAGAAAAGGAAACACAAACACCAGAGTCATACAATGAATATGGTGATAGTGATGTACATCCCAGGGTCAAGGACAGCGATGAAAATGTTGTTGATGAATGTGATGTGGGAAATGTGCCAGGTCAAGATACTCAAAGTGGTGCTTCTGGGACTTTACCTGAACAGACTGAACGTACACAGCCGGGTAAAGTCACCGAGACTCCAAACAGAAAAAACCCACCCAGAACCAGGAGGAGACCAGCTCACCTACAGGAGTTTGAGACTGACGATACGGAGGACAAACTGCAAACATGCATGGATTTGTGTTACAGAGCAGTATGCGACATTCCTCAAACCTTCCAGGACGCCATAGCGTCACCCAAATCAAGGCAGTGGAAAAAGGCCATGAACGAGGAGATGAGATCACTGGAGGAGAACGAGACCTTCAACCTCACCCAATTGCCACCAGGCAAACGGGCAGTGGGGGGTAGATGGGTCTACGCACTCAAGAGTGACATTGATGGGTCAGACAAGTACAAGGCGCGATTTGTAGCTAAAGGCTACAGTCAGAAACCAGGAATCGACTATGATGAGACATTCTCACCCACAGCTGATATGACAAGTGTAAGAGTACTCATGCAAAAGGCAGCACAGGAGAACTTAATCTTACACCAAATGGATGTTAAAACAGCCTATTTACATGCACCCATTGATTGTGAAATATATATGACACAACCAGAAGGTTATGAGAAACAGTCAAAAACAGGTGAAGAGTTAGTATGCAAGTTGCACAAATCTCTCTATGGTTTAAAGCAGTCAGGCAGAAACTGGAATGCTATGTTACATACATGTTTGACTGAAAATGGTTTTGTACAAAACCCCGCTGATCACTGTGTGTATACAAGAGAAAAGCACAGCGAAAAGGTAATCCTAATAATATGGGTTGACGATCTCATTATAGCAGCCAGCAACGAGGGTGTATTGGAAAGTGTAAAGGGGATGCTCACTGAAAGGTTCAAAATGAAAAACCTGGGAAAGTTGAAATATTTCTTAGGTATAGATTTTGAGCAAACAGAAGGTCAAGTCAAAATGTCTCAAAAGAGATATGTGAGCAAAATACTGGAGAGATTTGAAATGCAGGATTGCAAGTCCAGAGACACACCATGTGAGCCAAAACTAGAATACACAGCAGACGCTGAAAACATTAAAGAGCCAAGAAAGTACAGGGAGGCAGTAGGAAGGTTAATCTACTTGTCCACATGCACTCGACCAGATATATGTTTTGTGGTCAGTAAACTATCTCAGCACTTTGCTGAACCAACTGAAGAGCACTGGAACACAGTAAAACATGTGTTCAGATACCTTAAAGGTACAGCAGAACAGGGGTTATGCTTTAAGAGAAATGACACAGATAGACTAGGTCTGAGAGTGTACAGTGATGCTGACTGGGCATCAGACGTAACAGACAGACGTAGTACATCAGGATATTGTGCCAGTCTCAGTGAAGGAAGCTCCTTGATCTCATGGAAGGCAAGGAAACAACCTACGGTTGCACTATCTACCTGCGAGGCAGAGTACATGGCCTTAGCATCAGCCATACAGGAATACATCTACTTAGAACAATTACTCAGAGGTATAGACAAATACAAATATGCACAAACAAAGGTGTACGAAGACAACCAAGGTACTATAGCACTAGCCAGAAACCCAGTAAACAGGCAAAGGTGCAAGCACATTGATATTAAGTACCATTTCATAAGGGAGACTGTAAAAAGTGGAAAGGTAATTTTGGAATACTGTCCTACTGAGCAAATGATCGCTGATGTGATGACAAAACCAGCCACCAAAATAAAGCTAAAGAGGTTTGCTCAGGATATGTTTGGCACCTAGAAGGGCAAAGAGTTAACATAGTTAAGGTAAAAGAAAAAGAAGCCTTATTTTGTTTTGTTCTCAGGTAACCCAGTAAGCTAAGAGCGAGTGGGGGTGTTAAGTATTATTATGATGACGCCCTTAGTCTGTGTACTACGGTAGCAGTCGCACTGTTATTCTGTTCTTGTATGAAGGTACGTCCTAATGTGACGTCACTACGTTGACTGTTGTCAGTCTGTGAATAAACTTACCGGAGACATGCTGAAGAGAATACCGAGTCTGATTTACTTATTGTTCATACGCGATTCATGTGCACCCAAGCTTAACACTTACACACTAGCTATAAACCTGTTCACGTAATATTTGACTTTATAGTCGACTATGGGCTTTATCTTATTGATATCATCACTTAAAGTTAGGAACCCTTACGCACTAGCTATAAACCTGTTCACGTAATATTTGACTTTATAGTCGACTATGGTTAACTGTTGCTATTTGGACACGCCAAACCGGGACCAATAAGGAGACCTATCAGCAACTAATAATAGACCGTCGTCTTATTACTGCACTGCTGTTGTAATTCCGATTACCGTAACCCACCTGCAATATCTTGTTTAAAAACAGAACAGTTTTAACCACTGATAAAGGCTTAGACCTTAACCAAGCCTTTTCTTGAAAAGGACTTTCTTTAAAGCACTGACTTCGGTTACTTAACCCTGAGTTGATTCACTATGCCCTGCTGGTTTTCACTTACTCGGCCCTTAACCGATTCGCTATGTCTCCAGATCTTAACAAAAATCCTCAAATGGGCTATATACCCTTACGTCATAGGCTAACTAACTAGGAACGTAACAAGAGACACCTACGTGAAAACAGCAAGGCACCTATCCGAAGTACAATGTCCACACACATTTATATTTAAAATGTAACACCCACACATGGTTAATAGCATGCAGGGTTAATGGAACAAAAGAAAGTGTGAACTCACCCTGCTTGTGACAAAACAACGCCTCGTGGTTTTAGAGTGTTTATTTGATCAATTTGGGTTGTTTTAACATTAAAATGCACAGCTATTTTCAGGATCCGCCGGCTGCCGTCAAACACACAAATCTAACTTTGCCTAGTTTAACTAGTGAAGAATCTTTGTCATCTTCTTACCGATTGATTTGAGCTCTTGTGTGTCGAATGGCTGCAAGCGTCTCCAGGAAACAGCCGGTTGGTTTTCTCTCCTCGGTCAGCGGGATCACGTCAGGGTCACCAGATTGTAAACTGTGTTCTCCCGTCCAGGAAAGAAGCTTTAAAAGGAGACTAAATGGAGTCTCTGTGAAAGTTCAATTGGGTACTTTAATTAAAAAAGGCGCGGGTTGGTCACAAGCATGACATTGTTCAGTCAGACAAACAGCTGTGATCCGCTCCTCGTTAGGGAAGAGAAGAGGTGGATCTCTCCTCCCGTGCTGTTATATATCCTCTGCTGGCTCCTCCCCGCCTGCCGGCTCGCCTCGTCTCCAATGTCCGTTGTTGCATTTAAACAGAGGATTAGTTCTTTTCACATTCAATATATGCTTAACACGCCTTTTCTCCTCATATTCTCTTTCATCACTTTTCATTTAACACATTCTAAACGCTGTAATCAATACTCTAAACAATACTTCTCGGCTCGTTTGGTTTCCGGTCATTCCGGATGTTGTCACATGCTACTCTCGTCTGTAAACAATAATGTATTCAAATAAACTGTACCTTCATTTAATATTCAGCATGGTAGTATCTCGACATCTATAGTTGTAGTGTTAAATCAGTAGGCTTCGGTTTGCACCACTTCATATCATTTCGCTACTAAATTCACCTCTTTAGGAAATCGTATATTAGCCACATGCTAAATGCTAACCGTAGATGAAGGATTTTCAGAATAAAAGCTTAACTGCTTGTGCACAAGAATTTCTGGTTTTTCAGTATAAAAGAGCATTAAAACTGACGGCATGTTTAAACTACATTTCCCCATTAAAACATTGATTTTAATTTCTAACAGTCTGAAATCATATAGCAATATGCTGTAAAATTATGTGAAAACATGAATAAAACTACACATCTTCAGATGTTGTACAAACGAAAACGTTCAGTAGAGACGTGCCATAGAACATTTTGGGAAACACAATAGCCAGCATGTGTAGTTCTGGGGGGGCGTTCTATTCGAGTTTTGGATAGTCTGGCGTGGTTTCGTTCCATTTCAAAAAGCTGTTTGAGGCTCGGCGTAACCTTGGCGCACTGCCACTCCAACATCCAATCCCAGAGCTTGAAGATTAATCATGGGGACAGTAGTCCTAAACGATAGCTGGGGATTATGGGTAGTGTAGTGTCTTCGGCCATCCTAAACTTAGAAATATTGACAATCGCAATGATGCTCGAAATGTCTCTTGTAGGCCTACGTCTGTTTCCAGTTATTTTTATTTTGAAATTCAGTTCCTGACGGATGCCAAAAAAGCCTGAGATTATGGAATTAAACAAATAAATGAAAACAAGGATAATTGTGTGTTATTGGTGAGTAAATAACAGTGTGTTATTTAGAAAAGAATAACAAATTAGAAGGAAAAAAAGATTTAAAAAAATACAGATTTCAGTATTCTGAGGCTCTGAGCCCCATTTATTTTCCTCACAGATGACAAAAAAAGTCCGACATTATACGATTTCAAATAAAAACAATAATCGTGGCTTGATATTGAGTAAAAACATGTTTTTATGATCCCCACAGCTTCCGGTCTTCCAAGACCCGAACGGACAAAAAGACGTGCTGCAGGCACGAAACATACTACCAATAGAAATACATTTGCTTTTAAAATCGTTCTGTGACACGAAAAAAATGGGAAAATCGTGTTGGTGAACACGAATCAATAGATGAAATGTCGTAACTACAGTATAACACGAAATGCCATGAGAATGGGTTGGGTGATTATGAGGTTCCTGAGCCTGTTTTTCAGGTCTCAGGCTCGAAAATGACATTCCCAGTACAAATTACCATATCTTCCCTTCTAAAAGGGTTAAATTATAATCTTTTTTCTCAAAGTAATGATAAACCTGTGAGTTGGATGTAGAAAAGTCAGAATCAATATAGATGTTTTTTAATTTAAAGAAAATTCCGATTGAACATAGTCAAAAACTGTAAATTATAGTGTCCGTCCAAAATTTATTTTTTACTTACAGTGAAAACTACCCTTGGATGATGGTAAGGTAGACTAAACGCTTTAGGAATCCAAGGTACAACATATAATAAGTACCCTGTATCAAGATTGATGCAAAACAAGTGACATCTGACCTTTTTAGAGAGGTTTAGCCACCTCTGAGGTGATCTGGGTGGAAATGGAGGTTTTACCGTTTCTCTGGAACCCATTGGTCTATTTTGGTGATTGACATCTCTTTCTGACCGTTAGAGCCAATATAATCGAAGGGGAATCTCCCCACACACGCACATGGTAAAACAAAAAGGGGGGGGGCTTCGCGCACGCAGTTTTGCTCCAGAGTGAAGCTGTCTTTGGTCTGACATCTCAAAACCGAAAAGCAGATTTATTGCTCATGGATTATCAGAAATCATTCAAAGTGACACAGACACATTGTATTAACTTCAGCATCGTTTTTATTGTTTGAATGCCATTGAAGACCACTTTTGACCAGACTACCACACAGGTGAGCCATTTTGCTATTTTTAGCTAAATAGCTCCATATGTTTTGATGTGTGTTCTTGTTATTATCTCAGAGAATTCGTATAATTGAGTGATAATGATGGTACCCCTCGATTCTGTGTCCCCTCACGATGTGAAACGATGGATTGAGATGTGCAGCAAAGATAAATAAAAAGGTTTTGTGAGTGAATTTCGGTGCAGTCATCTGTTAGCATTTTTCACTCGTTGCTGTTTCCTGCAAGATGTTGCAGGAGGCCCCCGTTACCGGGGTCTCTCAGGCTTAACAGGTTAATAAAATCTAAACCGATCTTTTTCACATGGGTGTTTAGAGTTATATCCCCTAGATCAGTCTCTAGTAATTGGGCGCTCAAAGTGCACCAGATTGAAGCATTTTACTTTAAAATGTTAAAATAAATCTTTGCGGGGGGGCTCCCCCGGGCCCCCCTATAGGATGTGAAGTCCACCCCCCAATTAAAAGATGTTCATGCAATACTAAATACATTTGAAGCCTTTTTATATATGCTGTCCACCATGTCAATACGTTTCTTTTTTTGTAGTGTATTGGTCTTTTGTAAAGGTTTTTCATTGGCAGCTAAAATCTTGCCGGAGAGCAAATTGGTCTGAACTGGCCCTGGTGTCATCCCCACAGCACCCCCCATTTGAAACATGGTCCCACGGCTATGGCAATGCATGTTTGGATTTGGTGTTTATTTGATATGAAATCTGAAAAAAAATTGTTTTAAATAAAATAATACTTAATTCCGAGTGTTCTTGCTTTTCTCTTTGGATGTCATCACATAACGACATTGTAATACACGGTTCGGCTGCATCACATATTACAGATCTGCCGTAGTTCTTTATTTATAGAGCCCTTATGAGAAGACCTTTGGAAAAACTGGAAGAAATGCCGCCGAAACTGAATACTTGACGTGGATCATAAATATATCAACAATTAAACAACATCATAAATTTCTCTTCACACAATACGTCTCCAGCAGTATCAACACTAATTCGGCTGCCTTTTACATTAGATATTACTGATTTTCTTTGAATATAAGAATGTAAATACTGATTCTGAAATAATATAGCAATATGCTGTAAAATTATGTGAAAACATGAATAAAACTACACATCTTCAGATGTTGTACATACATAAACTAAAACGTTCAGTAGAGACGTGCCATAGAACATTTTGGGAAACACAATAGCCAGCATGTGTAGTTCTGGGGGGGCGTTCGATTCCAGTTTTGGATAGTCTGGCGTGGTTTCGTTCCATTTCAAACAGCTGTTTGAGGCTCGGCGTAACCTTGGCGCACTGCAACTCCAACATCCAATCCCAGAGCTTGAAGATTAATCATGGGGACAGTAGTCCTAAACGATAGCTGGGGATTATGGGTAGTGTAGTGTCTTCGGCCATCCTAAACTCAGAAATATTGACAATCGCAATGATGCTCGAAATGTCTCTTGTAGGCCTACAGATGTAGCGATTCATTTCAGACAGTTTGAAACGCGAGGGCCGTGATTGGTACGTGATCTGCCCTCGCTCAAGGGAAAACCTCCAGCTTGACTTGAGACCGCCCCCGTGATAGATAAATGTAATTATAATGACGCCAGCTGCAATGGATCATTGATCCACCAGGGGGTGCAGTGGGGTTCCACACTGGAGCTCATGTGAAATAAAGTGAGATACAGTATGCTGGATGTACAGCGGAACTTTGTCAAGATCCATATGTCACGGATATCATACTACTGTGCTAAATAAGAGACATGTAATCATTTACAAAACATCACCATGTTGTTATTTAACAAAATAATGTTGTTATTCGAAAAAAACGAACGGGAGGAAATGCAGCCCGGCTCTCGATTTTTAATCCTAATTTCATCATCATCTTCACCACGATCATTTATGTTTATGTTCGCCGAATTGACATGAAATCACTGACACATATGAATATACTGTATTCAACTTCATTAAAACGTTATTAACGTGCCTAAACTCAGTAATTCACCAAAAATATGTATATTTTAATGGAGTTTCGTCGGTCGATCAGGATCCCAAAGTGTAGCGGAGGGATCCTCATCTGGATGAAGGGTGTTATTTTCCCCATAAAGAACAAGTCGCTGCAAATTATCCCGCTTATTACATGGCCACATTCTCAACAAAGTAACGACATGACTCCCAATATTAATTGCAATGCTTTTATGGATTTAGAAAATGTTTTTATTGATTTAAAAAATAGTTGTATGGATTGATTTAAATTCACATGCATCCGCTAAGAAAAATAGTCCGTTGTTACAGTTTTTTAAACAGTCTGAATGAAACGGCAGCTCTCAGCTGTGTATTTACACAACTAATGGCCCATCAACCACAGCTCTCTCCCCCCCTCCCCCCCTGATCTTTCTTCTCCAGCAGCTAAATTAACAGTAGGTTACTCTGAGTGACCATAGACTGTATGTGACAAGCTTACAGTTAGTGACGTAACAACACCATAAAAGCTGGTGGGTTGAAAGCAATACGGGAGGTAAAAATAACTAGAATAATTGTGATTTATTTATTGTGGCTTTTATGTTTTTAGGTATAAAATGTTATGTAATTCAGGCTTATAGTTCACCCTTCTCTAAAAGCCTTCAACAATGACAATATTCATTGTAATTTAGTAAATCCTTCCAACACACATTGTAAAAAATAGCCTACTGTAAGTTAAGAAATCATTTCAATATGTACATCTTCTGATGTAACAACAATAACATTATAAATAGTAACATAGCTGAACATGGTATTGCACATTTAGCTTTGAGTGTTACTGACCTGAGATGTTTTTATTACATGAATTAAGGTGACTGAGGCTTTTTAACATACAGGGATGCAAACTCATCAGGTATGAAAAAGGTGACAAGAATCCGAGCCCCCCGGCTCCCCCACCCCACGGAATGACAGAGGATTTTAGCAGTCAGAACAACTAAAGCAGCAGTGTTAATAATAACAGAAACGCCAAAGAGTCACATAATAGAAATATATAAAAGCATTTATTTCAAATTGTGGAGCAGTCAGTTTATAATTTTGGCAGCACTGTTGAGCATTTTGAAAATGTATTTTCAGGCCTCTGTGCAAGGCTTAAGTTTTTTTTATCTTTATAGCCACATGGTGTAAAGTAACTAAGTTCATAAACTCAACAAGTACTATACTTGGGCACAATTTTGAGATACTTGTACTTTATTTAAGTATTTCAATGTTTTGCTACTTTGTTCTTCTACTCCACTACAGTTCAGAGGTACATGGTGTACTTTGACTCCACTACATGTATTTAATACCTTTAGTTACTTGACAGATCTGGATTAATTAAGTGAAATATAATGAAGTGTTAAATCAGACTTTAGTTCCACCTGGAGTAAATCCACAAGCTACCCTGCAGTATACAAAGTCATGCAAACTAGCTGCACCTTTAGCAGCTTTGAGAACACTTTCATGATCAATCATTATAAAACATATCATATCTATTATTCTGAAATGGACCAATCTGCACAATGACTACTTTTACTGTCGCTACTTTCACTATATTTTGATGATAGTACTTTTCTACTTTTACTTGAGGAACATTTTGAATGCAGGACTTTTACTGTAACAGAGTATTCCTACACTCTGGGACTATTACTTTTAGTCAAGTACAAGATCTGAGTACTTCTACTTTTACTCAAGTACAAGACCTGAGTACTTCTACTTTTACTCTAGTACAAGATCTGTGTGCTTCTACTTTTACTCAAGTACAAGACCTGAGTGCTTCTACTTTTACTCAAGTACAATATTTGAGTACTTCTACTTTTACTCTAGTACAAGATCTGTGTGCTTCTACTTTTACTCAAGTACAAGATTTGAGTACTTCTACTTTTACTCTAGTACAAGATCTGTGTGCTTCTACTTTTACTCAAGTACAAGATCTGAGTACTTCTACTTTTACTCAAGTACAAGACCTGAGTACTTCTACTTTTACTCAAGTACAAGATCTGAGTAATTCTACTTTTACTCAAGTACAAGATCTGAGTACTTCTACTTTTACTCAAGTACAATATATATACTTATACCACCTCTGTTTATAGCCTATGAAAAAAACTATTAGAAATAGAAGGCTAAAGCTAACGTTAGCAGATAGTGACAATGTATGCTAGCTAGCTAGCTCAACGATTCCTTAAATAATATTGCCACAGAAAAACTTTTCAGTTCACATCACGCTCTGCCGCTCCGACAGGGAGCTCTGCTCTGAACACCTGAACAGCCCGTTCTAACAGCTGTTCACCAGCGGTCCAGTCTGTGCCACAGTGACTCCGGACGCACAGTTAATATTAACGAACGCACCCGTAGGTAATGTAGCTGCTGAAGCTAGACCATCATCTCGGAGCAGCAGAGCCTTATTATACATCCATGAGCAGAGCCGACAGGCAGGAAGACTCGAGCACACAGCTCGTACTTCATTATAATATATAAAAAAAGAACACCATGCGTGTCATGATGGCACATAACAACTCACGGCCGAAGATTACTCCGGGTCCCAGCCCCCCCCATACCCCAAAAATATTTGTATTGCAGATCTACATGAATCACACAAACGACTTATTTTGGATTCAAAACGGCGAATTTCGCCGAAAGGTGACAAGTTTGCATCACTGAACATAGACAGAGCACAACTGAAACATAACATCTGAAACGATGTAACAACATAATACACTTGTGGGGATGCTTGGGATGTGAGGAGTGAGGGACACGGCTTAGAACGGGCGTGTCGCCTGGCAGGACAGGAGAGTGCTGTTTTCTAGAAGGAAATTCCTTCACTTCATGAAACTGTTTTAACCACACACACCTCTACACACACATGACGGGTGTTATTTTCCCCATAAGGAACAAGTCGCTGCAAATTATCCCGCTTATTACACGGCCAAATTCTCAACAAAGTAACGACATGACTCCCAATATTAATTGAAATGCTTTTATGGATTTAGAAAATGTCTTTTATTGATTTAAAAAATAGTTGTATGTATTGATTTAAAAAATAGTTGTATGTATTGATTTAAATTGACATGCATCCGCTAAGAAAAATAGTCCGTTGTTACAGTTTTTTTAACTGAATGAAACGGCAGCTCTCAGCTGTGTATTTACACAACTAATGGCCCATCAACCACAGCTCTCTCCCCCCCTCCCCCCTTGATCTTTCTTCTCCAGCAGCTAAATTAACGGTAGGTTACTCTGAGTGACAAGCTTACAGTTAGACACAACACTGTCATTGCAAGTGACCCTCAGTTAGTTGACTTTTATGTTCAACTGCTAAATTCGTTACTGATAAAAAAGGGCTTCTACTGTACCTAATTACCTTAACACTAGAACCACAAGAGGTTTTTGTATAGGCCTACCTAAACCTGTCAAATCCCGCTATTAGGATGCAATTTTTAACAACATAGGGTGCTACATAACACACTTTCAGGAAAAGTCAGGGACTGGGAGACTTTAATATTTTTATTGAAAAAAAGTTACATTGCACACACACAACACACATCACACAAATTGACCCGATTGGCGGTTCTAGTATTAAATAAATAAGAGGCTTCAACAACGGCCACATCCGCCGGCATAGTGACACCGTCTTTATTAGTAGAAGAGTGTTTTTATAGCAATTGATCGCATCCGCGCTGCTGCGCCAGTCAACAGAGCGTGCGTGTGACATATTTAGTAGCAGGATGTGCTCTGAAAAAAAAAAAAAAAATGCAAATGGGTAATTCGAAAACTGACAGAGCTCCCTCTATACAAATCAAACTGTAGAAGGTGTGAAAGCACCTATTGTTTTAAATAATGGTCGGAATGTGACCTGTGAGCCTTCTGAATTACCGTGGGACAGCACATTCTAAACTAAAATGTTCAATCAATAAAGTAACATCTTATCTTATCTTCATAATATCTTCATATTAATAATAATAATAAATCATACAGTATGTGTCCGAAAGGGAACAGGAGGAAGCAAACACAAAAATATACTGCATAATAAAGCAAACGATTGTAAAGGCTAAAGTATGAGCATAACAAATAAAGAAGTGTAATGTAAACATTTACATTATAATTATGATTATTTAATATATAAAGACTATATATTATTGAATTACAAGATTAGATATACTTTAGTTGATCTAAAATATTGATGTGTTCAAATGCTCTTCAAAACACAACTGAAAGTCCATGAAACTTGTCTTTCTGTATTTGTGAATGAAGCGCCATCTCCTGGTTAAAACCTGAAATTGAAAATCTGGCAACGCCCTCTTGGAAAATAGTGGGAGGGCTTAACATTCCTCTATACTGGTCTTTGGCAGGCCGTAGGCAGGAAGCTGGAGTCCGAAATTCAGTGCTCCATCTGTACGTCTGTTTCCGGTTATTTTTATTTTGAAATTCAGTTCCTGACGGATGCCAAAAAAGCCTGAGATTATGGAATTAAACAAATAAATGAAAACAAGGATAATTGTGTGTTATTGGTGAGTAAATAACAGTGTTTTATTTAGAAAAGAATAACAAATTAGAAGGAAAAAAAGATTTTTAAAAATACAGATTTCAGTATTCTGAGGCTCTGAGCCCCATTTATTTTCCTCACAGACGACAAAAAAAGTCAGACATTATACCATTTAAAATAAAAACAATAATCGTGGCTTGATATTGAGTAAAAACATGTTTTTATGATCCCCAAAGCTTCCGGTCTTCCAAGACCCGAACGGACAAAAAGACGTGCTGCAGGCACGAAACATACTACCAATAGAAATACATTTGCTTTTAAAATCGTTCTGTGTGACACGAAAAAAATGGGAAAATCGTGTTGGTGAACACAAATCAATAGATGAAATGTCGTGACTACAGTATAACACGAAATGCCATGAGACTGGGTTGGGTGATTATGAGGTTCCTTAACTACAGAGACAAGGAAAATGCTATGCGAGCAGCCCGGAGACAGGGAACAGTGCGTTTTGAAAATCACAACGTCAGATTATATCCAGACCACTCAGCGGAGAGGCTCACCGGCAACAGAAACTCTTCGAGGCAGTGAAAAAGCAGCTACAATCCCTGGGGCTCCGCTACGGGATTTTCTACCCGGCTATCTTGGTAGTTTATTTTTATTTTATTTATTCATTTATTTAACAGGTACAGTGCACATTAATGAATATTTCTGTAAATGTGCCAGAGTTAGCCAAGAGGCTATTTTTCCTCTGTAGTCCCTGGACAGATTTTAAAAGTCAACCTAAAACACATTTCATTTTAAACAAGTAAATACAATGCATTTAAAACATGCAACAGACATTACTGGGATACTTAAATAAAAACATTTAAAATACAAAACATTAAAACAAAACAAATAAAACAAAACAAAAGAACATGTTAAAACACAGGCAGTGGGTTGTAAGGAATAGAAGATTGGGTCAGTGCCGGCAGAGCTGATTCCCCACTAACCATATTTTGAGCCTTGATTTCAATAAAATGAATGTGGTCTGGTCTCTGATTGGAGGTGGGATTGAGTTCCATTGCTGAGCAGCTTTAACAGAAAATGAAGACTGACTGAAAGAAAATTTTCTGAGTGGAATAATGCAATCTCCTCTCGCTGCACCTCTTGTTACCCTAGTTGCAGTTGTGCGTATGTTAATAAACTGTCTAAGAGGAGGTGAGGAAAGGCTGTTGACAATCTTGTAAAAAAGGCAAGCATTTGCATGTTTAATGAGGTTTTCCCAGCTTAGCAAGTTGTATTTTTGGAGTATTGGGCAGTGATGCGAAAAAACAGATTTTTTGTCCAGTATTTTTGAGTGTTTGTTTGTACAATGACTCCAGTGGTTTTAATGTTGTTGTACTGACATGTGACCAGGTAGTTAAACAGTAGGTGATGTGTGAGAGAACCATAGAGTGTGTGTACATCAGAGATGCCTCAATTGACATGTAATCTCTGGTAAACCTAAAATTCGACAGACTGAATTTGACCCTATTACATATTTTTTTTAACCTGAGCCTTGAAATTGAGTGTTGAATCAATCATGACTCCAAGGTATTTGTATTGTGAGAACACCTGTTGCCTCTCCCCTGGCACAAAAACATCTGGTGCAACACAAGAGGACTTTGTTTTGGTGAATGAATACAGACATCAATGAGAACTAAAGACTATGGCCTCGGTAACTGTTTGACTCAATTCTCAAGGCCTCTTTTGGGGTCTGTAGGAGATAAATCATTAATTCTACAAGGCTTCAACTGTCTTATATCTGAGGCACATCTCCCTTTGGGCTAATCAATACGGGTTTTAGCAATTAGCAGAGGAAGCTAGAGACTCAGGGCCCCTTCCTTGCTGGGAACTGCAAAGCAGATGTCAAAGGTCATAAAACCACCCTTTTGACTACACATGAAAAGTGGAAGAAAAGACTATTGCTTTAATTTATTATTACTAAGTAGTGGGACATTGTTTCAGGAATATATGAAAGGCCTCTCTATTATTTAAACTTTCAAATTTAACACCCACGAATATATAAGGTGACATTAAAATAATTATATCACAGTCTGCAATGTTCAAAACAACAGATAAAGCCAGAAATCTAGGTGTAGTCAGGGACTCTGACCTGAGTTTCAACAGTCACATTAAAACAGTTACTAAATCAGCTTACTATCACCTAAAGAACATATCTAGGATTAAAAGACTAATGTCACAGCAGGATTTGGAAAAACTTGTCCATGCTTTTATCTTCAGTAGACTTGACTACTGCAATGGTGTCTTCAAAGGTCTGTTGGGGCAGAATCTCTGCTCCGCGCCGTTCCTATTTGAGCGGGTTCTCAAAAGAAGGAAAAATTCAAAGCAGCCAGGATAAGGGTTAAACAATAATCTGCTTTCATGGCAAAAACATACAATACATCACCCAATCACCTAATCACGAAGCACTCTGCAGAGTACTCCGGGCTCAGGTTCTACCACCGTGTGAGACACGTCTCAGGAACTGCCAGTCAGAAACAAGAGCGCCGATCTTCAAAATGATCACAACATTTATACACAGGTGGGGAGGAGTTTTGTCGCTTGTTCTTTCCTAGCTATTTGTTTATTGGCGGGTTCACTTCTGAGCGAGCTAGCCAGTGAGTTGGGAGTGTTCCATTGGTCGGTTTCCCTTCTGGGCGGGACCCCAGGTAGTAAGTCCGCAGTTGTTGATTCCATCTGTTGCTTCACAGTGTATGTGTGTGTGTGTGTGTTTGTCCCTCTGCCCTTAGGCAGATCCCCCAATCAATAATTTGGAGTCATGACAGAGGACTCTTTGACAGGACACATACTCATTCCCCCTAAACATCTTCAACACACACACACATCCTATAATATATCTTATCACACAACAGTCACATGTTTCCCCTCGGAAAGCTATGCTTGTATAGATTTGCCAGTCATGACATCGTTAGGATTAGGTAAATAACAAAGCTTAACTGTTCCCATGGCCTAAGGCCTTCCCTGAACTTCCCTTGACCCCAAAGTCAGCTTGATCGGAAGGACCATTGTCTCTCTAACTTGTGTGTGACCCAATCATCTCCTGATCTGATAAGAGTCTTGCGGGATGTGTAGGAGATAAATCATTAATTCTACAAGACTTTAACTGCCTTATATCTGAAAATGTATCCGGGAATTCCCCTGTTGATTGCAAGGACTATTGATAATTAACAGAGAGACCCTAGGGGCCTCTTCTTGGTATCTGCTAGGCAGAAGTCACTCAATGCAGAAATCACAAGTTTAACACACATTCTATATAAGGTGATATTAAAATGAATATACCAGATTGAACTTTCCTGCCATAACACGTTTACTCACTTTAATCACTTTAATCCTTCAAATAATTCAAATAATACTTCAGGTCTCACTAAAAAATCTATTAGAAAGCTGCAGCTGATTCAGAACGCCGCTGCTCGAGTCCTCACTAACACTAAGAAAGTGGATCACATCACTCCTGCTCTAAAGTCTTTACACTGGCTTCCTTTGTGTCAAAGAATAGATTTCAAAATACTGCTGCTGTTTATAAAGCACTGAATGGTTTAGGACCAAAATACATTTCTGACCTCCTGCTAAATTATAAACCATCCAGATCTCTCAGGTCTTCAGGGACTGGTCAGCTTTCTGTCCCCAGAGTCAGAACTAAACATGGAGAAGCAGCATTCAGTTATTATGCTCCAAATATCTGGAACAAACTCCCAGAAACCTGCAGGTCCGCTGCAACTCTTATTACTTTTAAATCCAGGCTGAAGACTTTTCTTTTTGTCGCTGCTTTTAATTGAACTATTCATATCTTAGACTGCACTGTAACTTTTATCCATGTATTTTTTCTTTTAATGTTTATTTTATTAGCTTTTCTTTTTAATGACTGATTTTAAATGCCATTTTCTTAATGTCTTTCATTTTTTGTAAAGCACTTTGAATTGCCTTGTGTTGAAAAGTGCTATATAAATAAACTTGCCTTGCCTTGCCTAATAAAGATTTCATGTGACACATAAAATGGATTTGTTGATGGGAATGTATGTGAATAAATTAACTCTAGGTGAACGGTACTCTTGCTATCACTACTCACCGACACTATAAACCTTGTCCCTCATGCTAGCCCTGACAACACCGGTAAGCACACCTTCATCTAGGCTGCATTGTTTTACGTGTCCTGACTTGTAGTGGTTCTCTCCTCTTATCTACACTCTTCTTGTCATCTTTGTAAGACGATATCAGACTGGTAATTGACAAGCCACTTCTAGTTAAATTCAGTGTGGCTAAAATGAGAAGCTTTGTTAAAATATGCGCGCGAAAGTCAAAGTCAGCTTTACTTTAAAAAATTCTACATGTGTTATACATCCAGAAATATCTAGATATTGTTTCCCACAGTGTGACATGTATACATAAAACAAAAAGGGCCTAGATAAACGTGGTATACATGAAACAAAACAAAAAGGGCCTAGATAACCGGGGTATACAGTTTAAAATGTTAATATATTTAAAGTGTTCAAAGTGCAGTTTCAGTGCAAGTCAGTTGAAACGATCTTAAATTGGCGTGACGTTGAAGTCGTGCGACCCTGCTGCTGTACTGGCTTGTAGTTCGTTTATAGCATAACGTTAGCATTTTGCTTCTGGCGACTAGATTTATGATTCAAAAATTATAAAAGTAGGGTTGACATGTGGAGATTATCCGGCTGAACAAAACGTGATCCCTCTCTTAAATGTGTGTCAACCACAGACCTTATTTCAAGCTATTTTCCAAAATCCTATGGAGAAATTGCATTGGTTTTTGACAAAGGAACCGGAAGAAGTTTACTTCCGGGTTTTATGACGCGTCACTGCGGTTCTCTATGCACGTGGATTATTACACCCAGATACAGTGGTGTTATGAATGTCTTGCCGTGCTGGTGCATCGTCCCCCCCGCTCCTCGCAGCAGTCCGTCGTTGTCGGTCAGCCCCGAACCGCGCAGCTTCAAGCAGCCCGCAGCCGTCTGCCGCTCCGACACCCGGGGTAGGCAAAGCAGCACTCTGTTGGAAATGTGTATTGCGTGTAGCATCCGCCGTGATGTTGGCTTCATTCTCTGGTGTAGTTTGGTATGGACCAGGGCACGGATGAATATCTCCAGATAGCAGCAGACAGATGGTGATTAGCAGCGTATTACTTTGTTGAAGGCGAGCTTGTGGCTTTGAGTGTTTCTTTAGCCGTTTGTATAAAGATGGAAACATGAGAGACACCGCTAGAGTGTGCTTCCCATATCCAAAGTTTCCAAGAGTTGTATGGGTTTGTTGGCTCAACAGATCAGCCTTGTTCAGATATTGTGCGTTTTGTTGCAGGTTTATGTCAACAGGTCTTAAAAAGTTCAAAAGTATTGCGTGTATTAAGAGAGCTGTGACTGCACCCACTGCACCTGCCGCCATTGGGAGTATTTTTATAGTAACACACAACGGACACTGACCCTCCTTCAACACGGTCCCCGACGCAGAGAAGTTTGTCCAAAAGCTACAGAAGGACGACAGGCCCACACCAGTGCCAAACTAGAATGTTTAGCTAAACAGAGGCTTTGACACCATGGACTTGCTACAACGAGGTAAATCTTCGTCATAACGACTTGCCGTGTACACGCCGTGCCCACTAATGTTATCGGCTGAAAGACATTGCTGTTTCAGTTATTTAATGTCCATCTAAAGTATAAACCCTTTCACATTTTTATTCAGGTTTGTCTGTTTGTGACGGGATCATGGTTGTTCGGTTAATTCTCTAACTACAGATGATCTTGTTTCTGGATCTATATATATGTATGTGTATATATATATATATATGGGTACAATGGAGAGACTTGCAATTATTTGCCCTGGACTTCTGCTTTCAGACAGACTTAATTATTACGTTATTTTCCTATCCGATAATAATCCAATTCAGAGGCAATAATGTAATATAATACATTATTTGATATACATATTATATATTTATATAGTTAAAACCGGCCCTTTGAATGCAACCTTTATGCGAATGTGGCCCGCGATGAAATTGAGTTTGACACTATTAGGATATTCCTTGTCCTCGCGTCCAGGAGAGAAACTTAAAATAAGGAGACCAATGGAGTCTCTGAGAATTTAATTAAGTGGCGTGGTAATAAAACAAACAGAAGGTAGTGAGGAGAGAAAGGCTGCAGTCTCCTCTCGCAGTGGCCGCCGTGCAGAAGATCCTCCACACACATTCGTCTTTCCCGCTTGCCTGCATCCCCCTTTGCTCCTCCTCTCTGGGGCTGTGACGTAATCTTCCGCCCTCCTTTCACCAATGCCCGATATCGCACATAACAGAGGATTTCAACATTTACATTCATTGCTTACTTCCACACGCCTTTTCTCCTCCTTATCTCTTCCATGACTTTTTATTTAATACATTTTAACGGCTGTAAATCGTGTTTTCCGTAAAGCCTGAAGTCAAGCTACTGTTGGTATTTCGGAGATCCTTTCCGGAGTAGCTTTTCAAAATAAACTTTAACCAAAGGCGGAAGCTAACCGGAAGTATAAAACAATAAAACAGTTATAAAATTACTGTATGTTTAACACTAGAACCGCCAGAGATTTTTTTAGACATATAACCGCCACCGGGGTCAAATTGACCCAGCATTAGAATGCATTGATTTTCAAGGTAAAAGTATTGCTTTCAAAAGAAAAATGGTCCTGTGGTATTTGTATTTTGACAAGCAATTTTGTTTAATTGTTTCGTTTATTAACGGTACAACATAGCGTTTCGTGAGGCGGTTGTCGTTGTTGGGTGAAAAGCAAACAGCTGTAGCGCAGCGTGAGCAGTCTCCCGTGAGCGGCAGCGCGCTCCTTTACTACAGACTGTCGCTATCTATCTCTCTCTCTCAATCTATCTCTCAATCTATAAGGAACTGCAGTAGACAAAAGGCTTTGCTATAGCAACACGTCATGTTTGTTTACACACAAAATCAATAGCGCGAAATGGGGTGGGGTCAATATGACCCGCTTGGCGGGAATAGGTATAAATGGCAATTTTTTGGGCGATTTCTTCAATCTGACTTCATATTGACAATTTTTAACAACATAGGGTGCTACACAGAGTTGGGTGTAACGCGTTACGAAGTAACCATACTTGTCAACCCTCCCGATTTTCGCGGGAGACTCCCGATTTCATTGCCCTCTCCCGGTTTCCTCCCGGGGTCATATTTCTCCCGCATTTCTCCCGATTTCTGACAAAATCAGATTTACTCAGGACTGTTTCCACTCAGACTTTAATACAGCTACACCATTGTTTGGTTTCCATGGTAACACGTCCCTTTAGTAGCGCGCAACTGAAAGTCTGAGAGGGTGAGGCAGATAGTAACAGAAAACAGAACAAGAATCGACAACTACTCTACTCTCTGACTGCGGTCAAGCCAGCCTCCACTCGGGAAAACCTAGTCAAGCCAGCCCACACGTGATATTGCGGTGCGCGAATATCCTATGCATTACGATAGTCAAAACAAATCATCCCTCTGTGTTTAGATGAGAATACAACAAAAACTGTCCAGTATCAAAGACTCATCTCACTCCAGGGTGATAGCAGGACACCCCACCTAGTCACTCAGAAAAAATCAGGACATTCTGATGTAGAGTTTCAAAATAAAAGACCTTTGAAGTCTCATATATGAGCTATCATCCCTGTTTTTAGATGAGAATAAAACAAAAACTGTCCAGTATCAAAGATCCATCTCACTCCAGGGTGATAGCAAGACACCCCATCTAGTCACTCAAAAAAAAATCAGGACATTCTGATGTACAGTTTCAAAATAAAAGACCTTTGAAGTCTCATATATGAGCTATCCTCCCTGTTTTTAGATGAGAATAAAACAAGAACTGTCCAGTATCAAAGACTCATTTCACTCCAGGGTGATAGCAGGACACCCCATCTAGTCACTCGGAAGAAATCAGGACATTCTGATGTACGGTTTCAAAATAAAAGGCCTTTGAAGTCTCATATATGAGTTATCATCCCTGTTTTTAGATGGGAGGGATTATAGCCAATATCTGAGACTTCAAAGGTCTTTTATTTTGAAACTCTACATCAGATTGTCCTGATTTTTGCTGAGTGACTACATGGGGTGTCCTGCTACGGTGAAATTAGTCTTTAGTACTGGAGAGATTTTGTTTTATTCTTATCTAAACACAGAGGGATGATAGCTGATATGAGATTTCAAAGGTCTTTTATTTTGAAACTGTAAATCAGAAAGTCCTGATTTTTTTCTGAGTGACTAGATGGGATGTCCTGCTATCACCCTGGATTGAGATTAGTATTTGATACTGGGCAGTTTTTGTTTTATTCTCATCTAAAAACAGGATAGCTCATACATTAGAGATTTCAAAGGTATTTTATTTTGAAACTCTACATCAGAATGTCCTGATTTTTTCTCAGTGACTAGATGGGATGTCCTGCTATCACCCTGAAGTGAAATGAGTCTTTGATACTGGACGGTTTTTGTTGTATTGTCATCTAAACACACAGGGATGATTTTATTTTTACTACCGTAATGCATAGGATATTCGCGCACCGCAATATCACGTGCGGGCTGGCTTGACTAGGTTTTCCCGAGTGGAGACTGGCTTGACCGCAGTACTCTCTCTACGCTCACTTCTTTCCTGGCCACACATATGCTCCATCAAGGATGGTGCTACAGGCCGCAAGGCATTGCACTTAGAACTACAATAAGCATGTTAATGTTAATCTAACAGCTCCGGCGATCCACTAGCAAGGTTGGCAAGTATGGAAGTAACGCGTTACTGTAATAATATTACTTTTGTCGGTAACGGAGTAGTGTAACGTGCTACTTTTATTATTCAGTAATCACACTACAGTTACTAACATTGCCCCGACACGCGTTACTTCGTTACTTACTAAAATCAGTCATAATCACACTGACAGACAAGAGAGGTTTCCGCCGCAGGTTTATATCATAGACTGTATATATAAATGGACGTAGTGTCTGTGACGTCACCCATAGGATTCTGCAGAGTTGCAGAGAAGCCCTTAGTAGGCGGAGTCGGCCACTAACGGCTTGACAGCGACGTCAGAGTCTAATCCCGCCTGCTCCAAATAAGGGCAAAGAGGCGGAGCCGAGGCGGGACCTGCTGCCTCCGAACTGGAAGTAAACAGAGCTAGCTCAGGCTAAGAAGCTAAGCTAACATGAAATACGTGCATACCAAGTTACTGCTAATGTTACGGGTCCCCAATATGAGGACCACAGTAACAGTGATGATACCTGTATGGTGCAGGTGAAACAGAAGTAATGAGGACACGTTGTGTTCGGTTTCCTTCCAGATTACTTCTGCGGTTGTTTTATTACACAAAATCATATAAACATATTACTTATCTTATACATTTCAGTTTCGACTTACATTCCTTGATAACCATTCACATACCTTCACTCTGTATGTTATTCTTTTATGTGATAAACACATATTTCGAATTGAATTTCACATTCAATAACACTTGTTGTACCTTAAATACATTTGTATACAGTATTAACCTGTATTTAATACTACTCTTCTTTTTACTTTCACTTAAAAGTAGTATTTCATGACCCCTCTAACCTGTCATGTTGACTATTTACCTTCTGCCATTAATGGCAGGTCACTAAAATGCATTACTGAAACATATTTAAGTGTAACAAACAACCTTACTCTTTTATCAACAGTAACTAACTTATAACCCTTACAAAGTACATATTTATTACAAACTCACAATCACTATACATGCATGTAAATACTCAGTGTGTGGGAGCCTTCAGATATACTGACAAACTTGTTTCCTTACTGCGTCAGATCACGTTGTCCCCAAAATGGCGCCGTACCGGGGAAGCTAGGCTAATACACACACACTATATAACAGTTTTACACATGTAAACAGCGCTACAAAGTCTTCAACTGTTAGCGGGCCATTACATATTATCTTTGCAAACCTTATGGGGGATTCATTGTGATTTATGCACAGTTTACCAACCTGTATGGTGCAGGTGAAACAGAAGTAATGAGGACACGTTGTGTTCGGTTTCCTTCCAGATTACTTCTGAGGAAACCCCGGGAACGTCCGTCGCTTTAATCGGTACCCCGGAACCATTGAATCAAACACAAACGTTCCGCCTCACTACTCACTGCATCTATCAACCCCGTTAATGACATGAAAATAACAGATGTACAAAATAAATGCATGTTCTAACTCTAAATAATAATAATAATTATATTAATGTGGTCACACATCCCAGGGGTGCCACACGCTCCCCGACAACAAAAGTGGCTCCCGACACTTACTTGAAATCACATATTCCTATTCAAGATAACTTTAACATCTTCATAAAACACAAATATTTACAATGTCCAAACTATCACACCTCAAAATGTATGACCCTTAGGACTAACACTGTGTGTGACCTTTCAATAACCTTGTATGGGACATGTAAATGGTGAATGGGGATATGGAATGAGGGGTGTGTAGTGGAATGATGGTGGGCATGTTTGTGAATACCAAAGGTGAGTGTAGGGCATGAGGTATGTATCCATAGCATTTACTGTTGGACCCGACTGGTATGTTGGGAGGCCAAGAGATGAGTAGGTGAGGATTTGACCTGGTCGTCTCTCCCGAGTAGACCGTCTCAGTGGGACAGGTGAGTCAGGTTCAGGGTCTTGTACCCGTTCCTCGGGACATGCACGTTGAGGCAACTCTTGCTCATCTTCGTTCTGAGGTACATTGGGGGTTGTCTGCTCATTGTCCTCCTCTAAGTCAGTTTGATGAGAGATTTCCGGTTCATCCTCAAGTTGAAGTTCACCCCTGTCTGAAGAGTACTCTTCTTCCCAAAGACCTCTAGCCTGTCCTCCAGTTTCCCGTTGCGCAATGTCCATGTCAGGTAAAGTTTGGAACTCTAACTGTCTCTCTACACCAGAGTTCCTGGTAGTCTTTCCAAACATCTCCTCAGAAGGCTGTTGTTCCAACACTGGTCTCTGCTCTCTTCTTAACATAATTGGTCTCTTTGGAGTACCTGTTATGATAGGCCTAGCCCGATTTGCTGGTACCCGCAACCAGTACCCTCCTGTTGACTCATCCTCTGAATCAGATGTCTCAGCATTTTGGTCTCTCACATCCCTTTGTCTCCTTGGATGGCTTCCTTGCTTCTGTGATGGCTTTGGGGTTGGTTTGACTAACTGTGGTGGGAATTCCACTGGCAAGTCATTGACAAGCAGAAGCAGGTTTCTGTGCAGGGTTCTGATTTTCCCTTTTGCATCACTTTCTGGATGGACGACATATACTGGGTTATCTGAAACCTGTTCCTTTACCACATATATCCTCTTCTCCCAATAGGAACGCAACTTACCAGGCCCTCCGCGCTCACTTAGGTTCCTGACTAACACTCTATCCCCTTGCTTCAGAACCACTCCCCTCGCCTTCTGATCATAATAGGACTTGCCCTTTGCACTAGACGCCAGACTGTTATCAGTAGCAATCCGATATGCTTCTGTCATCCTGTCGCGCCATTTCTCAGCATATCCTTTGTGTGTTACTGGATCTGTCTCCTCTGACAGGCCGAATAGGAGATCCACAGGGAGACGAGGTTGACGACCATAGAGCAGAAAGTGAGGCGAATAACTGGTCGATTCGTGACGTGTGCAGTTATACGCGTGTATAACCTGTGGAAGATGTTCTTTCCATGTCTCTTTTTCTTTGTCTGTCAGCGTTCGCAGCATCTGTAACAGAGTTCGGTTGAACCGCTCAGCTGGATTACTTTGTGGGTGGTAAGGAGATGTTCGAGAGTGACCTACTCCAGCTAGCTGCCCGAGTGTTCGAAAGAGATCATTCTCGAATTCTCTTCCTTGATCATGGTGCAGTTTGTTGGGGAACCCAAAACGGGGTATAAAGTCATTATAAATCCGCTCTGCTGCTGTCCGTCCGGATTTATTTTTGGTTGCATAGGCCTGTGCGAACCTTGTGAAGTGGTCGACTACCACCAAGATATATTCATAGCCTCCTTTACTTTTCTCAAGGTGCAAGTAGTCAATGCAGACCAGTTCCAGGGGTGAGTTAGACTTCATGCTGCTCATTGGTGCACGCACATGGACCGTTGGTTTCTTCTGTTTAATGCAACAGCATTTCTTTGTCACATAATCCTCTATGAATCTTTTCATATGAGGCCAGTAAAACCTTTCTCTGGCTAGTTGAATGACTCTCTCTGTGCCTACATGTCCCATGTTATCATGAAGGTGCTTCAAGACAAAAGACTGATATTTCAGAGGTAGGACAAGCTGTTTTCTCTCTGGTGTCCGCCGATATAGGATTCCATCTTCAAGGTGTAGACGGTTCCACTCGTGGAGAAGCTTACACGCGGTTCCCTTGACTGACCTCCTCATATCATCTGAAAGTTTATCACTAACTTCTTTTAGCCTTACGATCTCTCCAATCGTTTGGTCTTCCCTTTGGGCTTGAACCAACTCATTGTGACTTATTTCCTGTAGAGATGTGCACGGCTGTGGGATAACATCAAGGGAGGAGGCAGAGAGGGCAGCTACCCAGGCAACATCTTTTCTCTGAGCTGCTTGACCTCCTTCCCAGGTTGCACTCACCACATCTTGCGACAACTCTTCTGTGCACGTTGACATGTAGTGGTCAATATCAAGAGGGATACGGGACAGTGTATCCGCATCAATGTTCATTCTTCCAGGTCTGTACTTAATGTTAAAGCGGAAGTCTGACAACTCCCCCACCCAACGGTGACCGACCGCATTGAGTTTGGCCGTGCTCATAACATAAGTAAGTGGATTGTTGTCAGTGTAGATGGTGAAGTGAGGAGCATAAAAGAGGTAATCTCTAAACTTCTCACACACTGCCCACTTTAGCGCAAGGAACTCTAATTTGCCGCTGTGCAAATGATAATTCCTTTCAGCCGGTGTCAAGGTTCGTGACCCATAGCCAATGACTCGCAGCTTTTCGTCCTGCTGTTGGTAAAGAACTGCTCCCAGTCCTTGCTCCGATGCATCGGTATGCAAGACAAATGGCATGTCAAAGTCTGGGTATCCGAGAACTGGAGGATGAGTTAACATGTCAACCAGTTCCTCAAGTGTAGTCTGATGCACGGCAGTCCACTCTATAGGCGCCCTGGATGACAGCTGGGGGCCTTTAGCTTTGATCTGTCGAGCTTGTGTTGAGGCTTTCACTTGGAGCAACTCGTATAATGGCTTTGCTATCTTTGAGAAGTCTTGTATGTACGACCTGTAGTAACTGAGAAAGCCGAGGACTCTTCTCAGGTCACCTACGGTCTTCGGTGTTTTCGCTTTCAGGGCCAGTACAGCTTCTAGATCTTTGGGGTCGACTCGAACACCCTCACCAGAGACCAGGCGTCCGACATAGCGAACTTCTCCCCTGAACACCTCACACTTCTCAGGGCGGAGCTTCACTCCCTGACTCTGTATCGCTTGGAGCACTTTCCGAACCACCTCCACATGATTTTCAAAGGTCTGGGAGTAACACAGGATGTCGTCCAGGTAAGGTATACAGCACTCATCTCTCCAAGAACTCAACATCTCCTCCATACTCCTCTGAAAAGCTGCTGGTGCATTCGTAAGACCAAACGGGATTCTCACCCACTCATAAAGCCCCCAGGGTGTGATGAAGGCGGTCAGATGGCATGAACCTTCAGCCACAAAACCCTGGTGGTATGCCTTACCCTGGTCAAGGATGCTGAACCAAGAGTATCCCCCCAAGGTGTCCAGTAGGTCCCGTATCCGAGGCAGTGGGTGTCGGTCTGGTACAGTTTTCTGATTGAGCAGGCGATAGTCTATACAAAGGCGCAAAGAGCCATCTTTCTTCCGCACGCACACAACAGGGGCAGAATAGGAAGACTTGGATTTAACAATCCATCCCTTCACCAGTAGGTCTTGAATATATTCTTTGACCTCCCTCAAAAGCGGCTTTGGTATGGAAGTATACGTCCTTTGCACTGGAATATCGTCCTTCAGATTTATCACCATTTGTAGGCTAGGGTTACAGCCAATGTCATTTCCGTCCCTCGCAAAAGCCTTTGATTCTTCGTACAACATTCTCTTGGCAATCTCTTGTTGTTCCTCCTCCAAGTGACTGAGGTCCACTGGGGGGTGCCACAGGGGTGGAATCGGCTCAGCTTTTTGGATTGGTTCAAGGGGTTGAGTTGAGACCTCATTGACTGTTGTAGTACATGTTGTCTTGTCAGGAGATTCAGCATCCACAAACCTTTCAATGTGCTGCAATACGCCCAGGGCTGTCTTGCGTGGTAAGGTGACATCATGTTTGGTGTTATTGCCTACTGGAATTGTGACATAAGGCTTTGCAGGGTTCTGTATCTCAAACAAACCTGTCCCTAAATCCAGCTGCGATAATTGATGACTGTCTTCATCAGCTTCAAACAACACCAGACGATCAGAGGGGTTCAGGGTTTGGGGAACACGACACCTCACCCAGGTGACTTGACCAGCCGGAATGACGATGTCATTTACACCTGTTTTTAGGCGTCCCTGCGACACACTTGGTTCAACTGCCTGAATAAAGCTCACAATTGCTTCGGCTTTCTCCACCGGAACACTGATGGCATCACGAAGCAGTTTAACCAGAGTGCATATCAATCGTTCTGGCTGCCCCTCAATGATTTCCTCCAAAACATTAAAACCAACCAATGGTCTCTCCATGGTCAAGCTTGTGACTAGGAATGGAACACTGATGGAAAGACTGGGTTCTTCATTTCCTGGCAGGTTGGTCATAATGGCTACCCAGCCATCAAACGGAATAAGCTCGCCATTAACTGCATACACCTTTAGCTCGTCCAGATCCTCGATAATCTCCGATATTGGTCGAACATCAAGATTAGGCAGATATTGTTCTTTCCAGGCTCGGCTTATGATACTGACTTGAGCACCGGAGTCAAGCAATGCAGTCACTGCCAATCCGTTTAGATTACACTGTATTAGCGATTTTTTTCCTATCAGCTTGGCAACAGTTCTACGTTTCACCCCTGGTGAACCAAAAGAAAACTGAGTCGAGGATTCATCTTGCTGGTAACTATTCTGTGCACTAGCTACTTCAACTGTTTTGCCCTCACAACTGGTTTGCGCTTTTGCCTCACCAGAATGTTCAGCTTGGGGTCGTATTGTGGATCCGATCACTGGCAACCCCGCTGCAGTGACCGGCTTGAGTTTCCCTGACTCTCTTGTCTCTTTAAACAGCCCACAGCCCTGTGCCCTCCATCCCCACAATAGAAACAGTGGTTACAATCTGGCCGGTTTTGTTCGACACATTTTGAACAACCAAAAGGTTTCTCTCTCCTGGGTCTCACTCTGTTTTGAGAGTATTGATTATGGTTAATCATGTCTGCCGGATGTGGCTGCTTTTGTTGTCTCATAGCCTCAACCATGCTGGTTAGCTCATCTACCTTAGCTGCAAGCTCTTTTATTGGGTCTGTTTTTGTTTTGTGTGCTGTGCTCTCTTGTTTGTTGCCACACTCTTGGACTGTGTTAAGCTCAAGTTGTGCGCTATGAGCACTAGTTGTTGCCTGCCGACGAGAAGGACCTATCCTCTTCTGTCTCTCACTCTCCTCACTGGTGATTCTCATTACATGGCGTAATATTGTTTCATCACTCACCTCACCACTTGACAGAAGAGGCTTTAGTTCTCTGCGTACATCACTGTGTTTATATCCAAGTCCCTGCAAGACCGTATGTAGAAACACATCTTGAACAGTAGCTGGACTGTATTTAATGCCTGCGTCTGACAGTTTGGAGGTGAATAGGACACGTTGCTTTAACCCTATCACTCGGTAGAGAAACTGTTGTGGTGTTTCATTATCATCCTGTCTAGCACACATTAATTCTTGGAATAACTCCGTACTGTTTTTCTCTCTTAAGTGGGCCTGGAGAAAGCCTTTGAGCTCCATCACTGTCAGGTCATCCTTATTTATTAGCATGTCTTTGAAAGTTCCAGGTTTTATGATTCGGAGCACACCACGAACTATGTCTCCGTCATGGACACCTTCTCTAATCCCTTCCTCGATTTGCTTACAGACATTGTTATAGCTTATGTCCGAAGAATGATCACCAACCTGACCCCCTTGCACCTTAAACTCCCTCCTCTGGAGGTAGGAGAGCTCTCTTAAGGAGATCATTGTCTCAGGGCCGGACTGGGCAGCAGACTGAGCTGTTGAGTGTGGGCTGTTATGAGACTTATTAGTGTGTGCTGGTGACAGTGGGGTTGGTTCTAGTGTCTGTGTTGCAGGTGCCAAAATGCTTTGTCTTAACCTTTTGCCCAGGTCTTCATAGCTATTGAGCATTTCCAGTAACCCAGTATTTGTGTTATCACCTACAGCATTAAAACTGACTGGAGAAGCGGTGAGATCTGTCTCAGCTTCAGATATCTGCTTAGTGTTGTTACCTGTGTTTATCTCTAAGTGTGGTTCTACATGTGGCAAACCCGGTACACTTACTTCTCTGTCTTTCACAATGTCATCAATAGCATCTTTCAACATCAACAAGTGAGCCATCCCACTATCTTCTGACTCAAGCAAGTGCTTACTGTGCATAAATAAACTGATGTAGTTGAAGCAGCCTTCATCGTCTCCCTCCTCGAGCTCAGACGGTTCCTGGCCTGGCACTGGACCCACTTCCTTGGCAATGTGGAGGAGTTATTTCGCTGACAAGGAGAGTAGGCTTCTTCTGATGTCCCACACCAGACTTTTCCTTTGGCTCTCCGACATGACAGCAGCTCTTCCAATTCACTCACGATGGATCGCTCAGTTCAGCAACGGTTCCACGTCTGCTCCAGCTTACAGCTCTCTGCTCGCATCAGCTCTGGTATTGGTCCTAGAAGTCATTAATGGATCGGCTCCCGACCAGTAGGTGGCGCCGATCCCGGACGAGCCCCCAAGAACTGTTACGGGTCCCCAATATGAGGACCACAGTAACAGTGATGATACCTGTATGGTGCAGGTGAAACAGAAGTAATGAGGACACGTTGTGTTCGGTTTCCTTCCAGATTACTTCTGCGGTTGTTTTATTACACAAAATCATATAAACATATTACTTATCTTATACATTTCAGTTTCGACTTACATTCCTTGATAACCATTCACATACCTTCACTCTGTCTGTATGTTATTCTTTTATGTGATAAACACATATTTCGAATTGAATTTCACATTCAATAACACTTGTTGTACCTTAAATACATTTGTATACAGTATTAACCTGTATTTAATACTACTCTTCTTTTTACTTTCACTTAAAAGTAGTATTTCATGACCCCTCTAACCTGTCATGTTGACTATTTACCTTCTGCCATTAATGGCAGGTCACTAAAATGCATTACTGAAACATATTTAAGTGTAACAAACAACCTTACTCTTTTATCAACAGTAACTAACTTATAACCCTTACAAAGTACATATTTATTACAAACTCACAATCACTATACATGCATGTAAATACTCAGTGTGTGGGAGCCTTCAGATATACTGACAAACTTGTTTCCTTACTGCGTCAGATCACGTTGTCCCCAAAATGGCGCCGTACCGGGGAAGCTAGGCTAATACACACACACTATATAACAGTTTTACACATGTAAACAGCGCTACAAAGTCTTCAACTGTTAGCGGGCCATTACATATTATCTTTGCAAACCTTATGGGGGATTCATTGTGATTTATGCACAGTTTACCAACCTGTATGGTGCAGGTGAAACAGAAGTAATGAGGACACGTTGTGTTCGGTTTCCTTCCAGATTACTTCTGAGGAAACCCCGGGAACGTCCGTCGCTTTAATCGGTACCCCGGAACCATTGAATCAAACACAAACGTTCCGCCTCACTACTCACTGCATCTATCAACCCCGTTAATGACATGAAAATAACAGATGTACAAAATAAATGCATGTTCTAACTCTAAATAATAATAATAATTATATTAATGTGGTCACACATCCCAGGGGTGCCACACTAACAGTGTAGTTCCCCTATATAAACGTTACATTCAAAATCAAATGAGACAATCTGCAAGAGAATTAGCTATGTTTTGTTATTCTTAATGCTTGTCATTCACACGTTAAGAAAAGACGGACTCCACCGCCCGGCCCCGGACCTAACGGAGCCACAGTGGGCTAGCTCCGGGACGCCGGCTGGAGCTAGCCCCCTGCGGCTCCGTTAGCTCCGGCGGCCACCACTGGGATAATTGGGTCCCCTATTTGCTCCCGTTTAGCATTATTGGCGTCATAGACATAGACTATAAAAGTCTTACCCAAGGCTGAATCATAAACTAAAATGTATAGTGTAAAGCAGGGGTACTCAAACCTTTTTGTTAAAGGTCCACTTGTGAATCTTATACAAGGTCAACGGTCCGGATCAATGCCAGTTTTATATTTTATGTATCTCTCTGTACAGCACTTTGGTCTGGAGGTTTTAAAGTGCTATATAAATAAAGTTGGATTGGATTGGATTAATCTACCTTATTTGGGGGCCCCCTTCTGGTCCAAGCACTTGCCTGTCGATAAACGGCGCCCTTGTATACACACACACATTCAATACATACGTATGATGGCTTGAACTAGTGGGAGAAATGGCACTGTTTGTCTGTAGGCAATGCCTTGAACCTCGGCAAAAATGGCATTAGAAGCATTAGAAAGTCAAGGTAAACTTGCAGTTAACTTGCGGCCTGCAATGCGTGTCACGCTCGCGCACA